>NC_069394.1:56302500-56640000 GCF_027475565.1 Acinonyx jubatus
GGCACTTAGGTGCATCTAAAAACTGGAAGGCCATTCCCAATTAAAAGTATTTCTGAAGGAGATAACTATATAGTGGAAATGATACATACATGGGTATTTTTTTTCTTGGAAATGTAGTTTTTGAGAAACAGATTAATATTCAAAATCCATGCCAGTTTGCCATAACATGTAATCTCTGTTAATATAGCTACAAAATGGATTGTTTCAGACCAGCTTTCATAGAATCCTGCAAAGAAATACTGAAGGCCCAGCTCTGCTTTTTACTCAGAATAGAACTGTGACCCTCAGTTAATTTTTCCCAAAGAATACCAACAACCATCAGATAGCTCTCAATCACAAATGACCTTGGCATAATTTAAACCTTGAGCGAAAGAGTAAAAAAAGATTACATTTCACTAGCCATTCCTTGTGTCACCCAATCCCCATACACTATTTAATATAATTGCATTCTATTCAATATTAGTACAATACCTATCCTCTGAATGTCATGACAGCAGACCCTCTAATTGATGCTATGCTTGAAAAAAATACCTTTCTCATTTAACTATTTTAAAATATCCATAATTTCAGCTCCTTGTTAGAAATTTGCACAATAGCTAATTTAAAACTGATCTTATATATAGACATTGCACAGTAAATGATGATTGTTTCAAATGAGAAACATCACATCATCTACAAAGGAAATCATCCCCTAAGTTATTGACCTGCTGCATACTGTCTTTTGTAATGTTGCTGATCTCTTCAATGTTTCAAGATACTGCCTGGATTGTCTGAAATGACATACGTTAAATTGTAACAGGAGCAGCATACGCAGTAAGTAAAGTAAACCATGGAGGCAAGAGATTAAAATATGAATTAGAAAAGTATTTGTATATACTATTTATAACAAGTGGTCACTGATGACTTAATAAGCGAATTCATATACTCTGCTCATTTAGATTTATCCTTAACTATACAAATATACCTAACACATAAAATATTATTATATGCAATATAACAAACAATGGGGGAAAATCCAAGCATTATTATACAATTTGAGAATTTTGTTAGTGAAAAAGTTATGTGGGTACTAGTAACTTTCCAGATAAATTTTATTCAATAACCCCCAATGTCACTACTTATTATTTTCAAATATTTTTTACATATATGATTGAATTTTCAAAAGAGTTCTGCAAGTTGGCACATGAAATATATTGCATGTACCAATATAAGTATATTTATTATCCATTTACTCTGAGTTGATGGTATACAACCTAGTAATTTACATATATAGTAACAATCTTGAGATCAATATCCATCAGTGGTCAGCAGTGTAGTAGAATGCCTATACTAATTCTGTTTTGAATTTAGTGTTGGCTTAACAGTAATAGAGTTTGTCATCACAACCAATCGGAGTGTGTTGATTTTATATCAAGCTATAATTGTATTCATGTTTTCTTTGTTGTTTATCTAAAAATTGAAAAAAAATTTGGGACTGTAATTATGATAATAAGTAAACAGTTAAATGGAATATCCTGGATTCATTTAGTCTTCTAAATTGCTTATCATTATAGGATACATTTTCCAGGCAAACATTAACTTTAAGCAGCACTCTGAAAATTATGTTCCTTAGTACACTGATCTCAGAATATTCCACCAGAAAAAGAGGTTTATGGGATAAAAAGTGGGGACTAATGATAAAGGATATCCTCTGCTTTTTTTCTTGTGTTTTCCCTAGTGTATTTCTTGTGTATTCCCTAGTGTATTTGTATACTAAATACAGTGGTCCTACCTAATTTGCAGGTGATACATTCCAAGACACCCAGTGTATGTATGAAATTGTGGATAGGACTGAACTCTCTACATATACTGTGTCTTTTCTTATACATACCTGTGATATAATTTAATTTATAAATTAAGCACAGTAAGAGATTAATAACTAATAATAAAATAAAATGATTATAACAATACACTATAATGAAAGCTATGTAAATGTGGTCTCTCTCTCAAAATATCTTATTGTACTGCCCTCACCCTTCTTCTTCCTGAGATGATGTGAGTTGATAAAATGCCTTCATGATGAGAAAAAGTGAGGTGAATGACTAGGCATTGTGACGCAGTGGTGGCTGCCACTGATCTTCTGATGGTACATCAGGAGCATCGTATGCTTCTGGACTGTGGTTGACAGAGGATAACTAAAACTGTGGAAAGCGAAACTGTAGATAAGGGAGGACTACTGTATTCAGAGCAGTATTATAAACATAAAACCCAATTAACTTGGGGTGCCCGGGGGCTTAGTCAGTTAAGCCTCTGACTCTTGATTTCGGCTCAGGTCATGATCTCATGGTTGGTGACTTTGAGCCCCCAGTCAGGCTCTGTGCTGACAGTGAGAAGCCTGCTGGGGATTCTCTCTCTCTCCCCCTCCCTGCCCCTCCCCTGCTCTTTCACTCTCACTCAGCATAAATAAACTTAAAAAAATAATAACTCTTAGCCATTATTAATCAAACATTTTACTTCAAATGTCTTTTTCATATAAAAGCACTTTAAAACATTCTTTTGAACTAGTTTTTGTAATACAAGACTCTTTGGGAAATACTAAATTTCAAGAACTAATGAAAAATAAATGGGAGGTAAGAACATGAAGATAGTCCTTCTTTCTGGGAAAAAAAAAAGAGTATGGATTAATCAAACAGACTTCCATGCTAATTTTAACTGTGCCCCTAAGTAATGATTGAATAAATTATTTACCCTCTCTGAATCTAAGTATTCTCATCTCAAGTGGTAACTATGCTTAACGCATTGGCTTATTATAACAATTAGATTAGATATAATGAAGTTAAGCACCGAATCTCTATTAGAAACTACTCTTAGATTTTTTTTTGTAAGCAGCTCTAAATTACCATTAGTTTTTTCAGCAATGCAGTGTAAATGGCTACCAAGATATTGGATTGTGTCCTCTCTGTTAGATGACCCTTGTGTTACGTAACTCACGGAGTCACATTGGACACGCTATGACCTATTTCGTGTCCCAATCCCCACTCCATCTTCCATCTCCTAATGCCACGGTAGGTGAAATTGATTATCTTTTTTAAAAAGCTCTGGCTCCACCCAATTTTATGACTAATATTCCATTGTGTAGATACACTACATCTTCTCTGTTCATCCGTGGATGGACACTTGGGCTATTTCCATTGTTTGGCTATTGTAGATAATGCTGCTATAAACATTGGAGTACATTCTTTTGAATTCGTATTTTTGTACTCTTCAGGTAAATACTGAGTAGTGAAATTTCCGGATTGCGGGGTAGTTCTATTTTTAACTTTTTGAGGACAGTCCATACTGTTTTCCAGAGTGGCTGCACCAGTTTGAGAGTATTATGCTAAGCGAAACAAGTCAGTCAGAGAAAGACAAATGCCATACGATTTCACTCATATGAGGAATTTGAGAAACAAAATAAACAAAAGGAAAACCAAGAGAGACAGATGCAAACCAAGAAACAGATTCCTTTTATTATTTATTTATTTATTTATTTATTCATTTATAGCACAAGCAAAGGAGAGAAGCAGAGGGAGAGAGAAAGAACCTTAAGCAGGCTCCACATTCAGCCTGATGACGAGCTCAATCCCACAACCCTGGGATCATGACCTGAGCTGATATCAAGAGTCAGATGCTCAACCAACTGAGCCACCAGGCATCCCAAAAAATTCTTTTTATTAAAAATTTTTTTCAACGTTTATTTATTTTGGGGACAGAGAGAGACAGAGCATGAACGGGGGAGGGGCAGAGAGAGAGGGAGACACAGAATCGGAAACAAGCTCCAGGCTCTGAGCCATCAGCCCAGAGCCTGACGCGGGGCTCGAACTCCCGGACCGCGAGATCGTGACCTGGCTGAAGTCAGACGCTTAACCGACTGCGCCACCCAGGCCCCCCCCAAAAAATTCTTAACTATTGAGAACAAACTGATGGTTACCAGAGGGGAGGTGGGTGAGGGAGATGTGTTAAATAGGTGATGCGGATTAAGGAGTGCACTTGCGATGAGCACAGGGTGATGTTGGAAGTGTTAAACTACTGTACTGTACTCCTGAAACTAATATAACTATGTTAACTAGATGGACTTTAAAACTTAAAAAAAATTAAAAGCTTTAGAAAGTAGCGAACATAAACCTAGAATCGTAAGCTTAAGCAATTTGAGATGATCGCAGTTCTAAAACATGTCCTAAGGCACTCAGACTAGATTTGGATACCATTGAGGCATCGTGGCATATGACACCAGCACCATGATTATTCATCCTGTGTACCTTGTATGGATCCAGTTATCTGTGCCTTCCCAAATTCTTCGGGTACTGTATCACTGAAGTGATCTGTAAGGGGCATTTATACTGCATTTTGCTATGGGTTAACAACATTTAATAATTAAATAATGGTCCCCGTTTTTGGAAGCAACATTTCTCAACAAAGTTGCGTATTATTTTAATTACTTAGATTCAATCTTCTTAGAAAACAGGTCATTTTTTTCCAAAAGGAAGAAAAAATAACACTTCTATAAATTGCTGACCTGTGAAACAAAGTAAAAATGTAAGAGAATCTGGGAGGAGGTTTAAGATACCCCAGGAGTTAAGGACTCCATTCCATTTACTTAATACTTTTATGTCATTATGTATTTACACACATGTTTAATTTATTAATCTTCCTGATAGTCTATCTCCCTCCTCAAAAACATAAGCTCAGTTGGGGCAATTTTTTTTGTTTGTTTGTACTTACTGTTATACCTCTAGGACTTAAAACCATACCTGGCACATCACAGGAGTTGAATAAACGCTTGCTAAACAAATTAATCCAGAGGGTTGTAAATGAGAACATATCAAGTGCAAATATTTATGAAGACTATCAAAAAGAAAATCCTAGACATTTTCTATTTTAAAAATTCTGTGGCTAGAGATAATATTAAAATTATTTTAAACTGTAATTTAGAAAATAAAAATAAATATCTTTAGGTCATATTGATGAGAAATAAAAGCTGTGCTTCAAAAATATTTATAGGGGCGCCTGGGTGGCTCAGTCGATTACACTGCCAACTCTTGGTTTCCACTCAGGTTATGATCTTACAGTTTGTGAGTTCCAGCCTGAGTTGAGCGCTGTGCTGAGGGAGTGGGGCCTGCTTGGGATTCTCTGTCTCCCTCTCTCTCTGTCCCTTCCCTGCTTATTCATTGTCTCTCTCTCTCTCTTTCTCAAAAATCAATAAATAAACACTAAAAAATAATTATAATTCTCTGATTATAAATGATAACCATAGAAAAATATTTGTAAATTTCTCTAACATCATTAAAAATTTCTTTTTTTTAAGTTTATTTATTTTTAGAGAGACAGTGCAAGTGGGGGAGGGGCAGAGAGAGAGGGAGACAGAGAATGCCAAGCAGACTCCTCTGTCTTGGCAGCTTAGAGTCCGATGTGGGGCTCCACTCATGAAACCCTGAGGTCATGACCTGAGCTGAAACCGAGAATCAATCGCTTAACTGACTGAGCCACCCAGGCACCCCACCATTAAAAATTTCTCTATGCCATTCATGAAAACCTTTCCTGGCTTCAATGAATGCAAGGCTGATTTAAAACTTATGGGAAACTTTTCACAAAATATGGAAAAGCTAGTAGCAAAAGAGCAGCACTGGGTACTCAAAAAAATATATGACATGACGAGTAATAAAAGGTGTTGCATCTCAACCCACTGAGAAATTAATATAAAGATATTAGCTCCTAGGGGCACCTGGGTGGCTCAGTGAGTTAAGCATCAGACTCTAGGTTTCAGTTCAGGTTATGATCTCACAGTTCATGAATTCGAGCCCCACATCTGGCTCTGTGCTGCCAGCACAGAGACTTCTTGGGATTCTCTCTCCCCCTCTCTCTGGCCCTCCCTGGCTCTCTCTCTCTCTTTTTCTCCCAAAATAAATAAATAAGCTTAAAGAAAAAGCACTTAAAAAAAAAGATATTAGCCCCAAGAGTGAGGGAAAGAGGACATACATGAATTTAAATAGGTATGGACATAATTACCAATAATATTTATAAATGGCAACTAAAAGAAATGATGATATACTTAAATCAGAGTTGATAAAGGACATGAACTAGAGGCCCAGAATCATATGCCCTGTTTGAATTTTGTGAGCCACAGCATATGGAAAAGTTCACAGGATTCAAGAGTTTTACCCCAGAAATCAGTTCCCAGTCATTTATATCCCTATGCTAAATAGTAAAGCATTATCACAGATATAAAATAATCTCCATCTGTGTGCATGCCAGTAAACCAGGTAATTTGGCCAGGAATCACATTCCTTTAAGAGCATGTGTAAGATTTTTCTCAAGGCAATGCAGGTAATATTATCCCCTAATGTATAGTAAATATATGTCAAACAATATATCTATATCTATCTATATCTATATCTATATATCATATGTATATTAAGGTAATATATAGATAATATATATATTCTTAATTATATATTTTTCATTCATTCAACTAAAAATGTTTTCGGCATTCAGGTATTATGGTAGTTACTAGGGCTGAAAAAATGAATAAAATATATTTATCTGCCTCAAGAGACTCACAATTCAGAAATATGAATATATAACCAAAAAACTGACATTACATTTGGATAAACACTATGGCTTTAGCAAAATGTTTTTCATTACACATGGACTGAAGCTCAAAGCACAATAATGAAAATATTATTTCTGTTTTATGTATTTAAATCATCATTGTAAAATTCCCTTTTGCAAGATCTGATTAAGCCTGGTAGTCAGGTAAGATGTGCGTAATAGATGTTTTGTAATAACAAAATGCTAACTCATTTTATATCATTTGAACACAGAAATGTTAACTCTGTAAGTATGTTTAATTTAGTCTTTTAATACAATCAGTTACAGTCAAAAATCTTCAAAGTCTTTTATATTGTTCCAAATAAAACACAAAGCTGCTCTCACCAATTCAACAGGAAAAGGCCTGTTTCTGAGAAAGCATTCGAGTATATATTTTATTTGCACAACATACTTATTCAGGGCTTATATGCCAGGTAAATCTACAGACCTTTTTCCTATAAAAATTTATGCAAGAAATATATACCCCTGATATTCCTTAGAGGATAGACTTCAAAAACATTACTTTCAAATAGGGATAGAATTTCCAAAGAAGTTCTTCATATCCCTGATTTTAAGCTAGACATCTGCAGGAAGAGAGAAATTTGAATTTGTTGGGAAATAAGTGAAAACAAATTCTGTACTTGAATATTGCTGAATATTCAAATATAGATGCCTGTCAGAAATAAGTCATCTGCAACAGTAAAAATGCTTTAAATTTATACAACAGCTTCTTCTGAGGAATTCATTTAGCACTAAGTTGGCAAATGCAAAAGGAAGAATATTACGCTTTAAAAAGATACAGAAAGAGGAAAATAAAAGTGGCTGTCTACCTAGGAAAACAATAGACCATTGTAAGCAGGAGTTAAACCAATCAAATAACAAATTCTACTGGTTTCACTCAAGGAATTGACCACCTGCTTAAGATAAATGAAGCAACAAGCTTTGAGTATCATCTATATAGATCATCAAATTATTTTTGAATAAAGATTAAGTAATATCAGAGGGCATTAATTGAAAAGTTAAGTATTTTTTAAAGATGTGATTTTGAAGTAAAAATAGACCACTTCAGATGTAAAACAAAATCGTTTAATAACAAACTGCAACTAAAAGTATAGAGCACAATCATCACATCAGAAATAGTAATAGGAACCATTATTGATAAACTTCCAATTGACAGTATTAAGACCTCATTCTTTTATCCATCTATCACATTTCTATTGAGTTTCTTCTTTGTGTCAAGCAAGTTACTGGGTTCTGGGAGAATTCAATAATGAATAACAACACCAAAAAAACCCAAAAAAGATTTCTCCCTTTATAAGAGTCTTATTTAGTGAGGGCATTCTCACTGTCAAATTTATTGCTTAAAATCCAATCATTTGTTTTTCTCTTAACATGAAATTTAAGGAGGAATGGTACTGAAAAAAATTGCATTAGTTATTTCTTAACCCTCTGTAACTCTAGGTTTCTAAAGTCTTTAAGTTTATACATAGAAATGCATTTTATGTATCATATATATTATGTAATAGCATGCAAATATATATAATATAAACACATTACAATACCTAAAAGTAGAGGAAAATTGGACCAGCAAAAGCCTCTGAGAACTTTCTGAACTTACATATGGTAATTTTCACCCCAATAGGGCAATGTTTAGGACAGATTCTCTTGAAAGCAGAGCCTGAGGCAAGGATTAAAACAGTGATCCTTTAGTTGAGAAGTACAAGCCAAGGGCCAAGGATGAAAAAAAATGGAAGTGAAGCAAAGGTATACTGACTACCATGTTACAAAGTACCACTAAGAGACACAGCAAGTTCTTCTGGGATAGCTTGATAACGGTGAGAGTACAAGTTGTCCCTCCATACAACAATATTTATTTCCAAGCACCAAATTATGTACAGATTTTGGTAAATAAATTAGAATATAGTGTTGTTAGTTTGCCATCAAATCCATTGTAGATTTTTTTTTCATATTACATAAGAAATGTTTCTGTGTTGCATTCAAGTGTCTTTAATCACTGTTTTTGTTAGTTACTGAGATTGCCATCAACCTTACTTTTCTAGAATATTTATTCTCTCAAAAAAGATTTCCTTCATTCAGGGAATATTCTCTGATTTCTCTGTTTAGATTACTGAGCAATCCTAATCTTATTTATCACACCTTCTAAAATATTTCAGACTTTAACAAGGCAAATCTTAGGCATAAACTCTTACTCTACAGCCATTAAGATTCCATGCCTATCCTAATTTTGCCTGACAATTGTTTTTCACTGAGAATGGGTGTGTGAAACGCTGAGAGCCCAGTGGAGTGAGGAAATAGCTTTATCATCTTAAAGTTTTTAAAAGCAATAGCAGTAACTAATTTAATCTATTTACACTTATGCTAATTAAATAATCCTACCAAATGGCAGTCCATTCCAACTTCCACTTAAAAATGAGCATAATAATAGGCCACACTCTAAGGCAAAACATTTTCAAAGAAAGAGGTAGGATGGGAATTTTGTAATTGTTCTTTAGGCAATTTTCAATATTCAGAGTTACAAAGTACTCTAAATATTTAGAGTTGAATTTGCTAGCAACACATTTGAAATAGACTTGGGTCTAAAAATCATCATTGCCAGAGTATTAAAACATGCTAACTCAATGATAAAAAAAAGTTTGCTTTGGATATTATTAGGCTTATGAATAAATGAAAATCTGATATAATGACTTAAAGAAACATGCTTAATTTTTTCCATTCAAATAACAAGAACAGAAAAATGTACATACACATTTAGTCTCTAGAATAATCAGTTAAATATGAAAATGTTGGGAGGAAAACAAATAAAATAAAATTCTAGAAATAAGTGAAAGAACTATACAATAGATTTAAAAGTTAGGAAATCTACACTCTAGTCCTGACTGTGTCCAAAACTAGTAATGGGGCCTTTAGTAAAGTAATATTCTTCCTGATTTTAAAATTCTTTACCTATGCACCAAATCAGAATTGAAATCGATGTCACAAAGCCCATCTCCTACCCTACAAATATGGCAGACATTGCAAATAGATCCCAGCACTCTTTGCCACTGTGCCCAAAGTGGCAAAATTAATTCTAATCCTACCACTTGAAGCGGTCACGAGTAATTAATGGACCTGGCATTAGAGAAGAAATAGTTTTGCCATCTTTTGATTAGAAAATCTCTAGGAGCTCTAGCATTTCTTAACTTGAAGCATTAGTGCTTTCTGGAATTAATAGTTCTTTAACGAAATATAAACCAGTTCTGCTTTTCAGTGAGCCCATTTACAGAACACTTGTGTACTGCCGACATTCAGAAGCAGGGAACTATTCCATCCAGCAGCTGGGCCTAAGGGAGAAATCAAACAGCTATTTAAATTAATGACAGTTGAAAATTAATTCAATTTGAGTGGCTTAAGTATCATAGAGGCAGAATAAATTACAGAGTTAGAAGGTCAAGATATGTGGATTAAAACTCTATCTTCTCATCTTTATCCAAGTTGAAGTATTCAACAAATATGTTTGAAGCCCAGCCACTCTGCTTGGTGGTAATACAGTGTGACATGAAACCAATTTAATCTCTGTTTTTATGGTGCTCACAGTCTAGTGCAGGAGTAAAGGAATAGAAATATATTTTTAACATAAAATTAAAAATTTACAAAATGAATTATATTATTTCATTAGCGGGAGCAGTCATGAAAAATATGATGAAAACATGGATATTTAAGCTAAGATCTGAAGAATAAGCAGAAGGTAGACTAGAACTAGGGTTGGTTCTCTGAGGAGGGAAGAAGTGGGCAATCTTTAAATACACTTTTGCAGGAAGGTGAAATACGCAAAAGGATTAATTGGCAAAGGATTATATTTAGCAGATAAAAGAGACAAAGTTTGACACCCAATTTCTGGTTTTACTTCTAAGTAGATAGAGGCACCATGGACTGAAATGGATAATTAAGAGGAGTGAAAGATTTGGAGGAAGGCTTAAGAGCTCCGCTTTTGGAATTAGAAGCTTATTATGCCAATAAAACTTTCAAGAGATAATGCCAAGTAAAACTTGATCTATGGGTCTGGAAATTAGAAAAGGTGTCCAGGATAGATATTAAACGTGAGAACCATAAACGTGTGTATTGTATTTAACACCATGTGAATGGATGAGATTGCCTAGGGAGAGAATTCTTCATAAGAAATTTTAAGAGTCACATGCGAGTCTTGAGGGTTTTTAGTGATTTTACAGAAAATTTCCTCAAAGTGTGGTCTGTGAAATAACAGCATCAGCATTACTTGGAATCTTGTTAGAAATACGGCTGACTCTTGAACCACATGGGGGCTAGGGACGCCAACCATCCATACAGTAAAAAATCAATATATAACTTTTAACTCCTCCTGAACTTAACTAATTAATAATGTATTGTTGACTGGAAGCCACATTAATAACATAAACAGTCAATCAACACTTATTTTGTATAACAAAGAAATAAAAATAAATAAATAAATAAATAAAAACAAATATATTCATTACATACTGTATTCTTATTATAAAATAAGCCAGAGAAAAGAAAATGTTATTAAATCATAAGAAAGAGGAAATACATTTACAGTATTGTACTGTATTTACCAAAACAAAAAAATTCCATGTATATATGGATCTGTGCAGTTCAAACCCATGTTGTTCAAGGGTCAACAGTACAGTGTCTCAAGACCCACTGCAGAGAACTACTGACTCATAACTTGCATTTAGAGGACCACTTGATGATCAATATGTTTAGCTGCGAGAAGCACTTGAGAAAAAGAGAAGGGGTTGACAAAGGAAACTGAAAAAGAAAAATGAAAGGCAAATCAGGAAAGGCACCTGGGTGGCTTAGTCAGTTAAGTGACTGACTCTTGATTTCAGCTAAAGTCATCATCCCACAGTTGTGAGATCGAGCCCTGTGTTGGGCTCTGCACTGAGCACAGAGCCTGCTTGGAATTCTCTCTGCTTCTCCCCTGCTCATTCTCTCTCTCTCTCTCTCTCTCTCTCTCTCTCTCTCTCAAAATAAATAAACATTTAGGGGAAAAAAAGAAAGGAAAGGGACATAAGGTGTCATGAGGCCACTATAAAGAATGCATGAAAAATGAAGCAGTAGTCAATAGTGTACAATGCTGTTGGGAGGACCTATAAGATGACAGAAAAAGTGTGCATTAAATTTAACAGCATGGGGTTTGATAAGTGACGTCAGCCAGACCTGTTTTGATGGAGCAATGCAAGCAGAAGCCAAAAATTTTAGTTAGTTGAAAAATGAATGCTATGTAATGAAATGGTAATGGCTACATACAAAGAACCCTTGGAAGAAATTTGCCCTTGAAGATAGGTCAAGAAATAAGGGGAATGAGAGGGTGATGAAGGAATCAAAGTTAACACAAACAATGATAGATGATATTTGAATGTCAATGAGAAAAATCAGTTGTAAAAGAAAAAAAAATTGAAGCTAACAAGAGGTGGACAAATTGAAGGAGTTCAATTTTAACAAAGGGGAAAGGGAAAGGATTCCAAGCAAACCTGATGATTTTGCCTTTGATAGGTGAGAAGTTTCCCTTTATTGTTAGAAGAAGAAAGAAGAAGATGAGTATAAATGACCACATGCTTGGAGGAGGGATGCTCATCTAATGGGTTCTAATATGCGAGAAGGTCATTTGCTAAAAATGAAAATGGGAAGGGAGAGGTCAAATATTTGAAAAAAGGGAATATTTTTATCCTTACTAGACAAAAATATTATTCTATTCATTCATAACAACTATTCCAGACGAGATTGGGTGCATTCAGGGTGGTACATAACGACCACTCCAGATAGGCCATTTTCTTACCCCAATATTACAGATAAGAGATTCCAGGTCAAGCAAATTGAGCAAATGACATTTTTTGTCAACTGCACCAATATCTTTTTTTATAGAAAGAATCTACTTCAGAAATATAAGAATACAGTGTGGGGGCACCTGGGTGGCTCAGTCCGTTGAGCGTCTGACTTCGACTCAGGTCATGATCTCACGGTTCGTGAGTTCAAGCCCCGTGTTGGGCTCTATGCTGACAGTTCAGTGCCTGGAGCCTGCTTCAGATTCTTTGTCTCCCTCTCTCTCTGCTCCTCCCCTGCTCACACACTGTCTCTCTTTCAAAAATAAATAAAGATCTAAAAAAATTTTTGAAAAAAAAAGAATACACTGTGATGATGAATTTTAATGATAACTGTCAGCCAGATAGTACTATCACCAGTAAAACATTGTCTTTATACAAATGAAAAATGACTTAATTTCACTCTGACTCACTTTTTGTCTTCACACTGAATATAGTATTAGGACCATTAAGAAAGCATAATAATAATTGCAAAAATAATTAACCTTTGTATAACAGCTCAGAAAACACTTTAAAAGACTTTCTTTTACTACTTATTATCCCATAATATTTAACAACTGAGTATATTTTCTTATAAAAATCATTTTTTTAAAGATAATTTTGATGTTGGGTCAGAAGTAATGTTAGTAGGATAGTTCCTCTCGCGTAACATTGTTATAAGGTCAAATTAGATAAAATAGTTGAAAGCATGACATTCACAGGAAAAGCTCAAAACTTCATTATTAAGGATGAAAAAAGAAAAAAAACGAATGAAAAGAAGGAGTGTCATTGTTATTTTTAAAACTACAAAACTGACTTATCGTATAATGGATTTTGATGAAAGGTATCTTTTAAGATTGATAGCAACTAGTGGACTTGACCATAAATCAGTGAAATGTAAGTGTCCATTTGTCATATTTTTGAGATAACTGGGGTAGTTTGACTCTGACACAATTCTATGAAATAAGAAACTTCCATAGGAAATTATTAAGTACACTAGAAAAGCAATATGTTTTAAGAAACCTTAGAAAATGTTCAGAAGATTACTCTACACAGCCCTTTGTAAATGTTGCCAGGACAGTAGAAGATTTGAGAGATATCACCATAGGGTTTGGTAACAGCCAAAGGACAACTGAGAAAGAATCAGCATGCCAAGATGTAAGAAGAAATCACAACAGCCCAGAGCGATGACACAAAGGATAAAAGGGTAGGGACCTAAAAAACAAACAGTGATTGCCAACTCTGTAAGAAGTATCCTATGGGTCTAGGGCAATAAAAACAAATGAGCAAACAAACAATTCGTCTTTGTCAAAAGGCCAAACCATATACTCAGTAAAACAGACTCTGGCCAAATCTACAGACAAGACTCTCTCTTGGGAGGTTTGATGATTCTGGCCTATGAAATAATACTACAAACTAACAAGAAAAGTAGGAAGCTGCTAAAAATACAAATGACTAAAATTCAGCAGGATAAAATACACCCACTCCATCCAAAGAATTTAACCTCCTTTTACTTCTACACTGTACCTTATGATAAAGCTAATTTTTATTTTTAGCTACAGATTTTCTTTTTTATAAACATGTGGTGAACCTTGATGGGGATAACCCTATACAGGCACCATTATAAATGGGATGTTATTTGCCAAGGATGTCAGGATGTGGATGCAATTGCCAACTGGTCTAACTTACAAAGGCCTTTTGAATTTTAAAGGTTAAAACTTTTATAAAGAAAACAACACAAACTACTTGTTGAAAGTAATTAAACACATACTAACGAATAAGTATATATAGTTTTAGTAAACAGGAAACAAAGATAAATTTACATAAAATACAAATAGCATAAAGACTGCATCTCTGTAGAATTAGTTTTAAATTTTTCTTCAGTATATATTGCTCAAAACATTACTAAACAACACTCATTTAATAACTGAGTATATTTTCTTATAAAAATCATTTTTTTAAAGATTTTTTGATGTTGGGTCAGAAGTAATGTTACTAGGATAGCTCCTCTCAGATATTTCCTTTCTAGACCTTCTTATATATGAGATTCTCAGTCAATCAATATTGATGATCTTTTTCGTTTTCCATTTAATCCTTTTTCTTTATGATAATCCCTGTTAAAATTATCCCTTCTGTCTTTCCATCTGTAGTGAAAACTAGGACAAGTGAAAAAATATTCCATCAATATTTTTACAATTAATCATTATTAAAAATTCAAAATTAAAGTTAAAGCTCAAAATTTTCTTTCATTCTGTTTCAGCACATCTGGATCATATTTTTCTATTGACAAAGCAGAAGTGTCTTCAGTTCCAAAGCATATAGAGTTATCATTTCTCCAGTGCATAAGTTTCAAGAATACTAATGTTTACCATACTAGTATTATGAAATGGCTTTTTCTATCCCTGTTTCACTTTATTGGCAAAGGAAAGTTTATAGATCAACTGGATTTTTAAAGGGAAAAGATCGCTTTTAATTTGAAAACCACTTGCCAAAGTGTCTCCACTACTGAAAAGCATGTAACTCTATAAACCTTCCTGTGTTTCACAATTCACGTCCATATAAACAGGACTAAAAATAATTTTAACTTAAAACAAAAATATGTCAATAAAATCTTACTATAGAAAACTCAATATCCTGATGGAAAATTTCAATAATCATAGTATCTGAACTTTGGTTCAAGAAAACTCACTAAATGGCCTGGCAATTAATTGCTACTATGCAAAATATCAATAAGCATACCAAGCAATTGCATTTATTTCCAATTTTGCACCATTCCATAGTTTTATACAGATTTACAAAGTATGCCATTCATCTTTTCATTTCCAATTTCAAGTAATTTTATTTTGTATTGAATAGGAAGGCAAATATGCACACAATAAAACAAAATCATGTTGGAATATCCAATAAATGTAGTATATATTAATGAAATCTTGATAGGAATTGGTACACTTCTAAGAGAGTAGATATGTAAAACTTCTGTAATTATTATTATTTTATACATGATCAGACCACATTTTAATATTGGGCACTAAAATAATAAAAAAAAGTCATTTTATTACTGATACATTATTTTTATACATTTAATTGCTTAAAAGATCATTAATAACTCCCACTTAATCTGGAACAGCCCCCTCAGCTAGTATCTCTCTTTCAAGATGAGTATTCAGTGTGTTCACAGGTAAAACGAAGTGTGCTTGGCACCAGCAGCTGAGGAAAGCTAATTCCACCAGGACCCTGGTCTGGTCAGAGAAGTATTTAATATTCAGCCCTGAAGGCCATTTGCAGCAAAATGCACAAAAAGCCATCATGCCACTAGTCAACTGGGTCACTGAGTAATACAGGACATTACGATTAGGTACATCTGAAATTTATACTGGAAATAGAGGCTGAGCCAACTTCGCTAAACAGCAGTCAATGTCTTTCTACAGTGATTTTCCCATTTGTTATGTAAACCTAGAAATCTTATATCTATTTTTTGTAATGATTTTTTTCGTTGCCGTAAACACTTTCACAGCTATGAGCTCATAAAACGAAACATGCGTATTTAATGAGAAAGTAAATACCAAATGCCTATTTCTCTAGAAATTTAATGGTGATTTTGTAACTTATACAAAATATCTTTTGACATTTGTCAATCACCGTGGATTACACTCAGGTATCACTGACCATGAAATCAACCAGACATATATTTTGTGACAAAACGTTTAATATATACTCAAAATTTAAGAATCTGCATTATGAAGCTACATTTTGGCTTTCACACATTGTGTGAAGTATGACTTCTCAGTTGAACAAGATGAAATTACTAATTCCAAATTTCTTATGCACACACAAAAAGTAAAATGATAGCTGCTAATGTATTTTCTCCATCTAGGCAACAAAGAATTTGACACAGTTGCATAAGCCACTTTTTTTAGTCCATTTCATTAGAAGCTTGAATGAAAAATCAGTTATATTAGCTCCAAAAACAGTCCCTTCTTTACTTCTGCTTAACAAAATTAAAGATTGTGAATTTTATTGATAAAGTAGAAACATCTGACATTATTATCAGTGTTGTATTTAATCAAAAAATTTAACATTGAAGATAAAAATATTTACATTTACATAGATAATACCAATATAAATTGTAATAAAGGAGAGTATTTGGAAAAAATACACATATATTTAATGTGTATTTATTTTTGAGACAGAGAGAGAGAGAGAGACACAGAGTGTGAGTGGAGAGAGACACAGAATCCAAAGCAGACTCCAGGCTCTGAGCTGTCAGCACAAAGCCTGATGCAGGGTTCAAACTCACGAGCCATGAGATCATCATCTGAGCCGAAGTCAGAGGCTTAAGCAACTGACCCACCCAGGCGCCCCAAAAACATATATTTTATATACACACATTTATTAAATTAAGAGAGTTCTGGGGTAGAAATGACCTGGGAATTGGAAACAATGCACAAAACTCAAAACTGAGTTCAGTGATCAAATATTCTACTGACATAAACAAAAACTAAAGATGTAGAGATTTACATAAATTCATGCAGAGTATAAGGATACACACAGAATAAATGAACTACAAAACTGAATGTCATTAATAGTGATACAAAAATAAATCACCAATAGATACTTTCTCTTTAATTTGTTACTTTCATAAATCAAAATTTCAAAATGTTTGATCCTTTGAATAATCTTACTTTAATATTATAAACATGTTTGTCAATGAGCCCTGTACCTGTTCAAAATAAGTTAGAAAATGTCAACTCAAGTATTCAATAGAGAACTAACGAATTTCAACATGAAAAACTTTAAACAAATTGCCATTATTGAAAAAAAAAAAGCTTGCAACGTGAAGCTAAAGCAAAATAAAAGGTTAAATTTATAATTCTAAAACTTAATTTTGGCATCTATTGACATATGGGTAGACTATCTTGGTGTTCCAATTGATATTATGTGTTGGAATTAAATGAAAGTGAAAATACCTGTTCTTGAGGTATCTAAAAATGGAAACATATTCAAAAGAATCATAAAGGCAAGATTGTTATTTATTATTTCTTTCATGTAAGGTAATATTTGTCAGAAAAAGCTATTTTTAATGGAAGCAAAAAAATATTATTAAAATACTTGAGTGGAAGTAATTACACATTTTAATTGTGATTTTTAAACACCATCCATTTGAACGGATTGACTTTGAACTAACCAGTACCTTAGCACCTGTAGAAAGTCTCTTCTCTTTTAAATTATTGTTGTCTGGGTATATGCTATGCACTATAGCAGCCACAAGCCCTATGTGCCCCTAACATGTGAAATATGGTTAATACAAATTGAGATATTCTGTAAATGTAAAATACATTGGATCTTGAAGACCAATATGAAAAAAATCATTAATATTTATATATAGATCATATATTGAAATTCTAATATTTTGTACATACTAAATAAAATAAAGTAAATTATTTAAAAAATTTCCCTGTTTCTTTGCACTTTTTAAAATGTAAAAAATGGTTCCATTTGTGACTCACATTATATTTTTATTGCACAGCACTGCTCTAAGTCCAGAAAAGAGCCAATTGAAGGTTCAACAATTTAAAATACATTAATTATAAATTCAACTTTTAAAAGTTACAATTGAATTTATTTTCAGAATATAAAAAGAGTAACACAATGTTCAAAAAAACTTTTGATAATATCAGTGATATGATATTAGAGAACAAAAAGAAAATGATTTATTAACTGATATGTTCCAAGAATACATATTTTATATTTGTCTTTTTTTTAATGTTTATTTTTTGGGGAGAGGGAGAGACAGAGCATGAGTAGGGGAGAGCAGAGAGAGAGGGAGATACCAAATCTATAGTAGGCTACAGGCTCCGAGCTGTCAGCACAGAGCCTGATGCAGGGCTCCAACTCATGAACTGCGAGATCATAACCTGAGCCGAAGTCAGATGCTCAACCGACTGAGCTACCCAGGTGCCCCAATGTATTAGTTATTTTTAATGTTTAGATAATATAAAGAAGTGAGGTAGTACATATCATGTATATCCACAGAAGAATAAAGAACCTAAAACAGTGTCACTTGTGAAAACTAAGTCCTCCCAGTTTATGAAGGATTCTGAAGAAAAATCCATGGCCAAATGATACCTGGAGTCACAGTCCTAAGGAGGATAGAAAGCACAGCCATAGTCCAGTGATTTGGATCCAAAACAGAAACTTCTTGTGTTCAGTGGTGAGGAGTAATTAATCAGGACCTGAGCATTCTTCCAGTCCTATCTAACAAATTTTTAAGATAGGACATTTCATATCAAAGTTTCTCCTATTAATATAACTGCATCCCAGAACAAATCTCAAGAACACATACAAGATATGAAAAGGTAAAATTTCCAATTATCTGTCATCCAACCAAAATTTAATGCAAACAATGAAACAGGAAAATATGATCCATAATCAATCAACTGAAATCAATCCAGAACAAACATAGATGTTCAAATTAGCAAACAAATAGGTACAGTTAAACTGTTATTCTAACTGTATTCCATGTTGAAAAATTTAGAGACATGTTAGATATAAAAAAATACAAGTCAAATTTCTAAATATTGAAACTACAATCTACAAAATGAAAAATGCAGTTGATGGAATTCGTGGAATTTAGATATTCCAGAAGAAAAGATTGGTAAGATTATTAACTCTGAAGATAGCAATAGCACCTATTCAATATGATACACAGAAAGAAAATATAGTCAAAAAAATAAACAGAGCACCAGAAAGCTGCTGGACAGCACTAAATGGCCTAATATTGGCATGGCTGAAGCCCCTGAAGATGGAGGGTGAGCTTTAGGGGCAGAAAAGATACTTAGAGAAATAATGCTTCAATATTTCAAATTTGATGAAAACTATAAATCTACAGATTCAAAGAATTCAATGAACCCCAGAAGTGCACCAAAGCACAACATATTAAAATACTGAAAAACAATGATTAAGAGAAAATCTTAAATGCAATCAGAAAATAATGAAGTGTCAGGGCATCTGGGTGGTTCAGTGGTTAAGCGTCTCATATTCATTGTAACATTATTCGCAATAGTCAAGATATATACAGTAAAACCTTGGATTATGAGTAACTTGTTCTGTGAGTGTCCCACAGTATGACCAAACATTTCTAATAAATTTTAAGTTGATAAATGAGCAGTGTCTTCAGTATGAGTAGTATGTGATGCCGAATGTCACATGATCACAACTGAGCCAATGGTTCTTGAAATTCACTTTGATATACGAGTGTTTTTGATAATAAGCATGTTCTGAAATGAATTATGCTCGCAAACCAAGGTTTTAGTATATGGAAACCATGTAAGTATCCGTGGATGAATGAATGGATAAAAAAGATGTTTTATATGTGTCGATATATACATACAGATATTGTTATAACAGATAATATAATAGATATAATTACAATTAATATACTATATAATGCATATTTTATCAATGGATATATATGAATAAGATATATAGATAAATACATATAGATATACACATATATACATATAGATACAGACACAATGGAATATTATTCAGCCATGAAAATGAGGGAAATCCTATCTTTTGCAACAACATGGATGAATCCAGATGAATTATGTTAAGTAAAATTAGCCAGATATAGAAATACAAATACCCTAGTTTTTCACTTATATGTGGATCTTTAAAAAAAGTCAAACTCAGAAACAAAGATTGGAGTGGCTATCATGGGGAGCTGGAGAATGGAAAGATGGGGAGATGCTGGTCAAAGGGTACAAACCTTAGTTATATTATGAATATGCTCCGGAGATCTAAGGTAAAGATATGTAGCATGGTGATTATAGCTGGGTACTTGAAATTCAGGGAAAGAATAAACCTTAACCATTCTCAGTGAGCACACACACACACACACACACACACACACACACGTAACTATGTGAGGTGATGAATGTGTTAATTAACCTGTTTGTGGTAAACATTTCACAAAGTTATATGTCAAATCATCACAAATATACAGTTTTGTCAATTATATCTCAATAAAACTGAAACAATAAATGATGATAGATGATAGATAGATAGATAGATAGATAGATAGATAGATAGATAAAACATCAAAAACAGGAAGTGGAAGAAGCAATCGGGGTTTTCAGCTCTCAGAGTCAGGAAGGGCAAGTAGTCTTGTGAGTCACTTTGAGGCTTTACAGACTATAATCCAGCTATACTCCTCAAATTGGGAACCATGCAGAAAGACAGAAAAAGAGACAGACAAAAAGAAAACCAAAGATCACCTGAGTTGCAGAAAGCCAAGAGCACTTTCCTTCAAACCAAAAAGCTGGCAATCGGACTGTCAAGTAGGAAGGGAAGGGAAGGATGGGGAGGAGAAAAAAGAGGAGAGGAAAAGGAGAGGAGAGCAAATGGACAGATTACAGAATGAAGCATGCCCGCAATCTAATTCACAGTGAAATCAACCTCTTGTCACATCACAGGGTGCCCTGCTTTTGACATATGATATTCATCCTTATGTGAGTCTTTATTGCTCTATTAACTTGTACCTTTTTATGGATCAAACAGATCTCTTTATATTTATATTTCATTAGTACTTTTCGAAACTGGCATGACTAAATAGGCATATTTATATGTTGGAAGTTAAACACCTGCTATTTAGTGAACTGCTGTATAACAAATAAATTAGGGATGTTAAAAATGTCTATTCATCATAGAAAATACATTTTCTGTATATCTATTTCTTTGGAGAATATTTTTTTCTCTTTATGTTTTTCAGCTTCCATCACTCATCTTTGAATGTCTTTAAAAATGTTTTTCAAACCCTGTTCTATTGTGCAACTTTTCTCTGTGGCAGTCTCCTGTCTGCAAAGGTCATTTACTATCAAGTTTACTGTATATGCCTAATTTTATATTGTGCAATAAATCTCCAACAGCCCCTACATGTGACAAGTCTGAAGGTTCAATCAGAGGTTGGATGTATCAATGTTTAATGCATTTCTCAATAAAAAATTAGCACATGTCTTCAACTAAAATAAATGTTCTTGTTTTATGTGCTCTGTTTTACAAGACTATTAAAATGGTTTTTTTTATTATAGTTTTAGTATTCAGATAGGGATAGTATCAAATTGAACTGTTCGGTTAACAAAGTAAAATACACTGTGAAACACGATTATATTAAATCTGAAAAATCTAAAAAATACAGATGATCAGGTATATGGAGACAAACAACATAAAACAAAATACACTTGATTTGCATAAAATAATAAAATGTTTTGAAATTTAAGAAAAAAGTTTATGTATTTAGAATTGAAAAATTAGCCTTGCTTTTTCCTCTTACGTTAGGGTAAAAATGATTCAAAATATTGTATTTGGAATAGCAAGTATTGCATGAACAATGACAACACCAAAACCACTGAATTATTGTCCAAATCATCAATACCTGAAAACTTACTTCAGGATATAAGTCTTGACTAATAACAATAATTTTTTTTCCATTTCAGTTGTGGGACAGTCTGAAAGCTAAAGTAAATAATGATTCAAAGAGCTATGATATACACAATATAAAGTAGCTTATTCACATGTATGTATATGTGTACATATCATAATTAAAATTGAAGGGAAATATTATATATATATATGTTGTTTCAAAGCAAAATACTTTACAGTATGAAATCTCATTAATCCGTCCCATAAATTATTTTAATACAGAGATTTTAGAGGCCAAAACCATGTTATAGATCTGAAATAGAAATCAACACAGCAACATATGCACATTAAAATTGATATAATTTTAAGATTCTCCATGGTCATTTGGAGGGAAAATATAAGCCATCTTGCTGATAGAATCAGGGGCTCTTATATTCAGTCATTTAAACCAATGCAATTTCTAATGGTTTTACTTGTGCTGTGGTGAATTTACTATAAATCCCACCAGTGTGACAGATTCAATCAGTCCATTTGTTGGAATGACAGGTCATATTTGCAGCAGAATGATCCAGCACCAAATATTTCAAAATCACTAAAGATATTAAAAGTGACAAAGAATGCAAAGAGCAAGAAAATAGCAGTCAGTACAGCCCAATTTCAGAAATAAAAAGCCACTTAGATAACTACAAAATTACCTGTAACTTGCTGCGGAAAACAAATTGCTATCAAATCTTCTATTAAGAATTCTTCGCCCTTTAATTAGCCTCTATGAAATTGGACAATATTCTCTTTGGTACAACTTTTCTGTATCATAATTCCCATACAGAAGCAGTGAAGTATGCTAAAAACAATTCTAGATACTGGGAAGTTCTGGCTCCTAGACCCAACTTTGTGACCTTGGGCAAATCTTTTAATTTCCCCAGACCCTGATATCTTCAGTTGGAATATGCAAACATATCTGTAGTCCCTTAGTCTCACAGTTGGGGAGTATAAAGCCAAATTTTAAAAAATCATCACCAGATGAATAAGTATTGAAAACTGTAGAGAAATAGACGCTTGTAAGATACTATTATTTTCATAATTTTGTGTTAAGAAATTTGTTTAAATGAAAATTTCTCTGATTAATCTTTAACATTACTTTATCTTAACACTGCTTTGCAAATTATGTGTTGTGCTTTCTGCATAAAAATTAGTTTTCTCCTTTTCAAAGCAATTCTTTTTCTATACACTTTCTGACTGTCCCATTTTCATATTAATAAATCTGATAAGTAAGATTAAATAAAAGAAAGGCCAAAAAATTGCATTATAAGCTAATTTACTGAAGTTGGTTTCTAATTTCTTTTTCAAATAGTACAATGACTATTAATCAAACTAAGCTCCATAAGAAGGTTATGGAAAATGAAATACAGTTTTAACTAAGGTATGGAGAACACTCATTAGTCTCAATCTGGAGTCTGAAATATATCTCTCTGAAATATTTAGAAGTCCCAGAAAGTTAAAATTTTCTCCATTTTCTTCCGTTTTTTTCTAGAGGTCAAAATTTTGCCAATACATTTACCCTGGCCAACAAAATTTAATGCAAGTTTCCCATAGAGAGTTAATCACTAAATTGTTGACTGTAACTTTTATACACACACATAAACACACACTCATCCTGAATAGCTATCATCCTGATGAGTCTCCAAATGTTTACTCCATATTTGATTCATACCCAAACAATATACTGCTAATTAAAATTTTAAATTGATGATGGATAATAATAATAATAATAATAATAATAGATAGATGATGGATGATGATAGATGGGTGATAGATAGATAATACATAGAAACAAGGGCTCTGGGATATGTCCTTGGGCACATTATTTAATCTCCTAATTCTTGGAGCTTCAGGTTCTTTCTCTGTCCAAAGAGGATGAGAGCAGGACCTAATTAATAATGTTGTGAAGATTAAATGAGGTAATATATAGAAAACCATTGTACAGCACCTGACTCATAGTAAGCACCTAGTAACTGTTGTATATTTATGATGTTATTATTAATCATTACTATTCCACAGCTAATTTGCATACTTAGCTGTACTTTGTGGAGCATTCTCCCATATCACAATTTATAGGTCTACATCCCATTAGATGGCTACACATGGCTATTATATGACTGCATAATACATTTTTCTGAACAGTACCCTATTTGGGGACATATATTGTCTTTCAACTTTTTGTTATTTTTAAAAAGTCATTGTAATGAACATTGCTGAACATTGGTTTTCACATACTTGTGGAATTGAGGGTTGTTTGTTAGAAATTTACTTCAAAAATGACTTACCCTTTTTGAAATTTTTTAAAGTTTTATTTATTTATTTTGAGAGACACAGAGACAGCATGAGTGGGGAAGGGGCAGGGGGGGGGGAGAGAGAATCCCAAGCAGGATCCATGCTGCCTGTGCAGAGCCTGATAGGGCTCAAACTCACGAAACCACGAGATCATGACCAGAGCCAAAATTAAGAGTGGTAAGCTTAATGGATTGGGTCACCCAGGCACCCCCAAAATGACTTATCTTTAAACTAGGCCATGTTGTTAATTATATCATCATTTTAAGATATTGGCACTAACATTAATATATGGACCATTGATACAATTCCATTCCTAATTAGTTTTTAATTAGAGAGTATATTACTATATCTATTTACTATCTAAACTGACAGTTCCAGAGTCTATTACCTTCACATATAATTTTAATTTTCACCAATCCATTATGAGATTTATACTAGGATAACTGGCTGACTTTTTATTAGTAGCAAACATAATTTTAGAACAAATGACTAAAATACTTTGACTTAGATATTTGGTAATGTTACTTACCCTTTAATACAAATGTGGGGTTGAAATTTATAAAACTTTAAAATATATTTAATGCCTCATTATTTCCTTTGTTTTGCTTAACAATAATAATATTAACATTGATAATACATATAACATATATATAATAACAATTAATAATAATAAAACTTCCTTGAATAGCAGGAAACACTTCCACAGATTTAAACAATTTTATGCAGTTAGATATGTGGTCATCAAACACTTATCTTTTACCTAATAGTATATTTCCATTTGCTGAAAGTTAGAGTTTCTCTACAAAAGAATTTTTGAGAAGAGATTTGATTGTTAATATGAGTTATTTCAAAATGTTACAGACATAAATGGAAATATAAAATAATACAAAGACCACTAAGAAGGGGAAGGTGGAGGTCATGATCAATGAGATGCTGACCAGAGGTAGCATAGAGGTGATTTATCTATGGCTGTGATGACATTTTATGAAGGGAGGGACAATTTTTAGATATAATAAGGAATTCAAGTAAATAAAAAGTATCTAAGCCCAGAGAAACAGAATAAGGAATGATTAAACCTCACATCAGTTTACTACCATTGGTTAAGAAATCATATCAACTATGGCTCACTTGCTCCCTGAATTGGTGCTGCCCCGTGCCATACATAACTGGCCAGGTTTGCCCCCTTAGAAAAGCAAATGTGTGTGAAGCTTCCAGATTATGCTGCTCTTTTCTTCTCATTTCACTAATAGGTGACTTGAGCCTGAAAATTCCAGCACACAGTTGGCTGGCTGCAAAACTGGGACTGGGGTGCAGGTTTTCCTTACTTCCATGTGACAATAATTTCTACCACCTACACATTCATAATTCATACAACAAACCTTCTAATCTAGCATTTGAACTTGACTTTGGTTTTTGACACCTGGTCAAAACCAGGTTTTATATCCCCTAAGACTGACCTTGGCTCTTTTTATATACTCTTTAAGTATTGTTCATCTTGTATTATGGAACTAAAATGCCTTCACATGTCATTTCATCCAACCCCACATCTGTGCTGATAGGGGAACTAAACCAGGTTAAATTAAGTGACTTTTGAAGTTAAACCAAACTTAGGGAGAAAGCAAGACTGGAAGGTCACTTCAGTACCAGAATCAGGCTCTTGCTATAATCCCATAATGCTGAAATGTTCTTCTCTGGTTGTCATCCGGAAGGAGGTTTGATTTCTCCTTTTGCCTGGTACTGGCTGACATTTCTCAATCCCAGTGCAGCAACTGTAAATTACAGCCAAATTGTGTTTAAACAATGATTCACACTGCACCTATGACAACAATTTGCATGTACATTATATCTCTCTAGTGTATATAAAATGGACTTATTTGTATACATATATCTATATCACATATAAAGAATACAGGTATGTTGTCTCGTTATAAACAAAAACTCACTGGATAATCATTCACTGATTCCATGAAGACTTTTCCTTAAAACATGTCTAAGTTTTGCTTTCCCCTTATATCCTCACAACTGCAATTCAATGGGAAAACAAAACAAAACAAAACAAAACAAAACAAAACAAAAATCTTGCTTTTTCAGCAGTTTCAACAAAGTTCTGGGCTTGAGACTCAGACTCTGATTGGCTTAGTTTAATTATGAACATTTGTCTTTTTCTAAATAAATCACCACAGTCTGAAGAATCAGAGGCTCTAAATGGCCAAGCCTGGTTTACCAACCAACTCATGGGAACAAATAGAGTCAATTTCACCACATAGAATAAGAAAAAAGGAGGACAGTGCTTGAAGGAAAATTGGAAGAGTATTATCAGAATTAGGCAGAACATCAAATATGCACTACTCAATAGGCATGCTGTTATTACCCATATAGTAATTTATTTTTTAAAAAACCCTAAGTAAAAGAGTACAGATATATCCACCTGTATACAAGCTAGCTCTAATCTTAAATCCACATACTATTAATTAGGAGGTACTCTAAACAGGATGTGATACACCAGAGATTGTTACTTAGGTTTTTAACAATTATTATGAAAATTTTCACCATAAGATTTTAATTAGCTTAAGAGATATTAGAAATAGCTCTTACTGATGAAATCTTTGTACCAGATAGATGACCAGTGATAAAAGTGGTTATCAGTTCTCTTGCATGCATATAAATAAGGTGTAAGAATCCTCCAAATGTCACAGCCTATCAATTTTACTATAATTCAAGAACCATAACTACAGTGTCCCATGCTCCTGTATTTCATAGAATGAGCAATGGTCTAAACCATTAAAATATTGTTGCTTTTGATGCAGTGAGACTTTCACATACAATACTTGGAAGGATGGGACTCTAAGTGAGTAAGGAGCCACTGAGACTTATTTAGGCATCAACAAAAGTTTCTTATGATAGTATGCATTAATTTATCAAAATAACAACTTTGTTTTCGATCATTAGTATAAATGTTCTGGCCATAATTGTATACAACTCAGCTGAAACTTAGGAGTTCATAACAAAATACACGAATTAAGGCAAATATTTACACTACCGAGAGCAATATTAGGATGTATGATCATAATTTTATGCTATAAATACGGAGAAGCAATAATACATTTTTTGATCAAAATATCCATTTGAATTTCAAATGATGTTGATTTTCTAACACAAATTCTAATTTTTTTAGTTACATATTTTTTTTTTGTGATGAGGACTTTTATGATTTGTGCTCCGCAATTTTAAAATATGCAATTCAGTATTATTGACTATGCTCACCATGCTGCAGTAAGTACATCCCCATGACTGATTTATTTTATAACTGAAAGTTTGTACCTTTAGACACCTTTTGTCCATTTTGTCCACACCCACCATACTCCCTCTGGCAACCATCTATCTGTTCTCTTACATCGATAAGCTTGTTTTTTTTTTTTCTATAAGATTCTACATATGAGATCATATAGTACTTGTTTTTCTCTGAAGTATTTACTTAGCATAATGCCCTCCAAGTCCATCAATGTTGTTGCCAATGGAAATATTTTCTTCTTTTATTTTTATAGCTGAAGAGTACTCCTGTGTGTGTGTGTGTGTGTGTGTGTGCACGTTATGTGTGTGTAGTATAATGCTGCAGTGACTATATCTTTTCAAATTAGTATTTTCATTTTCTCTAGATAAATACTCAGGAGTGGAATCGCTAGATCATATGGCAGTTCTATTTTTGATTTTTTTGAGGAACCTACATACTGTTTTTCCATAGTGGCTGTACTAATTTATTTTCCCACAGGGTCCTCTTTTCCCCACATCTTGGCCAACACTTGTTATTACTCATCTTTTTGATAGCAGTCATTCTGACAGATGTGATATTCTCACTGTGGATTTGACTTGCATTTCCTTGATGATTAGTGAGGTTGAACATCTTTTGATGTGCTTATTGGCCATCTTTGGAAAAAATATCTATTCAGATTCTCTGCCAAGTTGTTAATGATTTGTTTGCTTGTTTGCTATTGAGTTGTATTTCTTCTTTTTGTATCTTGGATATTAATTCCTTATCAGATATATGATTTTCAAATGTTTTCTCCCATTCATTTGGTTGCTTTTAATTGGTGTAAGATCTCAACTGGTGTTTTATGTTTATAACCACCAGTCTATAGCAATTGAAAAGTCATATGGTCTTAGGGCATCTGGGTGGCTCAGTTGGTTAAGAGTCCAACTCAATTTCTGCTAAGGTCACGATCTCACCTTTTGTGAATTCAAGCCCCACATCAGGCTCTGTGATGACAGCGTGGGGCTTGCTTGGGATTCTCTCTCTCTTGGTCCTTCCCCGCCCCCTCCCCATTCTCTCTCTCTCTCTCTCAAACTAAATAAACATTAAAAAAAAGTTATATGGCCTTAACCCCTTTGAAACATGGGTACGTGAACCTGTTGGAAATGGTGGTCTTTATCTTGCTTCATCTGAATAAGTGAAACTAGCTCTACTAACTTGAAAAGCTATGTGTTGCTATTATGAATTACTTAACAGTATCAAATATATCAATTATAAATATAAAACATGTTTTATCTTATTTACTTTATTAAGAACTTCGAAATGAGTATACTGTTATGCTTCAGCACAGGGTAAAGCACAGAAAGTGGTAAAAAGTAAAGCATTTTGTTTACTTTTCTGTTATATGAGAATTAGGGCTTTCATTTTTAACATCTTTCAAAAAAAGGAAACAAATAAAATAACATTGGTTACCATGCATTTGTCATACATACATGCTTTTTATTGACCAGTAAATAGAGGTCTATATCTCATATTTATATTTAAACTCTCATATGTGAAACACAATGTTAATATGCATTAATTGAATAACTTATTCATTCATTTAATGCTTCTACAAATAATACTTGGAAGAAAAGGGTTTCAGGCAGGCTTGAGACTATTCTTTTATGTTATGTTAATAGTATATTTTTATGAGATATAATTAACGTATAACATATTAGTTTCAGGTGTATAACAAAACGATTAAATAAATGTATATATTGCAAAATTATCACCATAGTGAGTCTAGTTAACATCCAGAACCACTCATAGTTACAAATATTTTCTTTCTTGTGATTGATAAATTTTAAGATCTAACTTTCATATCTATCAATTTTTACTCTGAATGTAAATGTAGCTCCAATCAAAAGACATAGGGTGTCGGATGGATAAAAAAAATAAATAAAACCCACATTCTGCCTACAAAAGACTCATTTTAGAACTAAAAATACCGGCAGATTGAAAGTGAGGGAATGGAGAACCACTTACCATGCAAATGGACATCAAAAGAAAGCCATAGTAGCAATACTTATATCAGACAAACTAGATTTCAAAACAAAGACTATAGCAAGAGATGAAGAAGGGGTCTATCCAACAAGATTAACAGTTGTAAATATTTATGCCCCCAACATGAAAATCCCAAATATATAAAACAATTAATAATAAACATAAGGGAACTCATTGATAATAATACAATGATAGTAGGGGACATTAACACCCCACTTATATGAATGGACAGATTGTCTAAGCAGAAAATCAACACAGAAACAATGACTTTGAATGGCACACTGGATCAGATGGACTTAACAGATATATTTAGAACATTTCTTCCTAAAACATCAGAATAAACATTCTTTTTGAGTGCTCATGGGACATTCTCCAGAATAGATCACATACCAGGTCACAATCAGGCCTCAACAAGTACAAAAAGATTGAGATCATACCATGCATATTTTCTGACCACAATGCTATGAGACTTGAAGTAAACTACAAGAAAAAATTTGGAAAGACCACAGATACATAGAGATTAAGAACATCCTATTAAAGAATGAATGTATTGACCAGAAAATTAAATAACAAATTTAAAAATACATGGAAACAAATGAAAATGAAAACATGACAGTTCAAAACCTTTGGGATGCAGCAAAAGTGGTCATAAGAGGGAAGTATATTGCACTACAGTCTTATCTCAATAAGCAAAAACATCTTAAATACACAACCTAACCTTACTCCTAAAGGAGCTAGAAAAAGAATAACAAATGAAGCCTGAAATCAGCAGAAAAAGGGAAATAATAAAGACTAGAACTGACTCAGTCAGTTAAGCACAGACCCCAATGCGGGGCTTGAACTCACAAGCTATAAGATCATGACCTGGGCGGAAGTCAGCCATTTAACTGACTGAGCCACCCAGGTGCCCCTGCCTGACCATTTATTGAAGTGCAAATCTAGTCTTGTTCATCAGCACCAATGAGCTCCTCCTTAAAACAACTTATTTTAAAACCTAATTTTCCTTTTTGTCCCCATAAAAAACCTGAGTCCATTTCCTGCAATCAGGACACTAATTTGGGTTTCTACCTAAATCTGTGTGCCCCAAATTTCAAATAAACACTTTGCCTCTTGAACTGGCTTCATGTTTTTAGCTTGATGGATAAACAAAATATTCTATATCCATACAATAGAATATTACTCAGCTATAAAAAAAGAATGATGCTACAATCTGGATGGACCTTGGAAAAATTATGTTAGGTGAAAGAAACCAGTCACAAAGGCTATGTATTATATGATTCCAACTATGTGAAATATCCAGAATAGTTAAATCCATAAAGACAGAAAGTAGATTAGTGATTTCTGGAAGCTGAAGATCAAGGAGAAATAGGCAATGATGGCTAATGGGTACAAGGTTTCTTTTGGGGATAATAAAAATATTACCTACCTAAAACCTACTATATTGTAATTTAAAGGATGAATTCATGGTATGTGAATTAATCTCAATAAAAAATAAAGTTTATAGTCTTTAACTCTTTTTTTTTGTATTTTCTTATTAATCACTTCACTATTCCATTACAGCATGCCCAGAACTATCTACTATGTTCTAGCAACATGCTAGGTGTAAGAGTCATAAAGATACAGTACTGAAGTCAAGAAGCTAACTTTGTAGAGAAGAAAATAGAAACATAACAAAAACCTATAACATCATGAAGCAGAATAGAAGACAGTATACAACACTACTGTTAATGGAGCTGGACTTTCTGGATTCAAAAACCAGTTTAGCCACTTTCTGAAAGTGATCTTACGCGAAGTAACCTTTATAAACTTCTATTTTCCCCCAGGGAAATTGAATAACAGCACCTATCTCATTTTATGATTTGAGTATTAAATGAAAGTTTGAATGGAAACATCTGGTATAATGCCTGGTTTATAGTCTAAACACTAAATAAATGGTAGCCATTATCATTATGCTAGACATGTGTTCAAATTGTTATGGGAGCTTAAAGAAGGAAATACATAACTTTTTCAAAAGTCCAGGCAGTCTTTCAAGTGTGAGGTTGAATTTGAAGGATTAGTAATAGTTAATAAGGAAAATAATTGAAAAGTGACATTCATAACGCAGGGAAAAACAAATCGTATGAACAAGCAGCTCTTGGCCATAGTTCCCATTCACTGGTTCTTAGAGAAATGCCATTCTGTGATGAACTTTCTGTGGCAGAAATGCCATTCTGTGATTTAACTTTCCCCAACAAAATTAGAAAATTAAAAAAAGAGAGAGATTGAATTGAATTTAAAAACTTTCTTTCATGTACTTTATAAAATGGACCTTTATTTTGATATTAATCATATTCCAATTTCAGTAGGTTTTTATATAGTCACTATTTTATTAAATAAAAGTAATAGCACATGGAAGCATTGCTTTTAATTCTGACAGATAAATCACCACTTTTATTTTGATAATCATAATTTATTTACTACTTTGTTTCACATTTTACTGCTTAATGCAATATGAGAGTCTGGTAATCACTGTTCAGAGTGGGATTAAATGAGTTCAGAAAGGTAGGCAGGAGTTAAACTGTGAAGATTTCCTACCCTGTTAAAATTAGGTTTCATTTTGGATGTGATGGGATGAGAACATGGGAGAATGTTAACAGGTTTGTGACATAAACAAATAAAAATAGCCATTAATAAACATTATTATATCAATAATTGAAAAAAAAACCTTCTTCCTCAATAATTTAAAACTTCAAATTACACAGCTTGGGGATAGGATATACAACATACCAAATTTAATTCAGTAGAGTGTATATGTTTGCATGTTTTCATGTGTACTCCTTAAAAAACAAACAAAACCAAAACAAAACCACACTTAAACTAAAATATTGGCTAGTGTCTCTGGTAGACTGAATTTAGATGCCATGGAAAAAGAATGGAATATAACTTCTACAACATGAGATAAGCTGTTACATTTTTATATGACACACTTTATTTTTCCAAAACAATATTATGAAATTATATAAAATGTCTTAAAATAATATTTTAAAATAAGCCAAATTATTTATTACAGTTTTTCCTTGAATTGAATAATTCTATATATTTGCACATTAAAAGCTTCAAGTCATGCAAAAGATATATCCCTGTTTTAATTGATCATCCAGTGGCTGTTTTTGCATAATTCACCAATTTCACATTCAAAATTATTATATACATGTCCTTAGTGCTTTTAGAAAAAATAAAAAATAAGATAAAATTATGATTATTATGCATAACCTTCATATTATTTTTCTCTGAGCTCAATGGAAGATAACACTGAATTTAAAATAGGCTATTACATAGGTTTCAATAGTAAGAGTCTTGCCAATGTTAGTCCTCATTCATAGTTACATATCTGAGAAAATATTTGTATAATCTCTCTATGTAAGCTTTGAAACAATTTGTAGGTGTTAGTAATGCCACAAAACATCAATCATTCACATCCATTTATTTCAGTACATAATGAGTTAATTTGGATATCCCTGTGTTAAGTCCATACTATAACCCATTAGATGAAATCACTTTAGAGATGATATTTGTCTTATAATGCATAGAACTATAAGGATATTCATAATGTCATTATGATATTATAATAATGAAGTGGTCAAAGAATGAAAAATCTCTTCTAAGAGGTTTGATTTTTCTACATGAAATTATGGAAGAGGTGGTTAATTATATCTAGCTCAACTTGGCTCCAAAATGGTCAAGTTTGAAATATTCTTATAAAAGATTCTGTGTCTAATTTTGACCTATTTTATTTTTCAGTTTTAAAATTTTTGTGGTGACTGCACATTTTTTATGCCTTTGAAGTATGAACATATATTATTATTGTTGAGAAATGAGAGGTAAGGTTTCAGAAAAGAGATAGTGTCAGAATTAACTTAGAGAAATAAACTACTAGTGACGTTCTCGAATAAGAGAATTACTATAGGGTTTTGACTTATGCACTTGTGAAGGCTGGTATCACAGTCTTGGTCTACTGTTTCATCTCCACTCAACCTGAATGCACAAGACAGGCAGTAAGGTTTGAAAGACAGACAAGGAGGGAAGAACAATGATGACTGAAACCTGTGTCATCATGGGAGACCCTATTGGCCTTTTCTCATTTCCAAGCCTCCAATCTCACTGCCATGGATAACCTGTAGACAGAGCTGTCACTATACCAAAGAACCAAACCTGCTCCTGGCTCGGACCTGAGACATTGACAATGGAGCTCCAGCAGGAGCTGGAGGCCTGGGCTGGGCTTCTGTCCATGCCAATAATCTGAGTAAGCAAAAGCACAGAAACTTTGGTGAGCTACAGAAGAGCTAGAACTTATCAATCTTCCTAGAGTGAACACAGCTACTGCTTTATTTTCCAAGTCTCACACAGATATCTCATGTGGCCAAATACAAGCAAAAACCATAAAAGGAAAAGTTTCTGGGAAATGTAGTTCAGCCTATCGAAGTCAATACATTCTAAAGCCATCAGAGTCAGCTAGGCACCCAAATACCCTTCTTTTGACCATACTTAACTTCCAAATAGAGATGATAGTAATGTCATGCTTCTGCCTAATATTATATGCCTATCCTGCATACAATGAAAAGCATGTTAACTTTCTCCTCCTACAGGTACAATGTCATCTTGTCCGTTTTTTAATTAATGTCCCATTCTTCTGGCTGAGTCATAGTCCCTCTGTTTGATATCCTGTAACTAAAATATTGAACTATTAAATCAGCTAGTGCTTACAAATGTGATGTTAGATAGGAGAGTAGTAGATGAAAAGAGAAAAACAATCAGTTACTAAATTTCTAAATATATTTATAAAAGCTAGGAAGAAATACACGTAACTGTTACAGTTTTCATTTTTGCAAGCAGCAACATGATTGTAGCTGATACATACCTAACTTCTTTCTCTATATATTCTTTCTCCTTTGCCCTCAGCTAGTCAAAGTTCCTTGAATACCAGGGTGATGCGAACTTTTAATGCTGTCAGAAGTGAGTTGTTGAATTAGTTCAGTTCTACTTGGATTGTGTTGTTATAGCTCTCCATTGACTTGATCCAGAAGATACGGAAGTACTAAGAGACATCTTAGAAAATCTTCTGAATTCCAAATAGAATCCTCTTTATTCACATCGTGCAGTAGTAACCCAAGTCTGTCCTAGAACTGAAGATTAGTCACCCCAAGTGGCACAAACTCATTACTTTGCTTGATAACGTATTGGCAGACAGAGCCCCAAAGAGCCAAACAGCAGACTCCACTTTTGGTTTAAAGTAACCCATTGTGTGTCCCTTGGAGTAAGCATTCTATCTTTGGAAACTGAGTCCTCTAGATCAGCAAAGCTTACACTTGTGGGGATAGGAAACAAAATTTTGTTAGAGGATCAATAGGGGTAAATACGAAGAAAAGCTGTTCAGATTAACACCACTTAATTACTAAACCCATGAATACTAGCTTAGGACAAAGCCAGTACATACACTGTATACTATCAACTGGAGGATATTGCTCAACTCAATATAAGGCACTGGAAGATTTGATTTCTTTATCTAAATTATGAGAGATGTAGTATTATTCTTCCTTTGATTAAAGAGTGGTGTAGTTTGAAATGTACCTTTTTTCCACATTTGCTTGCCAAGTGGTGCTGTTGTGTTTCAGTTTCGATTTTTAAATTTTTATCCTGTCACTATTTCATTGAGGTATGAATATTTATTTCCTAAGTAATGCTGACTATTGAGCAATGAAAGGCAATAAACCAGAATGGAAGCAGCATGGGTTGTGGAAACACATAACCTGGGTTTACACCTTGGCCTTGTCATGTACTAGGAATAATCTCCAGGGAGTAAATGTCTATGACTCTTAGTCTTCTCACTTTTAAATGGGTGTAATAATAACACATCACACTGTTTAGTGAGAATTCGATAAAATGTATATAAAACAGAATACTTATGTGCCTACATAATAAACATTAGTATTCTAATTGCATTTTAAATGGTAAAATGCATATTCTCCTATAAATGAAGCAGGGTAAAATATTATAAGGTAAGGAAAGACTCATAAATCAAATAATTGTATTCAAAATGTATTCTAGAAATTGCATTTGCTGCTTGTGCTATGTAACAAATACTGAAACAACGTAAAAAATATTTATTTTTCCCTATCTCTGTTAATCATCAGAAGAATGCAATTGCATTTAAATAGGTATTTAAATAAGTATTTTAAAAGATTAAACTGTTAAATATATGTACATTATATGCATATTATGTATTCATTGTATACATATTATATGAACTTATTTGATTTCTCTACAATATTTATATTTGTAAATCTGCCAGAAATTTGGATATCCCATTCAGTATTTGGTAGTTTATTTTCCATCAGCTTAGTCTGTGTAGTTTGCACTGTGTAAGTCAAATCCCTAAGCAACTTTCAACTAAAGTCAATGAATGTATAGAAGATCAAATGGTGTATTAAAGAAATATATTCTCTATCCTATCTTTGATTAAAATGGCTGCCTAAGTGTACTCAAAGCATGATTTTTTTTCGGTATGGTGGAGTCTATATCCCAGCACTTGCTCAAGATTAACAATGAGTGTTCTCAGTCTCTCACTATTTTTTCTTTTAATTTTAAATTTTCTTAAATCACTCATAAAAACATAGCCAAAGATACCTTTCATTTTGTATGCATGTTCTCTAATCTTATTTATATTCTAATATCTAGTTAAAACACACCATTATGAGTTCCAAAAATAAATTTCCCTTTGTACTAAGTGTTCAAATTATGCCCCTCCTTATTCTAAGTGATCATATTACGAGAAGGCACCTGTTTGTTCTATTCTAAGTTAATATTTATTAAGGATAAGGCCTGAAATCATCAACCCTTTCAATAGTTCTTTAGAAATGTAAAGTAAAAAATAATAATTGTATAGAAACATCTGAGCTTTTAGTTGTAAATTGATGCAAGATAAAAGAAGTTATGATGGCAATTATGTAAATGAATATAGAAAATTAGCTTGCCACTGCACTTGTTTCAGGAATAATTTTAAAGGCAGAAGGCAAACAAAAGAATTAGGATCTAGTTCAAAAACACAACAGTGTCATTGACATAAATGGCTTCCATTCATTTGATGATCACAAAGACAACAACACTAACCTTTATTTTTTTAAACTGTTACTGATTTATGTGTTTGTCTTCTGTACTGTATGCTTATCGAGTTAAAATTTCAGCTTCTCAAGAATTGCTGTGTTGAAACACAAAACATTTGAAAAGGTTAAACCTTTCATATGTAATGAGAAAGTAACCCACCTACTTAAGAATAACTAAATAAATGGTTAAAAAAACACAAAGATTTCTGCCAATGAAACAAAAGCTAATAATAAATAGGGTCTGTTTTTCCTATTAAATCTTACTCTGTGCTGTATTTTTTTTCCAATGTATGCTGTATTTTCCAATGTATTGCTGTCCATTTTGAAGAAATCAATTCTAATTTATATAATATCAGGCATTTAGATCTCAAGAATTCTGAAAATAAACTACACATGACACGCACAAGAAATATAAGTGCTGTACAGTTGAGTGTGATGTGCAAGAGAGTGTGTGGGTGCAAATATGAAATCTTTTCGGACAATAAATCTATGAAGAGTAAGTGAGGCTCTTCCTCCAACCTTCTATCAATAGCTTCACCATCAGCAATAAATATTTGCTTTAAATCTACAGATTTGGGATTCTATTAGGAATAAAAAACAATCTTGTCCCTTCAAGAGCCTTACAATCTAGAATAAATAAAGAAAAATTAACACGGCTGGGTAGTTAAGATAAATACTTCAGATATTGGGGTGCCTGGGTGGCTCAGTCTCTTAAGCGTCTGACTGCGGCTCAGGTCATGATCTCATGGCTTGTGGGTTTGAGCCCTGCATCGGGCTCTGTGCTGACAGCTCAGAGCCTGGAGCCTGCTTCCGATTCTGTGTCTCCCTCTCTCTCTGCCCCTTCCCTATAAATAGGTTCTCATTTAATCTCCAACAGTATATGGAATACGTAGTATTGTTTTCCTAATTGTACTGATAGAGAAAATGGGGCATAAATCAAATTGCTCAAAGCTACACCACTATTAAAGCACCACAACCTGGATTTTTCCCACTCTGAAATTTAATCTGAATAAAGGGTAGTAAGAGCAAGACTCAGAATGTAGGAAGGAAAAAAAAAAGACAATTGTTAAGAAGTATAAATGCACATATACAAAGCCCTAACATAGGAAATATTATGGAGCACATATCTAATATCACATTCTAATTATAAATGAATAAAGATGATTTTGTTTACCCCCTAGTTTCTGTATAATAAAGGATAAAGTTTTGTCACTAGTGTTTAGAAACAGATTCTCTGGCAACAATATTAATTTGTATTTCTAATTACTTATAATTATTGATAAGATCCTGAGCCACTACATATTCTGCTGGGCACTATGACAAATATTTTATATCCCTCAAGTCCTGAAAACAGGTTTGTGGACACAGCACCATACCCAACAAGAAAATCAGAAAAATATACAAAATCATACAATTTTTGCAGTCTTGATTTTTTTAGTTTTACCTATTGTTGCAGAGCTACTATTGAATAACATCTATTTTAACTTGATCTTTAATATTTTTGGGAAGAGTCTATTTGAATAGTTTCAAATAAAAATATAGTTTACTTATTTTTAAGATTTAGATTCTCTTGGGGAAGAGAGAATCTTTTTAAACTAACAAGTTTCTGTCTTTGCATATAAATCAGAAAATTCTTTACATGAATTTAAAATTCCCTGCGAACCAATATTTAGAATTGATAAATAGTTATTGCATGTTTATGGCATAACATTTTAATGTAACATAACATAATAAGCATGCTACTCATTTTAATTTTGAAATATATAACATTTTATCAGAATCTTTTTATAAATAGCTGATCAGAATCCTGAGAAGAAAAAAAAAAAGAAACAAAGAAAGAAAGAATTTAAGGATTAATAGAAAGAAAAAAAAAGTACTGGGATATGTGATTATCTTAAGTGGAAACAAATAGAATGTGTGAAAAAATATATATAAAACACTATGAATTAGATGAAATAAATGAAATTTACTTAGAACTTATAAATCTAACAATCAAGAAAGGAAACAAAAATTTATATAAAAGTGCAAGGCTTCGCTCTTGGTATACTAGTAACTAGCTCTCTGGAAAAAATAAAAATAAAAAAATAAAAACTATCTGGTTTGAAGGATTTGCCAATTTCCATGGACGAAATATTCCTACCATGGTCAATTTCAAGTTATCAATATATCACTGAACAAGGAAGTAGAAAGAAGTGCTAAACAATCCAATCTCTTGATACAGTGCCAACCGTCTTCAGCATACCTCTGCTTTGGCTTATCTGTCATCTACCATGAGAAGTTCCTTGCAAACACAAATTCAATTTCCTATCTTTTGTATGTATGATGTATATGTAACATACTAGACAATGATCATAACAGAGAAGCAGAAAAGCCGGAGTTGTCAAGGCATTGTTTACTTAACTAGTATTGTAGCATCCACATTTCAGTTCCATCCAGAACCATATTCAGCTCTGTTCCTACATTACTGCTCTTCCCAAGGACAGTGAAACAAAATCCTTTTCCTTGCTACATAAGTACAATACTAAGGGTCGGATGATATGGAGCAAAGTACACAGCCTGTGGAGTAAACTTGCCTTATCTATCTATCTATCTATCTATCTATCTATCTATCATCTATCTATCTTCCCTAGGGTATTAAAAGCTGAGAAGACAATGTTTGGCAGCAATAATTTGAGTGAGGAATGCCTCTTTAGCTGTAGAAATGATTAAATCTGCTACTTAAAATCTGTTTTTGGAACAAGTACATGAGTAGAAAGTTAATAATTAAGGTTTCTGAAACTTAACAGAAACCCATGGGGGAGGGGAAGGAAAAAAAAAAAGAGGTTAGAGTGGGAGAGAGCCAAAGCATAAGAGACTGTTAAAAACTGAGAACAAACTGAGGGTTGATGGGGGGTGGGAGGGAGGGGAGGGTGGGTGATGGGTATTGAGGAGGGCACCTTTTGGGATGAGCACTGGGTGTTGTATGGAAACCAATTTGACAATAAATTTCATATATTAAAAAAAATTAAGGTTTCTGATATAAGAAAGTAACATTCCAACATAGCACATATGATTCAGGAACAGTGTAAGATACACAGCAGAGTGTTAGAACTGGATGAAACCAGCAGAAAAGGAACGCAAACCATAGAGCATAGTCTTTGAGTTATACCCTAAGGAGAAAATAATATAAAAACTTTACTTAATGTCACTTATTGTCTGTTTTATATAAATTATGGTTGTTAACTATACCATAAAGTCTACACCACTCTTATTTTCATAATTTCCTCACTCACACTCATGATGTGCTTCTTTTAGGAAATACTATAGTAAATATACTATAGTATTTAACATACAATATATATTTATATATATATTTTTTAATATACTATAGTATATTAAAATCTGGGAAAAATTATGTCCAGTCTAACTTCTTCAATCAACATTCTTGAATCAGAGTGGACAAAATCAGATTCCGCAGCATTCCTTTACAGACTTTGGCTGAAACAGGGCCTATCTTTCCTTGGATGAACTAAATGTATCTATGCCTACATGTGAGTCATTAGCTTTCAAAATTCAGTGTTAGTTAATTTTGGCCAGGAAAATGCTTTATTTGGGAACAGCAAGCTTTAATAATAAGGTGGGTAAACAGGGATGAGAACTAGTTTTCCCCAGAAGATATAGGGCATTCAAAAGAGAGAAAAAGGTATATGTGTATGAAAGTGTTATGATTAATTTGCTGCAATAACTACTCAGCTATAGCAGAAAGCTGCGGAAAATAAACTGAAAGGTAAATAATTAAAGGTCATATGTAGATTTTTATTTCTTAAGGTTTGCACTTTATCTGGCAGATCAATTGTTTTAAAACTTTTGTGTAGAACAGGAGGGCTTTTTTGTAGTAGGTGCTATTACTTATTCACTATATTTCATGCCCTCTATACCCCCATCATGGTTTCACTATGGGTTGAGCATGTTTCTTTATTATGTGACATCGTAGGCCAATGTCATTTGAGCACATAGGAACTGAGCAGACTCTGAAATGTGCTTGTATTGTTTGACCTGTCTCTGTTGCTTCCGCATGTTCATGAAGAAAGAGGCCACAAACGGCCACTCATACCAGAAAGAAAGACACGAGGAGGAAACCTCAAGTACCTGCAGCAAAACCACCTGAACCAATCCAAAGACCTATGGACAAGAAAAGGAAATGTTTGCCATTGTAAGACACTGACATGTGAAAGATCTTCATTACATGGCATAATCACAGTAAATGGTGAACTTATCTTTAAATATAATTTTAGCTGTGCCGAACAAATAAAAAAAAGTGAAATTATAGTTGATTGGGTATGAGACACTCAAAGCATGGCCTGAGTTAGCTTCTCTTTTGCCTATTCCTGGTGGCTTTGGTTTGAAAAGAAATTCAAGTTATCTGGGAGTATAAAAGGATTTTAGGTGGAGGAATGATCTAATCAGATTTCTGCATGTTCATATGTGTGCATGTTTTAAGTCTAGACTAACAGAGAGCGGATAAATAGAAGAGGAGGAGACCAATGGAAGAAAGGCCCAAATGAAGACCTGAACTGCGTAGTGGGAGAAAGATAGAGAAATGGATTTAAGACATTTATTGGGGTAACTGACGTGACTAGAAGATCAACTGGAAAGGGTCTGAGGAACAGTTCCCCCCCCACACACAATATGAATGTGTGTGTGTATATATATATATATATTTTTAATTTTTTAATGTTTTATTTATTCTTGAGAGAAAGAGAGACAGAGCATGAATGAGGGAGGGGCACAGCGAGAGAGGGAGACACAAAATCGGAAGCAGACTCCAGGCTCTGAGCTGTCAGCACAGAGCCCGACGTGGGCTCGAACTCACCAGCCATGAGATCATGACTTGAGCTGAAGTGGGTCACTCAACCGACTGAGCCACCCAGGCGCCCCAAATGTATATATTTAAAACAACAAAGATCTAACGTTTCTACTTTCTGTTTTAAGTCATTTGACAGGCAGAACAAAGAGGTGAGAAATGGAGCTTCACACAGTGTTAGATGAGCACAAATATAACATGTGACACAGGAGGAAAGTTGGACAAAATGATGAAAACTTGATATGCAGGAAATATTAATAAATCATACATCATTTGGTTTCCCTCTTATTTAAATTTCAATCAGAATAAGAATGCAGACGACGATGATGATGATAAGTATTTTAAAATCATGACTTCTCTAAGTAAGGAAATTATAAAGCCATCAGCCTGACAGATTGAAATGAGAAACTACCAGAGAATTTTGAAAAATAAAGAAAATTACAGTTTTAATTGTCAGAATAGTAGAAAAGAGCATGAGTTCTGGCATGAAATAAAATGGTAGCTAAAGAGAAGATAATATACAGTGGTAAAGATCCTTTGGTTTCCATGGCCTCTCCACAACTACTGTTTGAAGCAATCAGGATCCTCACACATGTCAATCTCTCAGGAATCGTGTGTAAGTCAAGTGAGAGTCCTGAGCAGTGGCCGCCATATGGAAACAATAACAGGTCAAAGAGGAATTGGAGACAAGTGCTCCTGCTCAGGAAGATCTCAGTGGAGGCCAAAGGGTTTAATCGTCTGGTTCCCTAATTTATCTTCTCATAACAGCACCCTCAGATCTTGATGGTGAATCAGAGCACTAAGCATCACTTCAAGAAAGTAAGTGCTTAGCCGTGGATCACAGGCCAGGTCTGCTTTGATGCTCAGGGCTTGCAGACTGGTGAATTGGAAGCTTGAAGTTTCCACATTGAAGGAAACAACTTTGATATAAGCCTTGGGGCTGAAATATCAAGAAAGGACTTCTAAGAATCAATTGATGATAAAAGCTCTACCCTGTTTTAACTTACTTTTGTGTATGTGAAAAGAATAGCACCAATTATTCTGTTTGCAAAGCTGGTTGCTTGTTCCTGGTGGCAGGATACCCATACTTCATAGTGAAAGGATGCTAACCCACAGAGAAATATCAAATTAAACCTTTAATGTAAGGAAAAAATATCAAGAACCTTAGAACCTTCAGAAAATATTTCCACTTAAGCAATATCAGATGGAATAGAAAGTATAAATATTCAGCTGCTTTAGTAAATGTGTAAATAATGAGGTCAGAGGCTCTTTCCTATTAAATAGGACGAACTAATGCAAATAGTTGCAAGTAATGAGAACATCCAAAATAAAGCTTATTGGGCTTAAAATTCAGAAGAAAGTAGAATAATATGAGGTCATGAGTCAATGTGAGATTATGTAAGGTTTGCAGTTATTGGAAAAGTTATTGCAACATAAGACATCCTCATTGCAGAAAAGAATGGCGAGAAACTAAATAATCATAGTATTGGAACGATAAGATATTAACAGGTAATTCACAGAAAAAATATAAATAACCATTAAACATATAAAAAGGTGCTCAATTTCCTTTAGATTATAGAAATTAAAATTAAAACTATAATGAGTATAAGGAGATTCCATATTTTATCTACAAGACTGTCAAAAGTCAAAAGACTTACCACACAGTCTTTGCTGGCAAGCCATGTTCTCATATAATCCTTGTGGAAATAAAAATAATTTTCTATTAAATTAAATAAACATTATAAGGAGAGAGAGGCCTTTATGAGGGCTGTATGAACCAATGGTGACCATGAACTTAGGAGAATGATTAAGTGAGTAATGCACCTAAAGTTAAAAAAAAAAATGGCTGGACTATAAAAAAAAAAAATGACCGTTTAATTTATTTTTATTTTACTTATTTTTTAAATGTGTATTTATTTATTTTGACGGAGAGAGAGAAAAAGAGAGAGAGAGAGAGAGAGAGGAGGGAGTGCACGCACAAGCAGGGGAGGAGCAGAGAGAGAGGGAGGGAAAGAGAATCCCAAGCAGGCTACATAGTTAGCTCAGAGCCTGAAGTGGGGCTCAAACTCACAAACTGTGAGATCATAACCTGAGCCAAAATCAAGAGTCAGACGCTTAACCGACTAAGCCACCCAGGCACCCCAAAATGATGGTTCCATTTAAATATGAAATGACACCTAGCATCAACTTTCCCAAATATAAATAATATTTTTTGACTGTTTATATGCCTTTAGTACAACATACAATATATCACATAAATTATTCAGTCATCTATCAAGTATTTCTTAATTTCATACTTCATTCTAGAGACTTCATTTGGATGTTATGAATATAAAAATGAATCAAATATACATCTTGCCTTCAAGCTGCTCATAATCTAGTGAACAGACAGAAACTGAGCACACAGTTTCAATACAGAATGTTAATATGTTAGAACGACAGACTTGGTATGAGAAAATATGGAACATTTCAATTAGAATAAAGCTGAGTATTTTAAGTACTCTGGCTTACTTGTTATGGCCAATTTCTTCCTTTACTGTCCAAACAAAATATTTCATCCCTTTTCACTTCTCAACCTTCCAACACTTCCTTCCCCATTGTTACCTTAAATTGATAACCTTACTTCTTCTTTCACTGAAAAGTTCGATAGCTCAAGACTATCACATCTACTTACTGTGTCTGTGCCCAGTTACCCTCTTTTATATTACTGGGGAAGATTTGCCCATGTTCTTAACTACGGCCAAACTTTCCATTTTTCTAGTAGATTCTTTCAGCTTTTTCACTCTCAAAACATTGTTCTAGCAATGATCCTCTTTATTTTCTGCATTATAATTTTTTTTCTGTTACTGTGACCATTACAATCAGAATAAATATGCACCCACCAAGACACTAAAATTGTTTTTGTCAAGATCACCAATGACCTCTATATAATTAAGCTTAACTGTTAATTTTTAGCTCCCGTATTATGAACTATAAGCAGCATTTTACACAGGTGATCATTTCTTTCTCCTTGAAATATTTTCTTTGCTTGGATTCTAAAGCTCCTGATTCTCCTGGATTTCTTATTATCATTGGCTGTTTGATTCCTTTCCCGATTTCTCATATCCTTCATCTTTTAATGTTGGAATACCAACAAGGCTTCTTTTCCTTGATTCTCTTTTTACAGCATTCTTAGCATTTACTTCTTGGTCATCTCATCCTTTCTCTTGACTTTAATAACATTGATATGTTAACAATTTCATAATTTACATCTCCAATTCAAAACTTTCCCCTGAACACCTCAGTCTCTCTCTGTTTCTCTCTCTCTCTCTCTCTCTCTCTCTCACACACACACACACACACACACACACACACACATACACACAAATACGCACACACATAGGCCCATATATAAGCTTTCCACTTTGGTGTCCATTTGAAATCCCATAAATTACAAAACTAGAGGTGAATTTTGAATATATTCTTTGCAAAACATAAGTTTTATCCCCTTCTGTCACAGAAATCCACTTTAGATTTTCAAGAAATAACAGGCATTTGATACTTCCAAACAAGATACTGAGTCTTTTGTTGTTCCCCTAATTCACAAATTCTGTAAGAGCAAACACTTTGTGAAAATTCAGGAAAATGTGGCTAGGAATTTAAGTAGGCCAATCATTACATATATCATTGCATATATGAAAACGTGTAGAAAACAATGTCTCTTTGAATATAGCTGCTAAATTTCCCTCCCAATGCCATGGCATGGGTACAGGGTATGAGATTCAAATTTGTGATGCACACATTACCACAACTCATTATGAGCTTTCAGGGTTATTCACAAATAATGAGAATGTTAAATCCTCATATGCCCACAAACTCCTACAGTATTAATTAGATTCTGCATGAAATTTTAACATAGATTATCAATATACTGTCCCCCATATATGTCTTGTAGTAGCAATTAAATCTTTAACCCATCTCTGATTACTCCAACCCATAGAAATATTTATCTGTCAGAACTTCCAGAATAAGTAATATTTATACCGCATATATACAAGAGTTGGCAAATACCTCAAAGGGTCCTGAGTCCACATTCCATTATTAACTCTATTCTCAGATACAGACCTAAATTTAGGAGAGATAAAGCAAATTATCAAAGCAGAGTCACATACTTTCCTTATATTTAGTTTACTTTTATAATTTGACTAACCCTGTTATAATAACTATCAATAATAAATTATTAAAATAATTATAATACCTAAAATCAGACTACCAATCTCTAGTGAAATGTTCTAAGGCTCAGATACTGAGATCATAAGAATGATCTAATAAATATCTTTTGATTAGTGGATTATAAAAGCTATATAGTAGAGGGCAACATAATGAGGTTTCTCAGCCCTCACAAAATCAGTGTATATAAGGGCAAAAGTTGAAGAATAAATTTTTGTCTAAAGGTATTCTCATGTACAATCGTCCTACTACCACGGGAAACTGAAAATGACCATTCATACTATAATCTTTCCATTTCAAAAAACTCAAGTTTTTAGAGAAAAAAAAATCTCAAAAATCTAAAGGTTTACCAAAGAACCTTCTTCACTGAGATTGCTTGACAAAAGTATAGTTTAACAGTAAATTTGATAAACGTTAATTTCCAAAATGTAATTAAAGCAAAATAGTTCTTGAAAGGAATATACGGGATCTTTTCTAAAGATAACTTAATAATATCACAACACTAACAAGATGAATTCATGTGTAGATTTCTTTTATTCCAGAAACCAAATTATATCTAACAATAAGAAAACAAAACAAAACAAACTCTTCAAATCTACCTAAGCATTGCTGGCAAAGAAAAAATAGTACTCAGAATAAAATTTTAAATAGAAACTCACTGTGCATAAAACCACACTACAGAAAATAGATGTAAATGGACTTTTTTTTTTCTCAACAATCACGGGCAAGAGAAGAACTAATTGAAAACCAATAAATTAAGTACAGTGCAGCAAGCGGTCTCTAGCTAACTCGGCCTATACATCAATAGGTCATTCTCAGTTAATTAAGTGAAGGCATAATCAGCTTAATTTATGTAGTTCACAGAAGTTAATGATATCATAGTACAGTACCTGACGTTTGGCCTGTCCTTACAACTTGTTTTATATGTTCAGTTCATTTTGCTGTTCCTCAGCATGGGCACTTTATTGCTGTAGCTCACCTCCAGTGTTTCTCTTCCTGCAGAAAATGGGAAATGTAACAGTGAAAAAAAATGAAAATCCAAAGATCACTTAACAAAAACTTACTGTAAAAATGACCTGATGTTTCAGTGAACTACTTTGCATTATATAAAAATCAACTGCAGCAATGCGCAGAGGTTTTCTGTATAAATAAAAGCAAATGTTAAAATAAGATTAATGTAAATGTATATAATATGCACATATAGATATTAACAAAACAGGGAAGGAACTTTTAAAATATTGTGCAATCATCACATATAAGCACGAACTTGATAGATGTAAGAATTATCTGGTATATTTGTAAATTGTGCTGCATTTCAACACTAGTTACACTTGGTACTGAATTCTTCTTTCTCAGGGAGAGAGTTTCTTTCCACTGTCTCTGTAGCTCATCTTCTCTTTTCTGAAGCTGCAAGTTTACACACAAAGACAAACCACAATGTCAACCAATTGGACCTCACTTAAGGAACCTAGGAGATCGATTTGTAAAGCAAAGAATGAACAGGACCCTATTTCTGAAGTACGTTGCTCAAACTGCTCTTTCATTAAAAGATGCTCTTTCTTATTGATTTTGGCTTAAGTAATGAGAAAGCTTATCCAAAAATCTTTAGCATTTGGGCTCAAGTTAAGGAAATCAATACAGTCATTTCCCATTTGAACTGCATATGTGAGTTTTATGTACGAGAGACAAGACAAAGCCAAATTCAGATAAATCAATAACATTGTCAATAGAACATGAAACTGACAAATGGCGTTTTTCAGCAATTAAAGTGAGTTGTAAATATACAAAGACTAATCAATTACAATGTTTTGTCATTAACAGTTTTTAATTGGTACAAAAGTTATGTGTGAATGTGACTCCCCAGGAATGAAGAATAGAGAACCTACCTCAACATCACGTGGGACCATTTCACTAATATTTTATAAATATACAGATAACTTTATATCTGACAAAACAAATTACGATCTTCATTAGGCAGACTGTATTTGAATATCAATTAATCTATATAAGCCGGTGAAATATTTTAGAAACACAGAAAGTATACACATACAGTAGCCTTTCTTCCGGAATGTACTATTTTTAAACACCATTTTAAATTTTCCAAGATTTTATAATATATTTTGTATCTATTAATTGAACAAAATTAAAATAACTTGAATTTAATTTGAAATAGTAGCATTATTCCTACATTGGAAGAGTAAAAGTAAAGTAAGCATTACATTTCTTTCATGGTTGTATTCTAAAAATACAAAAAACAATTTAAATATATATTTTGGTTATACATACAGAATTCTAGAATTCATTCAAGTATCTTTTAAAAGTATTCTGTATCAATGATAACCTGCAATAAAATACTGAGCCGTTATGGTGTGCCATTATCCTAAAGTATTCAGGAAAATTGCAGTACAGATAGCCAAATATAATTCATAATATACTAAGATAGGCATATCATTAAAATGCAGATAAAACCTTTGTTTTTAATAAAAAATGATATAACAAAAGTAAAAGGTTAATTGAAAAGCAAAATAAACTACCGAATTTAGTAAGGCACATTACCTAGATTAACAGAAATCAATGAAATCATTAAAACAATTAATAACTTAGAGCTCCGTTCAGACTAAGATAAACTCTGTGGCTATTAGAATGCGGATACAAGGCTACAGAGACATATCTATTCTGACTGGGTAATTTCCTCTCCTCTGTAACAGTTCAGTAATATATGCAACTGGCATTATATGGCCACCCATTTCTTCTTGTGAGACAAGAGATCTTTCATGCTTTTTTGCTATTTGTGTTAAGTGAGTCATAAGAACCATAGTCTTTACAGAAGGGAACATACTTCCCCCCAGTGTTCAGGATATAAAATGAGCCATTAAAGCATCAATAGTATTAATCAAAGCCTCATCATTGTTCAGACTCTTCCTTGGATAGAAAATGTACAGAGTTCTACCCATCCTCCAGTCATAAACAGGAACATATATACAGCAAGCCCGGCACAGATATCTTTCCAATTAACTCTGAGGGTCACCTAAAGCCAGCATGTACTTCTCTGAAGATAATAGTCTGGTAAGTAACTGAAAATAAGCAAATTTATCACTTCATGAGTTACAAAATCAGAACAAGTTATAAATGCTTTTTACCTGATGCATTTTTTAAAAAGGAAGTGAAATTCTACAAACAGAACAGAAATGTAAGGTAATGATATGAAACAGAAAAGGATACTTGAGTTTTAACCCCATTCCAAAGCTTTAGCCTTGCTCTAAAGGAAGTTCATACCTTAAGTCTTACAAAACAAAAACACAAGTGACGTTTTAAATCTGTTTCAAGGCTTCATTGCCACCACCCTCAAAACTCATACTGAATATCACATACTATTTTTGTCTTTTATCACTGAGACTAAAACCAGAACTATACTGGTGCTCTCCAATAGCAATATGATTTTAGAACAATTCATTTTTTTTAGATAAAAATCTCTGTATTCAATAGGAAAAAAGAGCACATTTTGTTAATTACTTTAATCTCTAGCTATGGAAATGCAAATTATTAGTAAATGTTTAAGAAATAATATACAAGCAACCGAAAGCTAAAATCTTGTTTTTGAAAAGGATTCTGATGAATAGTACTACAGAAGCTTGTTCTATATAAACATCTAAGAAACTACTTTAACAATTTATAAATATCAATAAACTAAGTAGAAAATAGTATAGTAAAAAAGAAAATGTTCATTATTAATCCTATAATCTAAGGAAATGGATATCTCAATGCTAAAGAGGTAGCATTGGGGAGCCTGGGTGGCTCAGTGGGTTGAGTGTCTGACTTCTGCTCAGGTCATGATCTCACGGTAATTGGGTTCAAACCCCACGTCAGGCTCTGTGCGGACAGTGTAGGCCCTGCTTGGGATTCTCTCTCTCTCATTCTCTCTCTCTCTCTCTCTCTCTCTCTTTCTTCCCCTCTTCCGCTCATACTCTCTCTCAAAATAAATAAAAATTTTTAAAAAACATCCAAAAAAGAGGTAGCATGATTCATGTAGACAATATATATTAGACAAAATCTTGGGGCGCCTGGGTGGCTCAGTTGGTTGAGCGTCCGACTTCGGCTCAGGTCACGATCTCGCGGTCCATGAGTTTGAGCCCCGCGTCGGGCTCTGGGCTGACGGCTCAGAGCCTGGAGCCTGCTTCCGATTCTGTGTCTCCCTCTCTCTTTGCCCCTCCCCCGCTCATGCTCTGCCTCTCTCTGTCTCAAAAATAAATAAATGTTAAAAAAAAATTAAAAAAACCCAAAATCCTACAAGTACAACAAATGCAAATTTAATAGTTACACTAAAACTGAATTGCAGGGGGCTCTGGAGGCAGATAGACCTTGGTTTGACACTGTTCTGCCATTTGCTAGCTGTGGTGAGACATGAGGCATATTTTTATTTTTCTCTGAGTTTCCTTATCTGTAAAAAGTAGAGAAAATAAAAGAGCATCCTCGCGTTGTAAAGATTAGATCAGATGATATATGTTATCCTTGGTCTCACACATACTAGGTCCATACTAAGTGTTTCCTGACCAAATGACTTAGTTTACTAATTAATAAACATTAGTCTTATTATAATGCAGAATTTAAAAATATTGAAATTTCAAAATATATTGCTGATCAAGTCATTTTACATAAATGTAATTCAGGTTCCATCTCTGTAAACTCCTAAGATTCCCTGTTATCTCTCTATAAGAGTACTTCCACTATTTGATAATTGCCTTTTTATTTGTCCCTTATGTTACAACACTGGAAATTCTTGGGGATAGGAACCATATTTTACTCATTTTTTTGTATATCTGACATGACAAGTACTTCAGTAAATGTTGATTGGATTAGTAAATGAATTAACATTGTGTTTGAGAGTGAGTTGTTTAGGACTTATTATATATTACATACTCTGCAAAGCACTTTATATAAATTATCTCATTTTAGTCCCCCAAAGAATACTCTATATATCATTGCTATTCCAATATTCTAGATGTGTAAACAGACGAGAGATTAGGTAACAGCCAAAATCACATGAATGGTAAATGGTGGAGGTTCCAAGTTACTTACCTAAATCACTGCATTAATTGCCTTGGTCCAGCTGACTTCTCATTTTTACAGGTTCAGAAACTGTATATAATCAATTTTCCAAGAAAGATCAGGTCCTCGTTTACTGATGCAATGTAACTAAATGTTTTTTTTAATATGAAACTTATTGTCAAATTGGTTTCCATACAACACCCAGTGCTCATCCCAACAGGTGTCCTCCTCAATACTCATCACCCACCCTCTCCTCCCTCCCACCCCCATCAACCCTCAGTCTGTTCTCAGTTTTTACAAGTCTCTTATGTTTTGGCTCCCTCCCTTTCTAACCTTTCTTTTTTTTTTCCTTCCCCTCCCCCTTGGTCTTCTGTTAAGTTTCTCAGGATCCACATTAGAGTGAAAACATATGGTATCTGTCTTTCTCTGTAACTAAATGCTTTAAGAGACCAAAGCTTAAATTTATTAATTTCTAATACAGTATAAAAATGCTAAGTAAGCCAAAATATTATTTTCTGTGTTTCCTTATCTCACCTTTAAAAGACTACATGAGCTATCAAATTGTTCACCCTTTCAGCAAATCTTACTGGCCACTCATTATGTAGTAAGTGTTGAAGATAAAGCAATAAACTAGATGGGGGAACAAGAGCCAGGTTTCTATGTTCTAGCTAATTCTTATTTGATACTTACTGTGTGCCAGGCAGTAAGCACTTTACATTTATTAATTAACATAATCTTCATAATAGCTTTATGAAACTGTTACCGTTATTGCCCAATTTTGCCAATGAAGTAAAAGAGGTTAAAGCATAAGGTTAAAGTTTTAAGAGCTTCACTTACAGTTTGGACCAGGCTTTCTGTACAATGAACTTATTACAGTCCAGGCAAGGGAGCTGTGTGTTAGTGGATCACGTCACTCAGCCTGATGGGATGCTAAGAGCAAAGCTATAGAGCCCTGGCTGCTATGAGCACCCAGCACTGGCTCCTTTCCTCAGGGCCTCCTGTTCCCTGAGTGATACTGCAGATGCACTGATACAGACCTACTTTCCAGTCCTCCTTTATGCTCACCCATCAAAAGCACCATTACCTCATGTCTCTTACATGTAATACAATTAAGTCAGTTACATTCCCTTCATATGAATTGCTTGTTGAAATTAAGAGACAGCTCACTTGTGCACATTTCCTAGAGCGGATGATCTATATTGCACTTTGTTTTTAAATCTAGATGGTTCTCAATGTTATACTTTAGGGGTGTAGAGGCTCCTAGTCTCTGACTGCAGCTATTGCAAAAACTAAAACAGAAATAAGCTTTTAGGTTATTACATCATTCTTGTATCAGGAGATCAACAGGACATTGTTAATACATAGTATCAGTGAGGACACTGAAATACTTTCTTTACAGACTTTCACTGAGTAATATTTTAAATATAACATATATTATGTGAATACGACATAGTTATTTCTACTTTATTATCTATAATACATTTAAATACCATTTCACCAATACAAGCATGTGGCATTCTATGGTGAAATAACACCCTCTTGTTTTTCAGTCCTCCCCAAAAGCATACCTCCTACATAGTAGCAGTGGCATTGTACCAGAATTGAAAAGTTGAAATCAAAATTTTCAATAGCATTCAAGATTGGCTGCAAACAAAACTTGAAGATTTCTCCTTTGCAAAATTCCTTAAATATGTGTTTATATTTATTTTCTCTTCTGGTTGCTTCATGTGTCTCTTTTCTCTTCTTTTTTTTCTTAACATATGTGAGTCCCATTCAATTTCCTTCTCGGTACTCTACTAACACTTCCTCTCAATTCTAACTTAATCTCCTATCTTCTTTCCCATTAACCTTTAATATACACACTTGCTATCTCCTCTTTACTTCCTATCTGGCCCATTCATCTCTCATTTCTTTCCTAATATAATAGATGTGAGAAAGGAAACCCAATACTCTATAACACAAATACAGAAATTAAGGTCTCAAAGATTAGAAAACATGATAACTCAACTGTACCACTTGAATACAAACATATTTACATATCTCCTTCTCAAATGTTTTTTCATCTTGCTTTTATAAACCAATATTTTCAGGGAGGAAAAAAAAGCATACAAATGTTTGATCCCTCTCTGCTCCATCAACTGCAATTTCTCTAAACAGTATTTGAAATAACCTGTTCAAAGGATTAAGAGCATGTGGTACTTATCTTTGTATCTCTGCTACCTAGCAGACTGACTGCCACAGAATAGGCCCTCAATGAGTATTTGATGAACAGAACTGAAATAAGTAAGCTTCGTACTTGATAGGAAAATAAATAGGAAAATTAAAATAGAAACACGCTCACCAATAGCTGTGGTGAAGACTGTGGAGGTGGAGGAGGTAGGCAGTCGATACTCACAACTCGGTCCCTCTATTGAACCTCTCACTATTCTCCCTGATTTTCCCTTCCCTTCTCTCTTTGGCCATTCATTCAAAGGTTCAAGCAGCTGTTTGAGGATTAGGGTTAAGGTTATACCTAGAGGTTCAAAGACTCAAACAGCTGATGCCCTATTAAGTTGCTTGGTTTTGATCCCTAAATAAATGGTGAACCAAATCTAACACGAGGCTAAAAGAAAAACCTAAATGTAAACCTTCCTTTAATGGTCTTGCTTTTCTTCCCTTCCTATCTCTCTGTAATACTCAAATTTAAGATACATTGTCTGAATTAAATCTTCAAATACACTCAATACAACTTGCACTCACGGATTGTCACAAGCACAAGTAATCCTACCTATCATGCGAGAACGATGGTTTTCAAAATGAATTCTCCCAAAGACTCCTTTCAGGGGGTTCAAGTTTTCCACTCCACCCCTCAAACTTTTACCAGAGAGGATCTGATTTACTTTGTGCATTTCTCTCCAGTGTACATCTGTTTGGGGAAAGGAATCTGTTGCTATCTATATTCTGGCATCAACAGACGTAACCAAATTCTATCATCTAACAATGCATAAAATCAGAACTAGAAAAGTTAATACCCAACATGTTAAAAAATAAACTGGTGGCAAAATCAGGATTTGAACCACTAAAATTGCCATTTATGTCTTTCATCTGTCAGCACTATTTTTAGCCCTGGTCTACCCTATTTGAAAATGTAGAATGGTTGATAGAAAAATTATATTGTGCTACCTAGCAAACAATTGCTCTAATATTAATTTTTGCCGTATTCATAGTGAGTCTTATTCTGAAACTCCATTCAACCAATTCTAGAACTATATATAGGGAAAAACAAGAAGAATGTGTAACACAATAATATGGTTTATTTAGTTCACAAATGAAGTCATTTCATACTAGAGAATTAGGACCTGTATGAGAAACAATGGAGGCCGATTGCAGGGGTAGACAATACTCCAAAAGGTACCAAACGAAGATTGATGTGAGCGAATGACAAAAAGTCTGGAAAGACTTTCAAAGTTAACTCAAGTTTGAAATAGACTGGAACATTCAAGCGGGAAATACTTAAAGCAAAGTCTTCATACTCGCCCACCAATAAAGTGCTATGAGTCAAAGATCTAGAGTGTGCATAGGTCCTTGAGCATTACAAGGCTTGTGGTTTTTCTAGAAGTCTTACATCTTCCAAATCTAACCAATTGTTCTTATCCCTAAGTCATTTCACCTGACTGCTTAAGGGGCTTTTTTTTTTTTTTATTAGCCACTGTAACATCAATCACCTTCATTCTTTTTTGATCCTCTATCTGATTAAAAAAAAAAGTTTAGAATTATTTTACTTGTCAACACAGTCCCAATGTTTATAAAAGTTTGCTGTTAGTGTGAGGATTTAATCAGGTATAAGAAACTTTTCTATTTATGTGTATATATGGGTCGTTCCTATTTTTGCTTCTATGTTTTCTTTTGTTTTGTTCTCGCTATTCTAGTCCTCTCCCCATAGAAATTTCCATCTTCTACAAGATCAAGACCTTCATACATAAATTATATATAAAGAAAGTTCAAAATTCAGTGCAAGAGGCACTCATCTTACTCATTGTAAGATTCATGCTAATATTCCACAAAGTATGTGGAAGATAAAGCACTGTGGGCTGGAGCACACAGTTTAGTTACATTGGAAAGGGTTATTGTCAATCTCTCAATGAGGAATTTATTCAGTATATCACATATAAATATTGTAGCAAACTCCAAACAATTCTCAAAACAGTGAAAATTTAGTTATTCTCAGAATAAATGTTTGTCAAATTTACAAAGTGTAAATATAAAAAAAAACAGAGGTGCCTGGGTGGCTCAGTCAGGTACTGTGTCTGACTGTTGATTTCACTCAGGTCGTGATCACAGTTCGTGAGTTTGAGCCCCACATGGGGCTCTGCACTGACCTGCTTGGGATTCTCTGTCTCCCTCTCTCTCTGCCCCTCCCCTGCTTGTGCTCCCTCTCTCTTTCAAAATAAGTAAACTTTTAAAATAAATAAACAGATAAACAAACAAACATACTTCAAATATTGTAAAGATAGCCACCCGGCTAAGCCTGATTTTAATGCTCAGAAGGATAATCAAGAAAAAGATATGAAATAGCACATTTGTAAAGGAATTGCTGAATATTCTAGTAGTAGGATAGCATAAGGTGAATGGTGAGGAAGTAGAAAAAAATCATTGGTTGCTTTAAATCCTAATGGACAGGATTGTCAGAATCTCTCTCAATATCCAATTTAACCAATTCTCTGTTAAGATCTCCACCATCCCAGGAAAATATTTTCACTTCATCAAATTATTTCTTTTGTACACTCCTTTCCAAATGAAGTCTAGAGCCTATATTTACATTTTTTGTCTCAAATTTTCTCAATTATCTCCTAGCACCAACATAAGCCTACAAAAGAGATTAATAAAGTCTGTTTTCTAAGGAAAAACTTCAAGTAAAAAACTAAAAAATAATGACCATCAATATCAAAACCATACTTATTAAAGGTGAAAACTCCAATAACTTCCTTTTCTTTCTTCTCCCAGATCTCTGAAGTGGAAAAGGATTCCAGAAATATTAAGGAATATATAATTGATTAGATGTGGAGTCCAAAGACGGAATTGCTTAGGATGATTCTCAAATGTCTGCCTTAAATAATTGGATGAATGTAATTTCTGTCAGGAATGAAGACCAATGACATTCTGATTAGATTTCCATTCTGGAAAAGCCAAAGCTATAGGAAACAGATCAGTGGTTGCTAAGGATTAGGGATGGAGAAGAGGTTTAATACAAAGAGCAGCATGAGGGAATTTTTAGTAATGATAAAACTATTTGGTATATTGACTGTGGTAATGTTTACACATTTCCTTGAAATGGTCAAAACTCAAAGAACTGTACATCAAAGCAGCCAATTTTGCTATAAGTAAAATAAAAAGTAAATAAAACGAATCCATGCTTAATGATGAATTATTTTAAGTTAGGATATCTTAAGAATTACATATGTCAGGGGGCACCTGGGTGGCTCAGTCAGTTAAGTGTCCAACTTCAGCTCAGTTCATGATCTCACAGTTCATGAGTTTGAGCCCATGTCGGACTTTGTGTTGACAGCTCTTGGAGCCTGGAGCCTGCTTCAGATTCCATGTCTCCCTTTCTCTGCTCCTCCCTCTGTCTTTCTCTCAAAATTAAATAAACATTAAAAAAAAATTGTTAATTGAAAAAAAAGAATTACATATGTCAGAATAATTGCAGGGGAAAATACATAAAAATTAATGGAACATTGAATTAGATATTAGAGAAAGGAAAATAAGATTGTTGCAGAGTATGACCAAGACTAAAGTAACTATTAAATTAAAAGTCAGTGACAAAAAGTAAAAATGACACCACCTAGGACTTCCACAGGTGCTTATGTTTGAAAATTACTTCTGAATTTCTAATCACAAACCGTATCAAAAAGTCATTTTCCAGACAGTGGTTGGCTTCAGTTACTTTTGCTCTACTTATCTGGTTAACAGAATTCTTAGTGTTGAGTGTAGAAACAAGCGAACAAGAAATATAACCCGAGGCAGACAATTCAGTCAAATTTGATGAGTTACCATCACAGCCCTCCATTCCCTAACTTTGGAATGCCAGGACAAACAGCATCATGCCACTTTATATCCCAATGGGCCCAGGACAAATCCCTATTCAGCTGTGGCCCATGTCTCTTTCCACCGATTCTCCTAACCCTATCCATCTCCTAAATTTTACCTTCTACACCTGAGGGTCAATCATCAGCAAATTACTTTTAAAGTTCATATGAAACTACTTTCATGCAAAATCCCTTCTCCTATTTGTTTCAACTGATTTGTTTCAATCCCTTCTCTTATTTGACTCTCCCATGGCACTGCTTCTAAAGCTGTTTAAGTAATAGGTTCTTTTCCATACTCTTTCTGCCTCAGGGACTAGAAATGAAGGAGATGCCTTTTTGGCTCCTCATTGCTGCTTCCAGATCACTATCACTACATTCTGTAGTCATCTAATGCTCCCCAATGAACTCCCCCTCTTTTTCTGAGAAGTTAGTCCCTGACTCACTGATTCCAATTCCAGACCTACACATCTTCTTGGCAATTTCAAGTTCCACATAGAAGTCAATACCTTGACCCCTTAAATCCTTTTCCTCATTTATCCAATGATCTTGTTCTCCACCCTATGGCAGCTATTGAGTACCAAGGTCACACCCTTGACCTTGACATCTCTCAATAACAACTCTGCATCTCAATTTAATACACATCCTTTCTGCTATTATTTTTATTTTTCCATCCCACTCCTTCTGACTCCCATCTCTAACAAACTTTGCACTTCATCAGAAATCTCAATTCATTTATCCTAGCAATTTGTCATTGTTTTTTAGTACCCTCATGTCCTTTCTTCACTATGCACCTTAAATTTATGGTAAATAATTATAATAAACCTTTCTCTTAATTCCTCCCACTTGCTTGACCAAAAAAAAAAAAAAAAAAAAAAAAACCTGGTTAAATCCAACTTTCCACCTACTCTACTCTGGCACCCCTGAAGCTGAACTTGGCTGGAAAAATGGACCCTTTTTCCATATGGACCCTTAAGTGTTTTTATAAGTAATATTATATTTATCTAATCTATTTTTTTACATACTGTCTTAGAAAATCGTTTTTCCTACACCTCCAAAACCTACTGTGATTTCTTCACATACAACTCATGACTTTGCTTCCTACTTCAATGAGAATACGAAAGCAATAAAAACAGGACTTCCAAAAACTGTCTCTACTTTCTCTATGCTGTTACTGTGGGTGAACTCTAAATGCTCATAAGTAAGGTAACTCTCTCACTTATATACCAGTAACTGACTCTAGCAATTTTCTACTTTTTCCCTTGCATTCTCCACTTTTCCCTTTCCAGTGGATCGTTCATCAGGATACAACAAGTTTCCATTTCAACCATATTTTAAAATAAAGAAAATAGAACTGCCTAGACCCAGTTCCTTCAACTAGCTCACTCATATCTTACCTCCAGTTTTATAACAAACTCTCTGAAAGAATCTATGCTTAGTGGTCTTCTATTTCTTCCATCCCATTTTCTCGTAGTCCACTTAATTAGGTTCCACCATTATTATTGAGAAGAAACCATTACCAACATCAGCAAGGGCCTTCACTTTGCTAAATCTGATAGTTATTCCTCAGACTTCATCCTATTTCATCAGTCAGCAGCAATTAACACAGTTAATTATTCTCTTTTCAAATTTTTCTTTCTCTTGTTTTAACATAATCTCCAAAACATCACCCTCATGTAAATTGTGTCCTGCTTCTTTGACCACTCTTTCTCAAAGTCTTCTACTAGTTATTTTTTTTCATATCTGATTTCTAAATGTTAGAATGTTCCTGACCTTGGTCCTCAAACTTATTCTCTATTAAGTCATTATAGTGATGGTATTACCCAGTTTATGACTTAGAATACTATATATTTATGCTGATAACTCCCAAATTTATATTTTCTACCTATACTCCCCCATGAAATATAGACCCATATCTAAAATTTTTTTAATGTTTATTTATTTTTTGAGAGACAGAGAGACACAGAGTGTGAGCAGGGGAGGGGCAGAGAGAGAGAGAATGAGAGAGAGAGAGAGAGAGAGAGAGAATCTGAAGAAAGCTCTAGACTCCAAGCTGTCAGCAAAGAGCCCAACATGGGGCTGAAACTCACAAGCCATGAGATCATGACCTGAGGCATAATCGGAGGCTTAACCGACTGAGCCACCTAGGCACCCCTAGACCCATATTTTCAAAAGCCTTGGACTCTATGACATTCCCCTAAAACTGCTTCTCCTACAGTTTTCCTCATATTGGTTAATAGCAATGGCATTCTTCCAGTCACGCAAGTTAATAATGTTGTCATTCCTGACTCGACTTTCTCTAAACCCCATTGCTAGTCTGATAACAAATCTTATGCTCCCTAATTCCAAAATATATTCAGAATTGTATCACTTCTCCATTCCATCGCTGTTAACACCTTAGTGGAAGCTACAGTCATCTCTCACCTAGACTATTTCAATTAGGCTTCTCCGGGTCTTCCCGTTTCAAGGCTATTATGCTTCAGTCTATTCTCAACATTGCCTCTGAGTTGATCCTATTAAAACCTAATTCATATCATGTCACTCCCCCAGTGAAAACTTTCCAATACCCATCCATCTCAGAATAAAAGCCAAAGTCCTTACAGTAATTTTCAAGGCCTTAAATCATCTGGGTCCCTATTATCTCTCTGAATATGTCAACTCCTGCTCTTTCCTCTTTCTCCACTCCCACTTCTCTGGTAGCACTGGCTTCCTTGTTGTTTCTCATTTAGCTCAGAGATACCCCTTGCATTCACACGTGCTAATTTCTCTGCCTGTATAACTTTCCCTCAGTTATACACAAGGCTAGTTCCCCCATATCCTGTAGGTCTTTATTTAAAATCATTTTCTCAATAAGATCTGCTTTGGTCACTTATTCTGAAATTTAAGCCAAGAATCCTGTCCCATCAATATTCTCTATTTTTTTTCTCCTTACCATATATCTTTGATGTCATATTATTTATTATCCATCTCTAACATTAGAATTTAAGATTCATAGGAACATATTTTTTTACCACTTTCATTTATTGCTGTATTATCAGGGCTCAAGGTAGTTTCTGGCACATGGTAGACATTCAACAAATAATTTCCTGAATTAATGAATAAATGTGCACATGAACTTTAATCCAAGTCTGTAAAATAAAACAGATAAGAGTGACAGTTCATTCCAATAGTTGCTTTCCAAAAAAACATTATTATTTATATATTTTAAGCAGTTACTGTATGGTAATAAGAAACTGATAATTTAGATAGTTAGAAACTAGGCATTAGAAGCATATGTGAGCTGCCATGAAGAGAAACTTTAAATGTCAATTGCTTAATCTCACTTTCTCTCTCTCTCTAGAGAGAGAGATAGATAGAGAGATAGATAGATGTTGTGTTGGTGGAGGTTCTCCCATATCCAGTGGCTCAAGAATTCAGGTCCCTATTCTGAAGTGCAGTCATCTTTTTTAAAAAAATTTTTTTTTAATGTTTATTTATTTTTGAGACAGAGGGAGACAGAACGCGAGTGGGGGAGGGACAGAGAGAGAGGGAGACACAGTATCTGAAACAGGTTCCAGGCTCTGAGCTGTCAGCACAGCGCCCGATGCGGGGCTCAAAACCACGAACCATGAGATCATGACTTGAGCCGAAGTCTGATGCTTAACTGACTGAGCCACCCAGGCCTCCTGAAGTGCAGTCATCTTAACATGAGAAATTCATGGTTTCTAGACCTAGGGAAGAGGTAACGTAGAGTTCTCTAGTCAGTTCTTAAATTTCTCAACCCACAAGTGACAGTACCACTATCATTTATATTTCTTTAGCTAGAAATTGTCATAGAGTCCTTGCCTTGCAGCAAGAATAGGGAAAGTTCACTAGATACAATATGCTCATGAATAAAATTATGTGTAAATTTCAAATGTATATGTTCAGGAAAGACACTATATACATAAAATAACTGAAAATTATACCAGGAAGCATAAGGAAGTTAACAATGAATTGAAAATAGCATAATTACTGAAGCAAATCAGTGAGGAGTAGGATTTTCAATTGGAACTTTAAGAAGAAAGTAAGACTTTGCCAAGAGAAAAGAAAGTTAAAAAATTATTGCAAGGAGAATTACTTTAATATTCTACTTTAATTTGCTTGCATGATAGCCAAGTTACATTATCATGTTTCTGACAAGTGGTTAGAGACACTGAGCATGACCAAAGGTGCAATAGTTTTATTTGCGTGTTCCCCCTGGATTAACATATTAACTGTTAATAGATTATGATCATTGGTATTAAATATATGGCTGTAGCTTTATAGCTCTTATAATACATTATTCGGGACCATTATTGTCCAGCTAGCATGCAGACAGATCCAACTTTTTCCAATTTTTAGAAAACTCTTCTTAACAGATTCTTAAAAATATGCATAAAATCTGCAATTGTTGGTAATAATACTTTTGAAAGACGTAGAGATTTTTATGAGGAAAACAGTTTAACTACTATCATAAAAATACAAATAGTATTATGTAAAATTTGGCTATTTTATAATAATTTCATTCCCTATAAAAAGTTTACAGCCAAATTGTTATATAAAACCATTACAGTTATTCAAATTGGATCCAACTGGTAAATCTGAAGCTAGATTTTCTGTTGCATTATTTGTGGCTAAATTTTCAATATCTTATGCTATAATGAATGAGGACCTATCACAGACCAAATCAATTAAAGTTTCTAATGGAATAGTGAAGGAGGGACAATGATTTTCTACTCCACACATTTTCACAAAAATGAGGTAACTTTTGTTTGACTTCTCAAGGAGCAAAAATTATTATAGAATCATTTCCACTTCTTTCTTGCTCATCAATTTGTTTTATCAACAATTAGAGCTGAATTAAAGTGAATGGCTAAATATCTGTCAGGCTTCCATTTCTAAACATTGATATTAAATTGGTTTTAAATCTTAATCATTCACAAATACCTTAAGCTATCAGTTTATATACATATTATCATCAATCATTATGATTATTGATTATTAATATGTGAATAAAGTATTTCTTGTTCTAATGGGGATGGAGGGAAAATGTGTTTTAGCACTTTACTTTCTTTCATTAGTCTTAGTACCATATATATACATACATACATATATATATGTATATATACATATGTATATATGTATATATACATATGTATATATGTATATGTACATATATGTATATATGTATATGTACATATATGTATATATATATATACACACACACCATATATATATGGTTATGCATCCGACTTCAGCTCAGGTCATGATCTCACGGCTTGTGAGTTCGGGCTCCGCGTAAGGCTAGGTGCTGACAGCTCAGAGCCTGGAGCCTCTTCAGATTCTGTGTCTTTCTCTCTCTCTCTCTCTCTCTCTCCTGCCCCTCCCCTGCTCACACTCTGTCTCTCTCTGTCTCTCAAAGATAAACATTAAAAAAAATTAAATTCCAGTTAGATAACTAACATACAGTGTTACATTATATTCAGGTGTACAACATAGTGATTCAACACTTCCATACAATATCCAGTGCTCATCGCAGCAACTGCAGTCCCTAATCCCCATCACCTATTTAACCAACTCCCCAACCACCTCCCCTCTGGTAACCATCAGTTTGTTCTCTATAATCAAGCATCTATTTTTTGTTTTCTCTCTCTCTCTCTCTCTTTTCCTTTTGCTCATTTGTTTGGTTTCTTAAATTCCACATTTGCATGAAATCATATGATATTTGTCTTTCTCTGACTGACTTATTTCACTTAGCATGATACTCTCTACCTCTATCCACACCATTGCAAATGGCAAGATTTCATTCTTTCTTATGGCTAAGAAATATTCTTACACTCCATCTTCTTTATCCATTCATTTCATCAATTGATGAATACTTAGTTTGTTTCCATAGTCTTGCTATAGATAATGTTGCCTGAAACATTGGTGTGCATGTATCCTTTTGAATTAGTATTTTTGTTTTCTTTGGGTACTTAGTAGTGCAGTTGCTGAATCATAAGGTAGTTCTATTTTTAACTTTTTGAGGAACCCCCATACTGTTTTCCAGAGTGACTGCAACAGTTTGCATTTCCACCAACAGTGCAGGAAGGTTCCCCTTTCTCCACATCTTCACCAACACCTGTTGTTCCTTTTATTGTTGATTTTAGCCATTCTGACCAGAGTGAGGTAATGTATCATTGTAGTTTTGATTTGTATTTCCCTGATGATAAGTGACGTTGAGTGTCTTTTCATGTGTCTGTTGGCCATCTAGATGTCTTTGGAAAAATGTCTATTCATGACTTCTGTCCATTTTTTAATTGGATTATGTGTTTTTTGGGTGTTGAGTTTTATAAGTTCTTTATTTGGGATACTAAATTTTATCTGATATATAATTTGCAAGTATCTTCTCCAATTTTATAGGTTGTCTTTTAGTTTCATTGATTGTTTCCTTTGCTAGCAGAAGCTATTTATTTTGATGAAGTCCCAATCGTTTATTTTTGCTTTTGTTTCCCTTACCTCAGGAGACATATCTAGTAAGAAGTTGCTATGTAAAATATGTATCTTTTAAAATGATTCTTTTCTTGCAGAGAACTTTACTATTTATCAGAAAGTTTATTTTCTGACTATGAAAAGTTAGAGCATACCACATAAAACAGGCTAGGCACAGTTTTTAATCTTTTTAGTCAGCATGTCACAATAACTTTTTCTGAATACAATGTTTAAACAGCTGGATTGCAGAGAAAATGTGAATACACTTAGTGTTCTTCTGACTAACCCATATGTTATTTTCCCAATTGATGGGCATGCATTTGCATTCTTTGGGGGAAAAAAGGCATATTCAGTATAATATATACTCTTTCAGTAAACTATATACTTAAAATGAAAAATAAATAATTTCCTTTGCCTTGGTGACTCAAGATTAAACTGCCCTCTGTTTCTCCCAATGACATCATATAGTCGTTCCCCAAATTAGATTAAAAACCTCAGAGTAGTAGAATTATGGATTCGTATAATTTATCTTCTATTGCTATGTTTTCCCCTAAGTGAAATTAGTCACAAAATTCTCTTGTTTTTTTCTTTAATAATATCTCTTAGACCCACCGCTTCTTTTTATTTTCTAGTTTAGGTACCAACCTCTTCTTACTTGGAAGACTTTATGCCGCAAAGTTAACTTCTGATACTCTAGCTGTAATAATTTTCCTAAACATCAGATACATCCTGTTACTGCTATATTCAAAAGCCTTTAACGACTCCTCATTGCCTTCATTTCTGAAAGTTGTAAGGCCTCTCAGTTTTCCAGATTGGTCTATTTTTAAATCTCTCATGACTCTCTGGGAAGCTAAGAGGACTCATACTGAGTCCTTAAAGAAAGGAAGATTTTTGATGGTATAGAGATTAGTCTATGCTCCAAATTCTACATTTAAGAAATAAGGACAAAGAAAACTTCTGTTTTCTATGTTATATAATTTAGCTTGCCTGAATACAAAGTTGATGTCATTCAGGGAAAATATTATGTCTAAAAGTAAGAATGCTTATATTTTACTTTTAGGACTAATGTATAGTTCCTCTAGGTATAATATTTGGTGAGTTTTAGGGAAACAAAGGAAGCCCCCCAAATCTCTAAATTCTCTTCCAAATCCTACGTTCTATAATAATTTTTTTAAGTAAGGCAGACTGCCACAAGCCGCACCTCATTTGGATGTGTCTGGAGTCTTGAAAGCTTGACTACCCTTTGTTCTCCTACAAATGGACCTGGAGAGTTTGTTTGGAGGTTCTAACAGGGGAGTGTAGCTACTTGTATACCCTTGGCCAAAGAATGGTTCTCCTTTAAAAGGGAAGGTCGTCCTCTTCAACAGAGCACAAGTGTGCAGCTTTTGGAGGGACACACATGGAGCCATGTGGGAGGAAAGGGACATGCACCTAGCCAGCCAGATCAGCCAAATCAAAGCTGGTGATCAATGGGGTGCAGATCTTGCAGCCAGATCACCCTCACATCCTATAATATAGTAATTCTGTTAATGTTCCATTTCTATATTTTGATTAGACCTCAAATTTCCTTATTTCAAATGATATTTAGGTTATGGAGAAAGCAATATAGAAGTACCTTAAATTGACCATTCTCAAGAAGTTTGCATTATTTTCTAATGTATACGCAACAAGGTCATAATGCAAGATAAAAGAGAATCAAGTCGTAACCTTGTGGAACACTACCTGCAGAGCTACGAGAGTGACCTCAGGCAGAATAGTGCAGAAGGACTCCAGGAAGAAATGAAGAGTAACTTAGTCCTTGAAGGATACCTAGGTTATAGAAGTTTAGAGAAAAATACAATTGGGCTGCAGCATTTGGAAAGGATAGCAAGAGTAAAGGTGCAATGTTGTAATAATGACCTTTAGACCAGACTAGTCAGAAAGGACTAGTCATGACTCAATCTAGTAAGCAGTAAACTTGCCTGAAAAAGTGGAGCCAAGATTGGTAAGAATGATGGGAATGATAAGAATTATATAAGGATACAAATGATAGAACTGGAATGGGAAAGTTTACTTAGAGAAGATTTTCAGAGAAAAATCAAGAGGACTTAGAAGCACATTAGTGACAGCAAGAATTTCATTAGAGGTGAGAAGTTATAAATGACATCCTTAAAAACAGTAAAGTTATACATCTGAAAGATTTGTTTAATACAGATGGATGAACAGTGTGATGCCTCAACATCTTTTCCAAATCTAGTTCTTTCAACACACACATGCAATTCATTTATGTTTTGTGCAACCTGTTCTTTCTAATGTTCATTTTAGACTGTGAACCTAAAATAGAATAAGGATTATAGTATTTAACATGTTATGCATGTAAAATGAGTACACAGAATGTTTTCATTTGACTATGTGCCAATTCTGAACCATGGTGACATTTTGGAATAATTCAGGAAATTCTTACACAATCAAAGAGTATATATGTGCTCCTATACTTACTAGATCCAATTTCCCCTTAATCACTACTTTGCTACTAGTGTCAAAATATAAGTTGGGAAGTACCACAGTGGTGCAGCTCTAGAAATACAATCTAATCATGAGCCAGGACTGGGTTCTGTGTGAATGACTGGTCATGAGGATGGCTTAAGTGGCACATGGGTTAAACAACTTTATCTGTGTAGAAATATAATTAAAATATCATAAATACTTTGACTTAGTCTTATACATTATCAATAATTTCATGACAACAAATTCATAAAAGCTATGAAAAAATAGAGTAAATGAATAACAATCAGAATCATAGGAGTTCTACTAGAATATTTGGAAGTCACTTTTAGAGTTTCTTTGCCTGTGCTTCCAACTTCATTTCCGTTATCCAACAGAGATAAGGATCAAAGAACATTCTCTGGGGCACCTGGTTAAGTGTCCAACTCTTGACTTTAGCTCAGATTATGATCTCATGGTTTGTGATATTGAGCCTCACATCAGGCTCTACACTAACAGGGTAGAGGCTGCTTGGGATTCTGTCTCTCCCCCTCTCTCAGCACCTTCCCCACTCGCTTTCTCTCTCACTCTCTCTCAAAATAAATAAATAAACTTCAGAAAAAAAAAAAAAAAGAACATTCTCCACTTCCCAGAGTTACAACAGATCTTGTATTTGACTTTCAGATAAGTACCCCTTTATTTACACATTGTGCATCTTACGGAGGTAACTTATGCAGACACTGTAAATAACAGTAATATGTCTCTCATTAGTATATACACATAATTTGATATATAATTACTATATTCTTCATTTTTAATTGGATGTTTTAATTTAGGCAGTATTAATCTGTGCCACACAAATTCATATGAGATGGCAAGTATAATCACAAAATTAAATCATTCTCATAACAACATATTTCATATAAAAAAAGGACAAGTGCTTACTTAACTAATCCTGTATTAAAATACCCCACCTCCGTTTAACCAGCAAATGTTCCATGGTAAATCTCAAGCAACAAACAAAACTCTTTGAAATCAGGCCCTTTATATTTATCTTTATTATTTTTATTCATTAGGCATATATACAGTAGCAATCACATGCCAGCACTATTCAAAAATAAGACATTGCTTTATTGTGTCTATTCAATATGTAATTTTTCTTTTTCTAGTAACGGTAGCCCAAATGTCTTTAGGAATCACATCTCTCCTTGTCTTGATAATGTATTTTTGAGTACATTGTTTCCTCAAACTCTTTCCTTACATTTCAGTTATTAACTTATGTTATTATTTTCTTTATTCACTTAGTTTTACGTCTATATATTTCTAATACCACCATTATGAAAAAACTGTTCTTGTTCATCTATCTGCATTTGAAAATAAAGGAAAACAATATGTCAGAGTTTTTAGTAATCAAAAAGATTCAAAAGACTCTAATAATCCAAATTAACAATGAAAGAGAATACAGTGACCTGGTAATACAGACAACAAAACAGACCAGGTATATTCATTAGAGAAGAAAACATCAAAAAGGGTGGTCTAGAGGTTGTCCATTTAGTTGAGTGAAAACAAATTTAAGCCATCAATTCTCATTAAACTCAAGGGAATTTAAATGTTTTCAGTAATGTTTGCAATGAGAGAAAATGGAAGATTTGGTAAAGTGGAGAAAAATTGCCAACTACCACTCAAACTACAAATAGTTTCTCTTCAAGTCTTTCACACTCTTCAAAAAAACATTTTGAAAAGTCCAAATTACTCAAAATCATCCTCTCCATCTTGGAAATGATCAAGTAGAGGTCAATTTGCCCCGACCATGTAACCATATAAAGGAAGTTTGGAAGCTATCTTTGAGCACAGTAAAAGGAAATCAGGAAGAAAGCTGAAATAGAATAGCTATAATACAAGACACACATAATGGAAGGAGAACTGTTTCAGAAAATTTTGAAAAGTTATTTCCTTGTATTTTGTCGTGTGTGTGGGTGTGTGTGTGTGTGTGTGTGCTTGTTATCTCTGATCTCTGTTTTACCCAACATACCTTTCTGGAGGTATCAATGAAACAATCTGTCAAACGCTAGAGAAAGCAAAGACAAAAGATATAGTTATCCTAGCCTAAGAGAGTCTAAAATTGACAAAAATGGGGGCTTCCATCCTATATATTCATATATTCATTAATTAAATATAGAATTGCTCAATATTCACAAATGAAGAAAAATCCACTATAAGTTCCCTACCATAAGAAATCCCTATTCGTGGGAGCTATCCACGGGTAGAAGTAAAATTTTAGACATAAGGAAGTGTGCTAGTGGTTGATAGTGGACAGAGCTAAAATTCTTTCTGGTGACAGGAGTATGATCAATTAGAGTGCCAATTTAATGAGATAGTGTTGAAGGAATAAGGAATCTTATTTAGCAGCAACAATTTGAAGCTCCTTGAGAAAATAACAATTGTCAGCCGTCTTAAAACCGGAGTCAGTGTAAAAACATAGATGCACCTATTTTAGGGTAAAAGGAAAAATAAATCCATTGTAAATTCCAAACTTATAGTTGTCACAAAATTGTTATTTTACTATCAGGGATTCTTTTAATAGGTTTCTAGAATTGATAATTGTGTTTATTTACACAACCCCCAAAACCCCAATAATAAAGATAGAAAAAGAAATAAATGCAAATAGATTACAGAAAAGAAATGGAGACACGCTCCAGACACAAAATAAAGGGTTTAATTAGATATAATTTATGGAAGGGACTATTTACACTTGTGAGAAAAGTGTTAAGGAGACAATTAGGATGCTGGGCACCCAGGAACCAGTAATGGTGGAAGATCAATTTAGCCTAGACATAAAGGGCAAGAGGAAAAAATGATGCTTCAGAAGCTTGGAAAGAACTAGAAGAGGTGAAAGCACAGCCTCTGGAGAGCAGCTGTGGCCATTGTAGGATCTGGTCACTGTAGGAATCACAATCAGACATGGAGGGAGTGTGAAACACATCCCCACCTTACTCATTGCCTGTCCTGTCCTCATGCCAGCACTTCCCATCCCAACCAGAAGCCAGAATGCAAGGGAGTCTATGTATGCAGTTGATATTGGTCAGCATCCTGTGTGTCGAGAAAGGCACAGAATCATGGATATTTAATCTGGAAATGGAGAGGATGACAGATTAACCAATACACAAGAAATAAGACTTCAGCTTCGGGTTTCTTTGATTTGCACTTTTCTTTATGAATTAGTTCACATAATTCATATGTGGGAGGGGTGTCAGTTAAAATATAAGGAAGTCAGCATTTGGGGAGTGTGGGAAAGGCATGTTAGAGAGACAATTTGTATTTTTTTAATGTTTATTTGTTTTTGAGAGAGAGAGAGAGAGAGAGAGAGAGAGAGAGAGTGAATGGGGGAGGGACACAGAGAGAGGGAGATGCAGAATCCCAAGCAGGCTCCAGGCTCCAGGCTCTGCCTTGTCAGCAGCACAGAGCCCAACGCAGTATTCAAACTCAGGAGCTGTGAGATCATGACCTGAGCCAAAGTCAGCTACTGAGCCACTCCAGAGCTCCTAGAGAGATCATTTGAAATATGCTGATTTTCTCTTTTGGATATTCACCATGTGAGCAAACCCCTTTCTCCAGAGAAGCAACTCCTAAATTCAATCCTATGAATGCACTCAGCATAGCCATGCAATAGGCTTCTCATGAGCCAGTGGTCCAGAAATAAAAAAGTCACCACACTACATATCCATTATATAGCAGAAACAAGATTACATAGATTAAATCTCCCACTCAGAAAATGGAAAAATAGGGTATCTGTGGCATGTTCAAATCTTGCCAACAGGAATCCCAAAAGCACCACTCCCTGTCAGTGGAAAAACTCCCTCAATTGCTCTATTGAACAGCAAGTAACCAACTGTAGCCAGAACTGCAGTGGGGCTGTACTGCTTTCATAGCACTCTTTCTACTTGTGGAATTTGGGGGTCTGGAGGTTGTTTTTGAAGTCATCTGATCATGCTTTTATAAATCACACTTCTGGTTTCTCTAGTAATCTATTTGCCTTGAAAACTTAGTGGGAATTCAGTCACTTTGCTTCTGGTCAATTCTATATTGGAGTAAACACAAACCGTATTCTTTGAAGACATAGTTTATAAATCTGATAATAGATCTTTTATTTACTGGTCTCTAAGTTCTACCCATTGTCCTCTCCTGTGAAACAAAGTCTTGAGTAAGAGTCGGTCCCTCTCATATGACCTTTAAGCTATGTTGGCAACACTACTGGTTAAGCAAAACACTTGTTTCAGTTAGTAAAAGAAATCAGTTGGCTGGGGTATGTGTTTGTTTGTTTGTTTGTTTTTGACATTTGAGATCCTGAACTGTCCAACTCTTAATCAACTTATATTGCAAGCTACATGTAGTGAACTTTGCAAACACTTCCCTATATTCACCTTCTCTATATAAAAATACCAAGAAAACACTCCAACATTATCAATATTTCCTAGATCTTACATAGTCCATTGTCTATCTTCCTTCCAATATATCATAGGCAACAGTTTTACTGAGTATCAATTCCCTGGCATAACAAAGATGCCACCTTTCCAGTTCTAATATTCGTGTTCTCACTGCTCAATTATTTCCAATAATTCAAAGCCATATATTTCTAGTTCTATTCCATGCAGCACCCCTCTTCTGATTTGGGAAATATTAAGAGAAATACCAAAAGAAACAACTACAAGAGTTTAAAGTTACATTTCAAAAGTGGGATTGAAGGGGCACCTGGGTGGCTGAGTCGGTTAAGTGTCCGACTTCAGCTCAGGTCATGATCTCATGGTTCGTGGGTTAGAGCCCCGCATTGGGCTCTGTGCTGACAGCTCGGAGCCTGGAGCCTGCTTTGAATTCTGTGTCTCCCTCTCTCTCTGCCGCTCCCCTGCTCACGCCGTCTCTCTCTGTCTCTCAAAAATAAATACATGCCAAAAAAATTAAAATTTTTTTAAAAAGTGGGATTCAAGAGTAGAAAAATAAATGCTTTTATTTCAAATAAAATATTATATAAAATAATACATTATTATCTATAAATTTAGCCCAAGACAATAGGAGCCAACATGGCTCCGAAGAGGAAATTTAAATGTATTCTAAATATAAAATTTTCCCAAACATATAAGACTAAGTTAGAGATAGTATAAGATGGTAGTACTTACTGTCTAGAACAATGATTCTCAAGTGGGGCCAGGGTTGCCCACCCACCTCCCCAGTGTCATTTGGTAATATCTATAGTCATTTTTATTGACCATGATTGAGAATGAGGAAGTGCTACTAGCATCTAATGAGACTCTACTGAGAGCAAGAGACTGCTAAACATCCTACAATGCACAGGACAGTCCTCTCCTTTCCACACCCACAACAAAGTATCATCCAGTCAAAAATGTCAATACTGCTGAGACTGAGAAACTCTGGTCTATACCATTGAATAAAAGAGACTACACCTATGGGTAGGAACTACAAAAGTATAAACATGGTACCCCAACCTCCCCATTGACCAAACGGGTGACTGACATATCAAGATACAGCACAGCAAACAAAGAGAAAGTATGATTCTGGTAGTAGAGTTCTTGCCATGAGGATAGAGGGAAGTAAGGCCACTACAGTGGTTGAAGGGATTCGTGTTACTGGCTTGTGGACATGACAGCTTATACTAGTCCTGGAATCTGCCAAAGTTTCCCTCAACCGTAATATATTAATTGGCTTGACTAGGTGAAGGGCACTGAATTAGCATAAAACTGTATCAGTTTACTGTAGGAAAATAAAACCCTTCAAGTGTATGCCTCACTGATACAGTAGGTCAGTTACTTACTAAAAGACTGATTACTAAAGTAATAAAGAGGAAGGAAAACAATTATTTTGATGGATAGATGAACTCCAGAGTGTATATACTAATTTAGTTATTTAATTTTCATTACACTTATGAAAAACTAGAATTTAATACTAAGCATATTTCTTTAGGGAGTTTCATTTTTAATTAGATATGACTTGAGCTGACTCTTTTCCCACTGCTGAAATAATGTACAAACTCAGTATGCGTGTGCATAGCGTACAAGTAGGTCTCTGCCATTGTATAAGTAATTTCTGTTTCTTCACACATACACCCAGATGGATCTTCATTGGAACACGAATAAGACCAAAAAAAAAAAAAGCTGTAAGATATTATTGCAAGTGAATTTATATATTAAATTAACCATTGCTCCTCTAACTTCTGGAGTTTGATTTCAATCTTCTTTACATGATTTTAAATATCCTTTTGCGTGAAAAATAAACTTTATTTCACATTAGATTTTTAAGAAACAATGCACAGGTAACAACCTTATATATATTTTATTTTTCTTAAAGTACTTTTTTAGGGATGAAGTCTTTTAAAAGAGCAATTTGTTTATTTTAATAGAATCCTGTATTGGTTCGGTAAGTTATCTTACTAAAATGATATTAAGCATTTTTAGGCATAAATATACTTTCCCAGATTTTAAAAAGAAGGTTTAAGACAATAAATAAATAAAAATTGAAAAGAAATAGCATATTATCCATAATTTTCAAAAAACATAGCTTGATTTAATAAAGCAAGTTGCAGAGTTTTACATATTAGATATCATTTGCATAATTTTTAAAGTTTATTTATTTATTTTGAGAGAGACAGAGACAGTGCAGTTGGGGAGGGGTAGAGACAGACGGAGACAGAGAATCCCAAGCATGCTCTGTGCCTGCAGGGCTTGATCTCATGAATCGTGAGGTCATGACATGAACCAAAACCAAGAGCTGGATGCTTACCTGACTGAGCTACATACACACACACACACACACACACACACACACACACACACACACACACATTTGAAGCATTGGAAGGATACACACCAAATTAATATCAAGGATGCGTGTAAATAGGGAAGGAAGGAGCAGGGAGACAGATCAGACTGGCCTGTGACTGGAAAAATGGAGCATCATCTTTATCTGTAATGTTTTATTTCATTTATTAAAGTAATATTTGAGAATATTATGATGAAATGTTAATAGCTAATTTTGTGTGAAGTATACAAAGATGTTTATCATGTTGATTTTTGAATTTACTGTACTTTTAAAAATTTCTCCAAAAAATTATTAAAAATGAAACAGGGGAGGGCAAGGTATCTGATATACAGATGTAAATAATGAGACCAAACAAAAAGAAACATAGCATATTTGAGTATCCACAAGTAATGGGACTTGCATAATTTTCTTGGGGAAAAGATTGCAAGATGAGGCCAGGCAAGGAGATGGTGAGCTTGTGTTAAGAATTTCAGATTTATCCCAAGGATGATGGGAAGACACTGGAAGCTAATGAGGAAGCAAGTTACATGGTCCAGTATGTAGTTGGAAAGACTGACCTAATATTAACAGAAATATATTTTCCAGTAAACATTCTTCATTGAAAAATGCAATTTTAGGGGCACCTGGGTGGCTCACTTGGTTAGGCGACCGACTTCAGCTCAGGTCATGATATTGCAGTTTGTGAGTTTGAGCCCCGCATTAGGCTCTGTGCTGACAGCTCAGGGTCCGGAGCCTGCTTCAGATTCTGTGTCTTCCCCTCTCTCTACCCCTCCCCTGCTCATGCTCTGTCTCAATAATAAATAAATGTTAAAAAAATTAAAAAAAGAAGACAAAAGAAAAATGCAATTATAAAAAAGATTACATACATAGAAACCAGAAAAATTAAACCCAATGCACATTCTGGGTGTCTCTGAACAAGAAAACATACACAATTTAAAATATACATTTAATAATATGCCAGAATACATTTTCCCGAAATAAAGAAAAATCGAATCTGCACTGAGGAGTGAACCTAGTCCAGGAAAAATTGATACAGAATAATCTCACCATGCTCTATCTTCTTGAAGTCATTGAACGCCAAGAATAAAGACTCATGTAGGCATACATACAGTAAGAGGAAGTCATCCACAAGAGAGAAAGATAAACTGGGTGCCAGACGTCTCCACAGCAGCATTCAGGGAGTGCCATAAGTAGAAGAGCAATGTCTACCACATCTGAGGACATCCACACTTCTGAGAGAAAGTGTGAACAAAGAATTTTATGCCTTACTAAGTTGTCCTTTAAGTCTGAAGGCAGTGGATATTCTCAAATAGGAAATAACCAGAGCCCAGTGAATAGAGCATGCATGAATAATAATAAAAAAAGCTGGTGGATCATATGAATCATAAACATTTGTCAACAAAAAGATAAATCAAAAATTTCAAACTCTAGATAAATCATAGTAAAAAGAGACGATGTGGTGAACATGTAATCGAATTAATAGAGATCTAGGCCTAAATAATTGTGGGGATTATGGTTACATAACAAAATATATTTATCAAAAATTTTGACCTTATAAAGTTAAACCTTTTCAAGAAATAACCTTTGAATGATTTTTTGCATCTATTGACTTCTTAAAAATGAGAAAATTAGCTCAAGTATACTTCCTTTCCTCTCTCCTTGCCTTATTCTACCTTTCAATATCCTTACCTTACATTTATTGGGCATGTGCATACAGACATGCACACGCGCACACATGCACACACACTTCTAAAACAGACCCTGGTTTTAAAGAGACAATATAGACCATATCCACTTTAAGGAAGAAGGATATAGTCCTACTACACACATTATCATCCACTCAGATTCCTTTGCCCAAATCATTGGTAATGCTTTACATTATTTTGAGGAGTGATTTCAGTTTCTCCTGCTGGTAGAACACCCTCTGGTACATGAATAATGAAGCCCCTTAACAATTTTGCCAAATAATAGAACAATTTGCCACAGTGGCTTCATTTAGCAACATAGCAGAGAAACTGGGCACACCTTGCAAGTTAAAAATCATTTATTTACTTTGTACTGTCACCCTCCATCCACTGATTTTTATAACCTGAAGGGGGACATTTACTTTTCTTCTTTGTACAACAAAATCAAAGCAGAGTTCGAATCTTCCAACTACATATACAATGGTATTTAATATTTTTGTTATAACTTATTTTAAAGTATTAGTTTTATACATGTACTACCCTACAGGCTGTGAAAGCTTATTTCCCTAGACTCTGTTCTGTAAACAATTCAGAAGTTTGATCAAACTCATTAACCAGTTGTGTTCCTTCTATTTCAGATGCAATAAATTACAATTGGAGCTTCAAATTAGCATGTACAATGTGTGAGTTTAATTAACTTTGTTGCATTATGAGCAAAAGGTCATATCTTCAAGGAAAATTAGAAAAAAAACCCTTTGAAGCAAAAATTAGACCTTTGTAAACTCAAAATGTTTCTTAGAGATTTCCTAATACAGACCATAATTTTTTATATAAAAGATTTAGGCTATGATTTATTTTTTCTAAAGCCACTCAGCTAGTCAGTACTCATGTTCTATCTATGTGACATAAATCAAGCTGGTTAATATCTACTTCCTTGTTTGCAAAACACAGTTGTCATCATATTGATAGCTATTAATGATGATGTTAATTATTTATTTATAAATAATTTGATGATGATGATGATGATGATGATGATGATGGATTCTTCTCTCCAGTCTGATATTGTTTTCATTTATATCTACAAGAAGACATTTTCAGAATCGAAATATCTAAATAACACCAAAAAAAATTTCCCCTTAAGATTAAAAATATACACAAAACAAATTAATCAATTAAGATGGCCAAATATTCTCAAGCAGTATGCAGCAATTTCATGTGTTATTTTATGTTTGCTATCTCAACTAAGAAATCAAGTGAAGTTTTTAAAGAATGGACTTGCTATACCTACGCTTCATGGCATAACCAGCATTCTGGCTAAACATGTTGCCAGATAAAATAAAATATTATCTTGATTTTCAACATATACTCCATTCAATAAAACTGCAGCTGATTGTATACTGAGAGAGAAAGACTTTTTTATGAAATTTTAACTCCCAGTAGGTTGAGAATACACAGTCAACTAGTGTTGTATCGGCTCTTTCTATTTAGTTTGCATGAAGAGATCATTTTTCCATCCAACCACTTCATTGCCAACTCTCTTTTCACACTCATCCCATTCTCCCCCCAAAACGTGCATGAAAGCATCCCTTGTGTCTGCACTGCATGGGAGAATAATCTATTCCCTGGACTGAGTATGTAAAAAAAGTAGGCAGAATATAGAAATAGAAAATTTCCTCATTCCTCTTGCACAAGGAAGATTCATTATTTCTTTCAAACTGAATTTCCTGAGTTCGGTCCTATAGTTCTTGGTCTATATCAGTTGTTCTAAGATACAATTTCCATGAAGCAATTAAGTTATTAAACTAAATTCGGAGCCTGGCATATCCAATATTCAATTTTGTCAGTTAAGAATATTTTCAAAATCACCATTTCATTAAAGATAGGACATTTAACTTCAACAATGTAGGAAGGATATAATTTCAGATTAAAATTAGGAACAGTTTATAATTTTTACACCAACATGGAAACAACACTATATTCAATTTTACTCACTCCACTATAGACTCTTGAATGTTAATCACTGGTGAGATCTACCCATGGCATGGTATTAGGATTTTTTATTCCATTCCACACAGCATTTATCCCACACCACCTTGTATGGGTACTGTTAAAAATCTCTTTTATTTCATTTATCATCTTTTTTTAGCTTTGTATTGCCTACACACCTTGTCAAATGATTCACTCATAGCGTGTACCCAATACATTTGTCGAATGAATGCATAAAACAATAGCGCACATATTTATAGCTTTAATTTTTATTTATGAATGCAATACAAGAGTCAAACAAATAGTGGATTATGTCAATTAGACGTTTACACATTCTGCTCTCTTTTAAGATGAATAATTATAGTTCATTTTTATTTTTTTTTCTTTGCAATTTAGGCATTTAATTAGGGTTTTAAGGCTTAATTATTTTTTTCAATATATGAAATTTATTGTCAAATTGGTTTCCATACAACACCCAGTGCTCATCCCAAAAGGTGCCCTCCTCAAACCCATAACCCACCCTCCCCTCCCTCCCATACCCCATCAACCCTCAGTTTGTTCTCAGGTTTATAGTTCATTTTTAAAAAAGAATAAAATTAAAAGTTTTCAGTACATTATTTACCAAAAAAAAGGATTTCGATATAAGAAATTATATCACATGCCTCTAAAATCTGAACACTCATACAAAAAAAAATTCTCACCAACTCAATCCCTACTGAAGTTCAACAACGATGTCTAACAGAGGAATTTGCCTCCTCAAAGTAACTTCAATTATATTCTGTATGACCATTGGCCTTCTCTTCTGGTTACTGCATTTAAAAAAGAAGTTAATGACTAGGGGTGCCTGGATGGCTGACTTGGTTAAGTGTCCGGCTTTGGCTCAGGTCATGATCTCACAGTTCGTGGGTTCAAGCCCTGTGTCAGGACAGCTCAGAGCCTGGAGCCTGCTTTGGATTCTGTGACCCTCTCTCTTCCTCTGCCCTTCCCCTGCTTGCACCCTGTCTCTCAAAAATAAATAAATGTTAAAAACATGAAAAAAAAAAAAAGGAGTTAACGACCAACTAATCCTGCTGTTTATTCCTTTACCATCTGTATTTCAGGTATCAACCCCGGAAATAGGTGCCAGTTTTATAAGAAATAGCCTCTTAAAAATAAAGTCATTCCATTTTTAAAGTAAGTTTATATTATACTATAAGTTTAATCTCAATACTGATGCACCTTTGGTATTTTTGTTCCTCATGCTTTTCATTTTCACTGGCACAACCTAAAATATTAATTACGTCACTACTAAATATTTTATATATTTCTATTTATATGTCAAATATTTTATATAATCCAGAAAACATTTTCCCAGAGTTGATGGCAGTCTCTTATCTCTGAAATCTGTTGGAAATTAATATTGAAGGTCCAGTTGCTGTATTCTTATTATACTGTCTTCAGGACAGTTGCAATTTTCCTAACTGCATGTTTGAACTTCTATAGAGGTTAGCTTCTTAAAGCAAAAATCAGTAAATCCAATGAGTTTTAAACTTAAGAGTAGGCATTTAGTCAACTCAAGCTTTATCCAAGGATGTTTTTTAAACATTCTTAAAATTACAGAAAATTTGCTAATTTGCTTGATTGCAAATTAGCTAAATGTTTTTAAAATCTCACTCTTCTTCTATTACCCATGACTTTAAATGTTCCCATGCCATTAATATACGAGTTGTACAACTCTTTATTTACCACAACTGAGAACCATATTTTAAGCCCACTTTTAGTGCACATGCTTACACATGAATTGTTTCTGTATGATTTCACTTTTATGTTCCAAATTTGGTCAGGTCTCTGTCACATATTGTAGAAAAGCATTGAAATTCAACGTCTTTATTTTCCAAATTTTCATGTGGTATCACTGCACTATTGCATGAATTAGTGTAGCACAGACTATCGGTGATGCCCACCTAAGCCTCCTCCTCCTTTTCCCTGACTATCAGGGCCTCATTTCATCAGGTTGCACACTGTCTTTGCATCCATCAACTTGGGGAAGAGGTCCTTTAATTAACCCAAGGCAGAGATGATGATATTTTTTCCCCCTTGCCTGTGATTGATTTAGGCATGGGCATGTGATACAATAAGATTTCAGATGATGTTAGTGGAGTCTTCTAGGGAAGGTTTTCTTTGCTTTTAGAAAAGGTCAAATTATAGACATGTGTCCTTTACACACTGTTGTGTAAAGAAGTCATGATATTATAACCATCCCAGAGAAGCAACATAGAGGAAGGACAAAGAGACTTGGGCTGCTAATGACACTGTTGGACTTCTGAAGCACCCATGGAACTTTTCCAGATTTCTTGTTATCTAAGATAAGCAGCCTCTTCTGTTGGAGCCATGTTGGCTATGTTTCTGTTACTTGTGATCTGAAGCACTCCAAACTGTGACATCTCAAATAAGGAAAGCAAAACTCAGAGAAATTACATGGTGGCCTAACATGGCTCAGTGATTAAATGGTAGAGGCCTGGCCAGAATATAAATTCTTAGTTCAGTCCTCTTTCCAGTACAGTGTGAAGCCTCTACTTTAAGAACCGGTGTCTTGCACAAATAATTGATTAACAATATATTATATAAAGCTGTCATGTATACAGTGAAGTATTTTATGCGATAATGAGCACATATGCAAATTATCTTACATTGAACTATACGAAACAACCATTCTTGTGCATCAAAACTGTTCAAATATTGGAAAATTTCACGTGGTTCACCCCATCAATTTTATTGAATTTCCATTGCTAATATAGAGAAAATATGTCTAATTAGTGTACATTAAGTGCTCTTTACTTTGATTCTTAAGTTTTCTACTTAAAATTTAAAGTGAAATTTCCCTCACCTTTCCATAATTTACCTTTATCAGCCTTCTTTCAAGGAGAAATTCTAGTTTGTTCAAACTAGTTTGAAAAGTTTATAAGCATACCCACTGATGACAATGTTGTGAAACTTTAAGCATCTAAAATAAGGGTGCCTATTTATTTAAGCCTATGACTCTTGATTTCTGCTTGGGTCATGATCTCCCAGTCATGGGATTGAGCCTCATGTCAGGTTCCATGCTGAGCACGGAGCTTGCTTGGGATTCTCTCTCTCTCTTTCTTATGCCCCCTCTCTCTCTTTCTCTCCCTCTGTCCCTCCCCCACTCATATGTGTATGCATCCACGTACTCTCTCTCTCTCAAAATTAGAATAGAATAGAATAGAATAGAATAGAATAGAATAGAATAGAATAATTAAATTAAATTAAATTAAATTAAAATAATACATGTTCACTTTCTGAAATGAATACCTACAGGGCTCAATCAGAAACTGTAGCATGCTTCAGATGATAAAGTGCCATGCATATAATATGACTTGAATAAACCATTAAAATATCATGATGTAACAAGTGAGAAGAAATATACCTCTCCTTAGAAAATGCTGCATCACGTTTTTCTTGCAAAAGATGTATGTGCAGTGGATTTTGTGGATATTATCATTTGCTGTCATTTAAAGTGGTATTTTATAACTTATTTATCATTTTAATTCAGCCATTTGAGAGTTTATTAAATCCTTTCTTCTCAGTGGGACTCCCACTAGTTTTAAAAGAGTAACATATAGAACAGCAAGAGTTAATTGGATTAGGTTTCAATATTATTTTAATTGGCATTAGAATATAGTACTGAGAGGAGGAATTCAACTTGTTTGCTAAGTTCTTCACAGTACTTTCTGTTTACTTCCAAAAGTATATTTTCTACAAACTTTACATTAGCACATTCTAACGAAACTAAGATTATTTACTTACAAAAAGTTTAAACACTGCTTTAAATGCATAGAGTTCTCCACAAAAAAAAAATGAGATTAGCAGCTTCAGTTTTGCAGTGTAGCCATATTATAAAAATTATTACAGAAATCAATAAAGCTTTCATTTCCAGAACTAATCTGATGGTAAGATCTTGTTTATATAGATATTAAACAAATGCATTATTCTCATTTTGTAATGATTTTCTAGAGAAAAAAGGACATTTTTTAAATTATCATATGGAAGTGGTGTAATAAATGAGGATAATCTTTATTAACAGAAAGTTAATTTACATAAAACAAATGCTCATTGAATTATTGAATATGATAATATCTACATGCCTACTCCTGTTTGTCATATTTTGTGCCTTTTGGCGACATCAGAATTATAACAATCTGATTTATGCATTAAATTTAATGCATAATATGACAACGTACAGATATGTATGCCTTATAATGTATAATTTAAACATGATTGCTATATATTTCACCCATTCTTTCATGGCTTTTCCGATTTTCTCATGCAGCCAGAAATCACGATTAAAATGCAGGTTGCCAGATATGAATGTCTGTTTGAATTAATGAATATTTTCATAAAAATACTCCAACTATGAATGTTTTAAAAACCTTGTCATAACATTCACCAAACTTACACATGACAGCAAGCATGTGTTACTGCATTTTCATCTTAAATATTTGATGATTGCCTCTTTAAATCCAAGATTCATAACCCAAAGGCTTTCATTTTCTTACACCATGTGTAATTCAAAAGACATTTATTAGTACAGTCCTCTTTTTATGCATCAACAAAACATATCTGAAAAAAAGCAATATAAGAACTTCCCAGAATTTTGGACATATTTTAAGGTATTAATTATACATAACAATATTTTATAATATGTATATACTTTTTATACTCTCTCTCTCCCTCCCAATGGAATAAAGATAGGATTTACAATAAAGATGATTCTGGTTAAACATTAAAAGCTACAATACAACTGGAATCTTTTTCAACTTACATTAAAAATGTGTAAACACTTCCTAACCTATCCACATTTTCAGGAAATGATCAGAGTGCACAGCTGCAATTTATGAGATTCTGAGAAATGCCAGTGTTCTTCTACCAATTTCTTAACAATAATGTCACTTTTTAAATTACAAATTTAAATTTAGCATAGGTAAATAATGGTAACAGGCCTATTACAGTCATCTTTATTACTTAAGAAGGAAACCAACTAACAATTGTAAGAGCAATTCCATATTAGGTTTCAACTGAAGGTTGCCCATTGATGGGTCACTCTCACTTGACCTTGAGTGTGCAGAAAGGTAGTTCACCATGGTAACCTTGGTCTTGATGCTTTCCATACAGTAAATCATTTCAGTCTCTTCATGTAATTCTTTTATTGGCTGTGCAATTGAAATGTCATGCTTCACGAACAGAGAAGCTAGTAATTTCTTATGGGTGATTAAACCACCTTTCTAATGTATGAGCATGGATAAAGTTGTATGCAACATTTTAACACACACTTAGTTCATCATAATGTCTTCTCTGTTTTTTAAAAAATTTTCTGGTAAACATATTTTACCCTAACATATTTTTTTAATCTTCAAATGCATACAGTCTATCAGTATACCATCTAATATCTGGTATCTTTTGATAACTTCTATAGTGGTGTTTCTACCTTCAGAAAGAATGTGTGTGTGTGTGTGTGTGTTTATAAATAAAAACAAAGCTCTTTAAATAATACTGAAGTTTCCAAAAGCAAGCAAGTTTTAAAAGGACATTTTGGGCCCTAAGCCAAAGCTGACATTCCACCTTTAATTATGTGAAAATCAAAAAAATGTATTTTAATGACCAATTATGAGAAAATCATGAAAACCATACTTTCGCTATAAAGCAAGAGTTAAAAAATTGCTTTTTCCTTTATGAACTGTTCATATACATATCTCTAGACAATCACTCCCTTATGCTTTTATAAAAAAAAAAACTCTGCTTTTTTTGAAGCTCATTCCAATCCACTATATTACTCTCATAATCACATTTGTTAAGATCCCAGCACCCCCCCACACACCCCCACTCCCACCACCCAGCCCTCCCATTTGTTGAAATCTTGGCACTTAAATCAAAGTTTCTCTACTCATGACAATTTCTGCTAAAAGCCACGTGGACAACTCTTCCCAAATCCTGGCCTCTCAGTTCCTTCAAATCATCATCAAGGACTTTCTCTTTGGTCATCCACTTTCCTGGACAGACACTAGAAACTATCATTACTAAAACTCTTCCAATCTTAATAATGGTATTTTAAGAATTCTTCTCTCTCAGGGCACCTGGGTGCCTCAGTCGGTTAGCATCGAACTCTTGATTTTGGCTCAGGTGATGGTCTCATGGTTCCGGAGATCAAGCCTCATACCAGGCTCTGTGCTGACAGCATGGGTCCTGCTTGGGATTCTCTGTCTCCCTCTCTCTCTGCCCCTTCTCCCCTCAAAATAAATAAACAAACTTTAAAAAATGATTCTCCTCTCTCACATTACAAGTTTTTGTTTTAGTTTTTAGATTATTATTTAATTACACTAACTACAACCCTAACACTCTTTACAACTGAAAAACTTCAATGTGTTGGTCCCTTTAGTATTGCCTTATAAATAATCTCCTTATGACAAAACCTCTCTCCATACTAAGTTAAAATCTTGTGGAACATGATTCTAACCATTGCCTTTATAACACCTAAATCCTCTATTCCTCTGTCTCTGCATTTTATCTATTTAAAAGACCTCCAATTTGGGTGGTCCTTTTCTTAAGAACTGGAGACCTTTCTTTGGTCTAACCTCAGGCATCTGAGTTCTGCTACAGAAAAACATACAACAGGGAATGTGGAATCCTTTATATAAATTAATAAACCACCAATCTTAACTGAACACTCAACACTTCCCAGTAATTGTGCCATATTCATTGGTCAAGCCACTTTCCTGTTTTCCACATAAAGATTTCAGACCTTCTGCATATCCTCAAACCACCAGTCCTATCACGGAAACCTCATTCTCAGCAGAGAGCTTCACACTCTACTACACCGAGTAAATTGATACAATGAGAAGAAAACTCCCTGCCATCAAACCTAAGAAGTTGCCTGCATTTGTCCTAGTTTCTTATTTTTTCCTTGTTTAAATAGGCACTTTTCTTCTGCTGCTATTATACCCATTTACTTCCCATTCTCTCAGATACTTTAGTATCGATGACCCTTTCTCTAATTTTGACAAGTTCTCTTTCTAGAACACTCTTCCCACTAAATCGATGAATTCTTATAATGCTTTAGATTGCCATTCAAATATTTAGTCTTCATTGGAGACTTACTGTTCCCTCCAAAATAAACCAGATTCACTTGTCTTTCAATCTTATTTTCCAGCAACTGTGTTTCCTACTGTCCTGTATTTTAATTGAGATTTTTATCAAAATTTGAAATTCTATTTATTTAAGTGATCATTGAGTTAATATTTGCCCTTCAATATTTTTTAGCATTACAAGGTCACCACTAAGGTGCATAGTAAAAGCTCAATAAATCTTTCATAATGAATGAGTAACGATAGAAGAACACTCTGACATGCCATGTACTACGTACCAAGCACCATATTTATAAACTTATTTAATACACCAACCTTATCTTCATGTTATAAATAAGAAACCTCAGGCAGGTAGAACTTGACAGATACAGAAGGATTTAGCTCCAGAGTTTATAATCTAATAACTACACTCAACTGCTTGAGAAAGGATGAAATAAAATTATTACAGCATGCCTACACAAAATGGCACAAATATTAGAGTATAACTGCGATAAGATTTACTTCATATTTTTATGATATGCAGGATAACTATGAAGAGGCAAAGTTAAATATAAGTTCAGGACTTTTCCAATCCTTTGACAGTTTGAATTGAAGTGTGGAAAACACCATGTTCATCTTTGGTGTTTTAATTTCATTCTAATTGTTCTTAGCAGATGAACAACATTCTAAGGTCAGGTTAATATTAATGGTGAATGAAGAAGGAAGAAAACTTAAAAATATAGAATATAGGACATTGGTCTGTTTGGGAAATAATAGCAAACTACCTTTGGCCACATGAGTCGTCTGGGTTGAAGTAAATGGGTATACTCAAAATGGGTATACTGAGGGCTGACTCTGGCTATTGAGACATAAAGAAAATGCTGGAAATGAAGAGTATCACAATGGTGGAGGCAGGAATGTGATGGGAGCCATTACAGAGAAAGAGAAAGGTCAGTTAAATATCTCTCCTCTAATACTGGCTTCGCTCCGCTAAATTCTTTACAGCTGAATCTACATAGTGTTCAAAATACAGGGAAGAATCATACTCATTATATTTCATTTTTCACCAACATTCTATAAAGTATTGAAGAACTGAATATAATATCTGATTCAATAATCAAGAGAAGAGGAAGCAATTTTCAACAAAGCCATCCTCCATGAGAAAAGAAACACACTTGAGAGAATATAAGAAGGCTTTCAACTCAGTGGGAAGGGAATGTGAAAGCACTTCATTGAAGCTCATTGTAGCTTGTGCACAGTTTGCCTGCCAAGAAATGCTCATTCAATATAGGGAAATAAATTCCCATTCACTAATAAACACAGTCAAATGCAAAGTTGCTTTACAAAGTCAAAGTCTATAAATATCTCATAACTGGTTTATGCTTTAACATAGTTCCTCCAAATTGTATTTTATCACAAGGCTTTTTTTTAGTTATTCCATTCTTGTCTTTGACTTCAATTGTTCATGGCACAATCACATGTTCTTTAAATTATTCATATTTCTATGGAAGAAGATCATAATTCTCCAAATACTGGGAGATCATGCAGTGTGGGGATATTTAATTTTTCAGGTTTGTACATATGAATAAACAAAAAGCAAGAAGATCAATTACTAGTAGTGTTAACCATCAGCACCCAATCCCCCTGTCAGCCAAGGCTCAAGTGTCATCTCTTGACGTGAACATTGACCCAGGAGTCAGGAAAATAGCCCAGGGGTTCTATTTTCCAATAATGTACTGGAGACCCATGACAAGCTCACAGCCAAGTCGTAAAGCACTTCTTAACTCACAGGACCATCAAACGGGATTAAGTGCTTTGAAATCCATGGATAACAGGTGCTCCAAGGACTCAAGAGCTCACCAGGTCGCCTCTTTCCCTCCGGGTCACTCACCTTCTTGCGCCTCATGTTAGGAGAATATTGATGAGAAGAGTGACAGAAGATGCCCATGGCAGCAGAAAGTAACGTAAGGGAAGCCTATTAACTTCTCATATACGGATTTTATGCTGTGATGCTAAAAATTCTATAATGGTCTTTAAAAACATTGATGCAATTTTCAGAACCCTTAGAAGAGTCTCATCAAATGACTAAAACTGGGTTTTACAGACAGTTACAGATTTGCTTCCATATTAAAATTGTTCCTAATCACATATTATTAGCCAATTTTAGGAAGATTTTTTTGAAAAACAGTTTGATGAAGCATAATCATCCAATAAGATAGCAGTACATCCAAATAAGGATTTAAAAATACTGAAGATGATCTAAAAATAGCATCTCAATGAGGAAATCAATTCAAAACTTGGAAAATGGTTCAACATTAGTAGAAGTTCACCGATTTACAAAACTTAACTTCTTGAAAAGCCATAAAAAGTTTTTAAGAAATAATCTATTCTTTAATTTAGAAAAAAAAAGATTATTAAAGATTTCCTGGAAATGACACATGTTAGTAAGATAGTATTCAATTTGAAAAAAAAAAATACTTCACTAATTTTAGGAATTCACACTTTTTTGGCATTGTAAAACAAGCTATGTCTACACTCTAGTCTATTTCTCCCCCTAGGCATACAGTCTACTAAATCAATGACCTCCAAATTGTATATTTAATCTTTCAAAACTTTTAAAGAATTGTAGAACTCTTTCGCAGTGGATTTAGATTCTCCCCTTTCTCCACGACAATCTGAAGAGGTCTCTAAAGCTCGATTTCAGAACCTCTGCATTATAGCATGACTCCGCTATGCTATCCAGTGCTCCAACTGATGGGTTTTGGTGAAATAATGGTTCATTGGATACTCATCTTCTTCATAGACATCATAAGAAAAAAGGGAAAAAAATGAAAGGATTGTGATATAGTAAAAGAGTTTTGTACTGTTAGCTCATTTTTCTTTAAAGTACAAAACTAATGTGGTATAGTAAAATAGTTTGCACACTGTTGAATTTTTTTTGACTTCAAAAGGCATAGCAAACCTCTGCAAAAAGAGACATATTGACCTTTCCATCTCATTATAAAATTAATTTGTATTGTTTGTGGGAAGGAAAATACAGGGCAGAAATCACGTAAGAACAATACCTAAATGTGGAAATAAATGTCTTTAAATGTTAGCCCAACTAATTTACATATTTTTTCTCTAAATTCAGCTGAAAGAAAAGTATATAATTTCAACCTGGCCTTGAAGCACAAATATAATGTGCAACGCGGCAGCAAAAAACAACTGAGAAATTCTGACCTAAAAGGAATGGAAGAGCTGTACCACATGGCCAGAGGGATGCAGAGAGCTGTGTGGGGAGCTGCCCGGTACAGACAGCACAAGTCTGTATATGGCTAGCATTGCTTCTCTCTGGATACCACTTGGATTCTAGCCAGCACCCAGGCTGGATCAAACCCTGTCACCATTCTCTACTCCTCAAGTTGTGGAAGAGAAAGATGAAAGCTCAGGTGTATTTTGCGTCTTCATCAAATCCTTGTTTACAGTATGATAATTGAAAACTTTTGGAGATAGAGTTTATAAAACAAACAATACTTTTATTGCAATCAATGAGTGTTTGAAAAATGTAAAGTGCATTAGTAAGCTAATATTTAACTGTGGAAATCAATTTTTTAAATGTATGCCAAACTGATTCATATATTTTTCTTAGAATGTATCTTAAAAAATGTGCCTTCATTCATCTTGGCTATAAAACTCAGATACTGTACAATGGGCAGAAGGAATAAATTGAGAATTCAGTGGCAAGTAACCAAAAGGAGAAAGGGCTATGAAATGTTCAGATATCTGCCAACATGTAAGAAAAATAAAGATACCTTTGCCTTATTTTGAACAGAATTATTTACTTTATGCTCAGATGTTATTATCCTGATAAACAAAACTCTTGAATTTTTTGTAACTGTTTTCTGTTTGTTTTTTTACTCTATATTTAAATAACTTCTATTGCTTTATTATATTTTAATAGACCCTTGTACATAGCTGGGAGAATGAACTCATCTTTACCAAACATTTATTAAGAATGCCCTCAGTGGTACCCATTATAGTACACCCTACAGGTATATTTAGTTTTGTGCAATGAAGCTTTCCTGGAAAGCACTGTGTCAGGTCATAAATTCCTTCCTCCAATCCTTTCCCACCTACTGCCAGCCAAAAACATTGCAGCCAAGTGTATCTGTCTAAGGTGCACTTCTGGTCCTGTTCTTCCCTGCTTCAAAGTCATTTACTGACTCCCCACTGCCTGTTTACCAAATGCTATGCATTATGCTTATTACTGCAAATAGATACGTTTCTTTAATCTTTATAACAACTCCAGCAGGTAACACTAATATTATCTCCACATTATAGGAGAATATAAATAATTTGCCTAAAGTCATACAGCCCATAAGTAGCAGAAAGGATTCCTAAGCAAGACTAGCAGACTCAAATGACTGTATATTTAACTATCACTGCAACACTTTTTCAACATGCCAGAAACTACTCTAAATTTATCTCTCAAGATGCCTTTACATAAGCCCAATGGTCCAGCAAGAATGGTTTGTCTGCTGTATAACTCATAGAACAGGACTACACTAGGTGCCTCTCAGTTAATGTTGCTAGCGTCTGTAGAATAGCCTTTGTGACTAGAAAAACCATCATGATAAAGCCTTAGAACTTCTCATTCATGTGTGAAATTTAGGAAACTAAATGAACAAAGACAAAAGAGACAAACAAACAAACAAAAAATAGACTTAAATAACAGACAACAAACTGGTGGTTGCCAGAGGGGAGGTGGAGAAAGATATGGGTGAAACCGATAAAAAGGATTAAGAATACATTTAACATGATGAGCACTGAATAATGTATAGAATTGTTAAGCCATTATATTCTACACCTGAAACTAATATAACACTATATGTTAATTATGCTTTAATTTAGAAAGATTTTTAAAAACTCCCAAATTTCTTATTACAATGTGCCAGTTAAACATAAATGAGAAAAAAAATTTTTCTTCTCAGCTGATACTTTCATCATTTCTTGTAACATTCTTAAAGATTATCTTAGAATCTTAGACCTCCCTAAAAATGGAAAAGCTGTTCTCTTGCTCCATATTATAGAGCTCCCTCAAGAAAGTTATTTTTTGGAAGATTTATTTAGCATTTTTTTTGCTTCCTGCAATGTTATGTTATACATTCAACATATTAGAGAATATTAGTAAGAAAATTAAATATTTTAGAGATTTTCCTTACAAGTTAGCCCATCACAGATTTTTATCTGAATTTATCTCTATATAAAGAAATACAGCGTTCTTATATCAAAATGGTTCAATTAATGATTATTAATTTAGACAAATTGTGACGTGATGTCACATATGTAATTGTTATTCGTTATCATTACTTGAAGAATTCAAGTTTAGGAAAAAGTGACTGTAAACACCACAGTACATAATATTTAAATGCTGAGAGATATTCCTTTTAACAAACAATTAACGAACTGAATGCAAATGAAGGAATATGGTTGACTGAATGCAATCTGAGAAAACCACATCTGCATGTTGGGACTAAATACTATTAGCTAACATTTACCCTGTACCTACCATCGCTCAGCTTATATGAATTATTTCAACTTTAATCCTCATAACACCTACAAGAGGTGTTACTGCAACTATTATTGAATTGCATGAATGTACCTGTCATTATCCCCATTGTATATATGAGTACAGTTAGACAGAAGGTGTTCAATAGCCTACCCAAAATGACAAAACTTCTAGGAGGTGAAATTCAAAGCCAGATAGCCCAGATGCAGAGTCTATACCCTTACCAATCATGGGGGGGGTTGACTGCCTTATCCTGCAGATGCTTTCAATTATATGGCTGCACCTAAAGATATCAGGCATGAAATGATGGTTTGATCTCTACTCCACTATCTAAATTTGAAGAAAGGAAAACATGTTAATCCATGCATTGTTTTTTGTTTTTTTTGTTTTTTTTTTTTTTGCAGCTGCCAGAACAAATTACCACAAACTTGGTGTCTTTAAAAAAAAGACATTTATTATCCCAATAGTTCTGAAAGCTGGAGGAAGAAGCAAAGAAGAGACTCTGCCCCTAGAACGTCCAGAGGGAGCATGGCCTTGGTGACACCTTGATTTCAGACCAGTGATACCAATTTTGGATTTGGAGCTTCCAGTGCCTACCAACTTTTCTTGGCTTGTGGCTGCATCACTTCAATCTTCAGGTCCAGCATCTTCAAACCTCTCTCTGTTCCATCTTCACATCAGCTTCTCTGTCTGTGTCAAATCTCCCTCTGCCTCTCTCTTAGCAAGGCACTTGAGACTCAGCCAGTATTCCAGGATAACCTTTGCATCTCAAGATCTTTTCCAAATAAGATAGCATTTACACTTTCCAGGTATTAGGACTTGAAACCTTTGGGACCGTGATTCAGCCTGCTCATCTATCCGTCTATAAATGTAATGCCACCTGTCAGAGAAATATGCGGCTGAAAGGCAAAATATCTAGAAATTTTTCAAGTAAAAAAGTTTGAAGAATTTTTGTCAGGTTGGTGTTCTTCAGCAGTTTTTCCCATGCCTTCTACATCTGCATTTTTACCTCCTCTAACTAATCGGATGTGAAGCACATTACAGTAACATGCTCCTTTGGGTGGCTAAATCATCAGTGAGAGATTAACAAATGGTAATCACCTTTTCCATGATACTATGGAAGTAAAGAGTCATACTTCTAGGTAAAATTGTTCCATGAAAAAGAGCTCATTTACTGCCGTTTTCAACAATATGGATGGACTCGAGGCCATTATCACATTTCATTAGTGATATAAGTCAGACAGAGAAAGACAAATAGAGGATGATCTCACTTACAGGTGAGCAGAATCTAAAGAGCAAAACAACACGAAACGAAATAAACAAGCTCTTGGATACAGAGAACAGACTGGTGGTTACTAGAGATGGAGAGTGTAGGGTTGGGCAAAACACAGGCTAAAGGAGTCAAAAGGCACAAACAAACTTACAGTCATGTAAAATAAAGTAAGTAAGTCATGAGGATGTAATATATAGCACAGAGACTATGGTTAATAATAGTGCACTACATAAGTAAAAACTGATAAGAGAATAGATCTTAGAAGTTCTCATGACAAGAAAAATTTTTTTTTTACTACTACACAATGTTGATGGATGTTGAGTAGACTCATTATGGTGATCATTTCACAATATATACAAATATTACATAATTATGCTGTACACCTAAAATTAATATAATATATGTCAATTTTACTTCAATTTTTCTACTTATCAAAAAAAGACATTCAAAAGACGAACAATAAAAATGTCAACATGTTTGGCTAGAAAAAAAGGCCATTTAGTACATGATTTCCTAGTCTGTCTATGCCAGGTTACAGGGGCAGTGGCCTTGTCAGTATAATAAGTTTGGCATTTAGATATAGTGACCACATGGTGAAAGGAAAAAAAACTCAGGATCTTGACAGATATGGAGTTGGAATATATTAAGTCTGCGTTCCGAGCATACCACATCTTAACTGAAGAAGTAACCTAGACAAGAAGTTACCTAGTAAGACAGGAGTATAACAAAGAAACCTAAGTCTAATGATCCTAATCACAAACTTGCAATTTAAATTATCTTGGTATTAAATTCATGTGAATAGCATGGCATGGGAGTTCCAACACAGGCTTCTGATATCTCTGGGACATATGACAGAAACAAAACCAGCCCATATCATGGAATATACATGCTCAGGATAACCACACACACACACAGTCTCATTGAAGATAAGCAAGATAAACTAACAAAACACAACAGGAAACACAAATTAATGAAAAATAATTAGCAGATGCAATGGACGGTAGGATTAGACTCTAAGAACTGCAGAAAATTAAACAGTATGATAGAGATTGCATAAAATGAAAAACCTTAAAGTAATTAAAGCACGAAGAGTAAACATTTTAGGATTTCATATAAAACAACAAATGTATTTTAGAAGGAATGAAAGAGAATTGTTCTGTTTTTCAAACGCTGAAACATGCAGTTATTTTAATTTAAAAACTATGATGGTCAATTGGTTCAGCAGCCAGTTAGAAGCAGCCAAAGTGAAATTAGTTACCTGGAAAATAAATATGTGAAAATGACCTGGAATGAACAAAGATAACAAATTTTAAAAAGAGAGAATAGTGAAGTTGAAAGGCCTAGAGAATAAAATTATGAGTTCCAACATTTCTTTAATATAAGTTTCAGCATAAAAGAATAAAGAAAATGGAAAGAAGCATATAAAAGTAATAATGAATGAAAGCATTAAATTTTTAACTCTAACTCCAAAAGCAAAGGGAACAAAAGCAAAAATAAACAAGTGTGGGACTACATCACTAAAAAACATCTGCACAACAGAGGAAACCATCAACAAAACAAGAAGGCAATCTACTGAATGAAAGAAAATATTTACATATCATGTATCTGAAGGGGTTAGTGTCCAAAATATACAAAGAGCTCAAGTCAATAGTTGTAATAATAATAACCATTATCATCTGATTAAAAATGGGCAGAAGATCTAAATAGACATTTTTCCAAAGAAGACATACAGATGACCAACAGGTACATGATAGGATGATCAACATCACTAATTATTAGGGAAATGCAAATCAAAGACCCAATGATACATCACCTCACACCTGTTAGATTGGCCATTATCAAAAAGACAAGAAATAACAAGTGCTAGAGAGGATCCAGAGAAAAAGGGGCCTTCATACATTGTTAATGGAAATGTAAATTGGTGCAGTTACTATGGAAAATAGTATGGAGGTTCCTCAAATGCTACTTAGCCATGAAAAAGAAGAAAATCTTGCCATTTGTGACATGAATGGACCTTGAGGGTATTATGCTAAGTGAAATCAGTCAGACAGAGAAAGACAAATACTGTATGATTTCACTTATATTCACTTAGTGGCTGTTAGAGAGGAAGGAGTTGAGGGTGGACAAAATGTGAGAAAGGGGTCAATTATACGGTGACAGATGGTAACGACCTATTGTGGCAATTGCTCTGCAATATATACAAATATAAAATTATTCTGTTTTGCACCTGAAACTATTACAATGTTATATACAATTTTACCTCAGTTAAAAAAAAAGGTAAGTCAAAGAAAGTGAAAGAAATAAAAATATAAGACATAAACAAACGATGAAATGAAAAGAAAGGAAATAGAGAAGTTAAAATCTGTGACCAGTTCTTTGAGGAAAAACCCTATATTGACCTGGAAGAAGGTATCTGCAATTCATATCAATAATAATAAATTAGTATCTGAAATATATTCTAAATATACTGCAAATCAATAAGAAAATGAACAAAAGGTATGTACAGACAACTTACAAAGGAGAAATCTAGAGCAACTAAATAAAATACCCACTTGACCAAAAAAAAAAAAAAAATAGAAGAAGAAAAATTTGTTTGAGCCTCATTCATTTATAATTTAAAAAGAAATTCTAAAAATGAAAGAATCAAAATGCCACATTTAGCAAAGAGATCCCGGAAGATGGAGCTAAAAAAGTAATCATTGGATTTGAGAATCTAGAAGTCAAGGGTGATCTTTATTAGAGATCAATGAGAGTAAAATCGATTTGCAATGTATTGAGAAACAAATGTGAAGAAAGGAAATGGAGACAGAGTAAAGACTTTCTTAAAAAGCTTACATGATCCAGGAAGAGAACAGATATAGTAATAGCTGAAGCTAAGACACCTGCTCAAAGTAGGCCAATATATTAAGTTTTTCACTTGATTGTTTTATTGTGGCTGGACTGTGAGCTTATTATTAAGCTGAGAAGTAGCCATAAGAAAGGGAAAAGTCCTCAAAGTAAGAGAGAAAATAAATGATAGAGCAATGCTCTGGAGAAAGCAATCAATTGCACCAATGCAAAGTTTAGCCTTAAGCAAAGAGTAATAAGAATGCCTTAATTTTTAAATTAATGTGTATAGGGGATGAGCATGCATGAGGTTGAGGATATTCAGTAATATAAGAGAGTAAAGAAAGAGGAAGTGAGTCTAACATTAGGTGAAGTAGAAATGATTTAGATATGACATTGTAGAGATCTAAGCGGTTGTCAGCCCATAACCATATTTTATTCATGAAAAAAATATATTATACAAAGCTGAATTATACATAGGCCATCATGCCCTTAAGGAGCTCAGTCTACCAGGAAAAGTGAGACTTGTTCACATATAATCAAGATAACTAAAATGCCGTTCATCCCTCCTTTCTCAATATATACATATTATTTTGTTCTTTTCTCTTTCATTTTATGAGATCACATAGCATTTTGTGTTCCTCTTTCTTCCCAATTCTCTAAAGGGATACATGAAAGTGGAAATGTTTACCATAGTGCCAACATTAAGTTCAGGCTCCTTTCCACAACTTTGCACTGTGATCTCTACAGAAGCTCATCCAGAGCTCTGGAATGATTTGCACTAAATGCATGAAAGAGATGAGGAATAGGAGAAGTCATTAAAATTATTCTGTTTCTTCTCCTCCCAGATCCAAACAAATTTCACTTTTAGGAAAATCATTGTCCACACTTCCTAATGTGAAGCTTACTTTTGTCACACAAAGTATTTTAAAGACAGACAAAATCAATCTTATTGACCATTTCTCAAAACCCTGTCCTTGAATATTAAAAGTTGTATTTCAGGAAAGTAGAAGTTTCAAATTTATATTCTTCAACTTCATTTAAGATCACTGATGCTGATTAAAATTTTCATCTTTCAGATATATTTGAAAATATTCTACCAAACAAGAGAAGGCCATTAACATTCAGTTTAAATGTAATTTATACTAGCCTTTGGTTTTCAGCATAAATGTAGAGACAAATGAAATTATTACCATTATTAAAATGATGTGTATTTTTTGAGACAGCAATGTTTTTTCCATGCATGTTGCTAAAGAAGGCAAATTTATCATGTCCTTTAATTTCTCAGAGTCAAAATCATTTGCTCAAACTCCAAAGAAATTGTAATATATATAAAGTTAATTACAACTTTCTTGTCAATATTTAATTATGTTTTCTTGTAAAGAATAAGCATCATTCAATTAACTTCATTTTTGAATATTACATAGAATCTTACAATGATTCTATGGCATATTACATAGAATCATTGAAGCAGAAGAAAATGTAAAAAAAAAAAAAGGAGAAATAATACTTAGAGCATGCAGTCCTCAGACACATCAGGCCATTTGCTCCTTTTTACTTTTAAAAATCTCTCCAACATTTCATTAGTATTCTTCTTTTTAAGCACTGTAGAAAATACAGACTGTATGTCTGATACACTATTTCTAGACTATGCAGTAACAAACTGTATAAATTCACTTGGCTACTCAGAGTGACAACTTGAGTTTCCTTAATATATAGTTACCCTCTCTGAAATTAAACAATTAATAAGCCAGCAGCTATGTGAATCATAAATTATTCATACTTAGTCTACCAATGAACATTAATCAATTATAAAGAGACACAGAAATTAAGACCAAGAGAGTCAACCATAGCCTTTTAATATTGAGACTCTGTTAACCCAGTCTCTTTAAACATATTTGATTTGTATAATAACATCAATATGCACAGCTATGCTTGCTGCTCAAGTTTCCAACAAAATAACCAATTTATGAGTATACATATGCTGTCAACCAGTAACAAGGAATACTCATCAGAATTATGTAGTCTTTGACTAAAAGGGCTTATTAGAGTTCTTTCAAATTATTGTACCTCATCAAATATTTAGTATTAACTCTCCTGGCTTCCCAAAGAATTTGAAGCACACTGAGAAACATCTTTAGAATTCTTTCATAGTTTGAATACCAATAATTTTATACCAATATATATAAAATTATAACAATCACAAAAGCAAAACCTCCACCTAGACAATGGCCCCAGTCAGTCAGTTGTGAAGCATTACATCCTTAACAGACACAGGTTCAGCAGCAAACTTATGACTTACAATTGCCTAATGAGAAGTTCCAACAGGCTTATTCCCAACGCATATGATTTCCAGATTATGCAAGTACCCATTCTGATTAATTTATTTAAAATCAGTCAAGGAAAGAGCTATCGTTCCTAGTGTTCATTTTTACCAAGAGTCAAGCAATAAAATAATGAGAGTATATAGATGGCAAATGAGGATTTAAGTGGAGAAATGGAATTAATAAGAATAAAAAAATTAGAATCGCCATTTGGTTATAACTAGCAATCAGTGTTAATGCAAAATATTACCTGGAAATAGGCTTCAAACTATTCTTTGGTTGATGTCCTGTAGACATGATGTGTTTGTTTCTCACCAAAGACAGGAAAAGACCATTGACAGGTATCACTGGATGTATTATTTCACTATTTCTTGGAAGCTAGAGGAAATAGAGAAGCTAGGTTTACAATATGGGAAATTGAGAACATCTGAGTCTTTAGTTTTTTAAAAATTTTCTGTGTCCTTGAGCATTCGTAAAGACATGGAAAATTTTTTCCAGACTTGATGAGATGGTCAGTTCAGGGTGGGGGCGGGAGCAGAACCAGGATAGCTTTACCAGTATTCTGAAAAGGTCATTGGTAGTAGTTCTCATTCAGCAAGTGTAACATTGTAAAACCCTGAAAACTCACATGCTCACCTTGAAAAATCATTAACTACCTGTTAGTCCTTTCTTTCAAAATCAATCAACAGATATATAGAGTGCGTAATAAACACTAGCACTATGCTAAGTGCTATGAGATATACATAATATCAGATGCAATTGCTAAAATGTAAATTAATTTATATTGGTACAAAATAAAGATACTCTACAAAAGGATACGTTATATGCAATAAGATGATATAGATAAAAGTCCTACCAAAGTACAGACAAGGCAGATTTCTTCAATGACTACCAGCATGGTTACTTTGTTAGAAATGCAGATTCTCAGACACCACACCAGACCTACTGAATCAGAATCTGAATTTTAGCGGATGCCCAGATCTTGTGATGTATATGCACATTCAAGTTTGAGAAGCCCATCTTAGATGTTTTCATAAGCAAAATGATACTTAAAACAATTGTTAAACTAATGAGTAGGCCAAGAAAGAGAAAGAAAAACAGTCCAGGAAATTTCAGGCAAGTGGTCAGAAGAGAACAAAAGCATAGCATGAGAGGGCCTGAAACATGTTCCAGGAAGATTTTAGTTTGCCAAATTTGCTAGGGCAAAAGATTTTATTTAGAGATTGCCAAAAGGTAAGTCTTAAAATGTAGAATGGGTCTGGTAAGAGATGGTCTGAAAGTTAGATTGAGAGAAATGCTTAGTATTTTTAGACAGACCAGTGCTTTTGGAATAAAAGTGATTCATACTGTTCAGATTCCACCCTTCAGATATGAAGAATTCACTCTGTTAGCTGCCTTGAGTATTGGCTGCTGGTGCCTCAAAGTTGAGACCTCCCCTGAGAATTGCCCTCGGCCAAAGGGGGTTGCTTCACCCAAGTTTACACCCTCTTCCTGGAGGCAGCTTACATCCAGTACTGGCTGACGTAGGGGAACAAAACCTTGGCCTCATGGCCTCAATCGGAAGCCACATTATTGAAAGACTGTCTCAAAGTTAAAGTTCCCTGTGGAGTGAGATGAGTTATCTCATACAAATGCACCTCATTATGGTAACTCTCTCTGCTCAGTCCTGCTTTTCTCATTCTCTCACAGATGTTGTTCCCAAGAGAGCTTCTCAATAAATCTCCCGCACACAATTCTCCATATCAAAAAACAAAACAAAACAAAAAAAACAAAAAAAACCAAACTGATCACTTTCCTCGAAACTGTATATCACTAAAAAATGTATAATTAGTTCTATATAATTTTATTCTGATATTATCCTTTGGTTACTTTTTTAATGTGCTGTAACAATCCACCTAAAATGTATATTTCTTAAAGGCAGGAAATGTGTATTCCTTTAAAAAATTATTTCACTAAGACAGGGGTGCCTGGGTGCCTTAGTTGGTTAAGCATCGGACTTTGGCTCAGGTCATCATCTAACAGTTCACGAGTTCAAGCCTCACATCAGGCTGTCTGGTGTCAGCAAACAGCAGGCGCCAGATCCTCTGTCTTCCTCTCTCTTGCTGCCACTACCCACCTGGCAATCTCTCTCTTACAGAAATAAATAAAACATTAAAAAAATTGTAGAAAAATAAGTAAATAATTTCACTATGATGAACACAGATGTGGGTACATAATAAGTATTTAATTCTCATTTGATGAATTAAAAAACAGTTCTTTTGGATTCTTTTATGTTAAGATTTCTGTGATATGTCTAAGATAAGCAAATGAATAATTTCAGAAAAGCATTTCTGAACTGAGAAGTACCTACTTCCAAGACTGATTTCAGCCCTGCACATCAACCACATCAGCTCTTCTGTGTATCCCTGTTACAGCACTTGGAACATGCTAGGTACTCAGTAAATACTGGTTAACTTATGAATAAATGAGTAACATTTATATAGTGCATTGCAGCCTACCTAAGTGTCTTTATTTAACCTTCCTGGAAACTTCCAGGTAATAGCCTCAGTTACAACATGAAGCTAAACATACACAGAAACATCTAAGTTTTAAAAAACACAGATTTCCAGGCTCACCTCAGACTTTCTGAATATTAGAGTCTCTATGGGCTTTCATTACTTATCAAACTTAAATGTGTATTAATTCCTAACAAGTTCCTAAGTGATGGTGATGGTCTGTGTCTCACACTACTAGGTCAATGTCACACGTAAGACCAGTAATGCTATATTGTTTCAGAACTCCTCAGGAGATTTTGAGGTGTGGTTACTCAGATTTTTTTTTTCAAGTCATGCTCAGGCTCTTCTCCTGGAGATTCTGATTTAATTGGTCCAGGATGGAGTCTGGGTACTGACATTGTCTTCTCATATGCAGCCAAGGTTGAGAACCACAGCTGTAGTTTTTGCTCAAGAATCATTATCATCAAGGATTGGGTAGAAGCAGGACTACACCTGAGTCTCAACCCAGTGTGCAGGCTTTTTATGTACCCCATACTATCTCCCTGAACATAGATAAAATGTCTGAATTTCCCTACTCACTATCCAAGTTAGGTTTGTTGATTCTGAACTATATTTTATACATCAAGATGGAATAGAGACCCAAGATAATAACCACTATTACATAAGTTTCTAAAAATCACAAAGTAAAGAACAGATACGTGATCAGAAAATGAAAGTGGGTAAACATGACTGAATTATCCTCAGAATTCATTAATAAACTCTTTGAATATTTAGCAAATCTAGGGGTTCCAGAAAGTAGTCCTATAAATTACCTGAGCAATCATTTCCTTATCTCAGGATAGTATTTGGATGGAGAATACACATGCCTCTACGCTCTCCAATTCCCCCGCAAAATTCTTTACCATAGAAGTATTAGTAAAATAATTTCCTTTTGCTTACATTTTCACCTTTTTTGTAGGCAATCCACAAATATTTCACTGAAAAACTGTAGTCACCCATCATGGCGATTGAAAAATATCAGCATAGTTAGCCACATGTGCATGCCATCAGTTTTCCAACATAATATAGCAGGCGGTAAAGCGCAAACATTTCAGCCGAGGTCTCAGCCACTAGATGCCGCTGATGTGTCTGGAGGCCTAGGAAGTGGATTCTACAGAACTATAAAGGCTTACATCTTGGAAAATAAAATGCTGTTACTATGGTGACCAGCTGAGATTATGGATAATGAGAGTACTATGTTTTCCACTCTCTAAGGAGCTATTGTTCTCCGCCTATTGCTCTATGCTGAACATTACTGACCTTCAAAATGTATCAAAATCACTGGTACTTTCCTTTCTTTAAAAAAAGGGTATTTCATTCAGTACTTTTGCGTGAGTGAGAAGCTATACACATCAGTTATTCACACATACACACACACACACACACACACACACACACACAGAAAGGAACCATTATTCAATGCATTTATTTTTCTTATTTACATAGAGAGGAGAGATCAATGGTCTTAACAGTACATGACGTCATAGTTTCTACAACTTAGGTGTTTCCAAATTCTTTACAATTGTCTATCTACCAAGATAGAGGAACTGAAGAAACTAGCTCAATATTTATCATCTGTGTGACAGCATCAAATATCTAGCTAGAGATAATTGTAGGCGAGAACATGTTTTCAATGGAACAAGGATATATGAAATTTCCAGTTTAGTTACAGAAAATCTTGCAATACAGTTATTTTTCTTCTAAAGCTAGCAATGGACAGGAAAATAGAGTCATAGGGAAATAGAAATCTCTTACATAAAAGATATTGGAACAGGTATTAAAAGATAGCAAAAGGATAAATGACATTTATTATTTACTAACTAGTTGTTGGTTATTGATGAGTTTTTAATGTGACTCTCCAACAGGAAATCTGTTCAGATTAAGGTTCATGTCCATGTATTTTTAGAAAAATAAATGTAAAAGAAATGTTCAGTGGGTATTGGGATTGTCTGTAAGAATATCATACAAAAAAAATTTACCCCAAAATAATTACTTGAACTTGTATAGCCCAAGGAAATCAAAATTAATTAATATATCTCGAAATTCAAGCAAGGGAAGTATTAATGACCATATTTTTCATGTCATAAGATTTTACATAATAACTAATGAGTATGAAAAGTAATAAATATGTTATTTTTCATAATATATGATGGATTCTCATTATCCCAGAAGACTCCACCCAAACACTCCTTTCAAACATTATTGCGAAGCTGCTTAAACCCTCAGTGAATTTGACATACCATCTCCTTAGGCCTAGTCTCTAATGGCATTAAATGATTCATAGCAACAAAACTTGGTATGTAGTTCTTAACAGTGGCTGCACCCTTTAAAAACAAATAGAAGATAGAATTGGCAAGAAATATCTAGAAATAAATGTCAAGGGACATTGTTAGAATACTAACCTGGTATTTGGGTCATAGTTTCCCAAAATACAGGAAATTCTGAAAGCACAAGTTTGTGGCCACCCATATGCAGCTGTCACTTCCATGAAAAGGTAATAAAGATATTCCAGGCACTAAAAACAATGGCATGCTATACCCCACGACGTATTTTACTCTATTAGTTTCCTACGGCTTCCGTAATGAAGCACCATAAACTAGGTGCCTTAAAACAACAGACATCTATTGTTTCCCAGTCCTGGAGGCTAAAAGTCCAAGATCAAGGTGTCAGAAAAGCCATGCATGCACTCTCTCTCTGAAACCTGCAAGGGAAACTTAACTTGCCACATGCTAGCTTCTGGTGGTTTGCCAGCAATCTTTGGCATTCCTTGGCTTTCAGCTGCAATCTCTGCCTTTATTGTCATATGGCATTCTCCCTGTATGTCTCTGCCTTCACATCACCCTCTTTTTATAAGGACACCAGTCATACGGATTAGGAGCCCTCCCTACTCCAGTATAGCCTCATTTTAACTAATTACATCTGCAATGACCCTCTTTCCAAATAAGGCCACATTCTGAGCTACTGGGGGTTAGGACCAGTATGTGTGGGGAGGGAAGACACGATTCAACCCATAATGCTCGCCCAATTCTAGATAGTATTTGGTATAGCATCAGACCTTATAAATTACTACCATTTCTATCTCTTGACCTACAACTGCTTTTTAGGAGATCATGAGATTTACTACCAGCTTTTTGGTGCCATACTCAAGCATTAAAAATGGACTCACTGCAAAGCAAGACGGACTAGAGACCCAAGGAATATAAAGGATTAACTACAGTCTCTTCTGACTTCTTCCAGTGATCAGGCAGAAATGTATATAAATCATATAGTCTTAAAAAAACATATTGAATTTTTTTCCAGTTGTCACTGGCAAGTAAATAATTACCTATACAGATGGACATGAATGGCATTGACAATTATTTTGAGGAAATGTTTAATTCTAATAATAATTATTATGGCTTCATATTTTGATAAAGAATATATAATTTATACCACTCATTCTTTTATATTTCATGTAGTTATGTAAATAAGGAAGTGAAAAAACACTGTAGTTTCATAAATCTGTGAACTAACCTTAAATGCCTTCTGTGCTTCAATCTGCCCAACCAAGGATATTCTAGTTAAATTTAAGCAATGTATTTTTTTTTTCAGATTTCATCATGTATTCCCATCAAATTCTCTTCTAACACTATACCAAAAGAGGAAACACAAATGACTTCCAAAGTTTTAAAAAATCAAAAATGTGCTCAATGACCCATTGATTCTTTCTTCCTCATCCATGAGGATCTACCACATTCCAGGTATAGTGGTTGGTCCTGGATTTAAATGGCCCCCGGGATTGGCAATGGAACTAAGCTGTGGTGGTACAGTCGCTGAGTCTTGACTAAAATATCCAGCTTGCCCAAATACTTATTGAATATACAGTAAGCCCCTTATATTAGAATTTAAAGAGGAATGCAGAGGGGACTGCAAAATACATATTTTGTAAATTACATTCTGATTGGGTTTCCCAACAGTGATGCTAATGTAATTTACTCTTAGATTTCAAGGGAAGCTTTGGATTGCTTCTGCAAGTGTTCATTTGAAAAAACAAATATGCAGCCACATTTTCAACAGCCTAATGGCAATCGCCTGTACGTCCTGCCAATACCACAAACTAAACATTTTCAACACTGAACCTATCATCTCGTCCTCTAACTATACTTATTTGTATGCTACTGATTTGTCTTGTTGACACCATCGCCTTCCCATCCTGCAGGCTCAAAATCGATCTATTCTTTTCTTTCTTTTTTTTTTAATGGTCCCTCGATGGGGCCTCTCATTCACTTTTTCATTTTAACTCCACAATATTTTGCTATTCTGTCTTCTTTATTTCCACAAACACAACTCTCTTTACCTCTCTTACAATGGTAGCTTCCTAAATGGTCTCTCGACTTCCTTTTCCAGCATATTTATCTCATTGAAGCACAAATCTGATCATGATATCCTCTTAAATAAAAACTTTTTTCCTTCCTATTGGCCCATGGAATAAAGACCAAAGCCCTTTGTCTACTATTCAGTCTTCGGTAATCAGTCTCCTATCTCTGTTCCTATATTCCTTAAAATATAAAAGAGGTATTTTATTCTTTGTCATTTTTGATATTACAGAATATAAAAAAAATAAGGATTTTCACTGAAATAAATCTTTAAGAGTTCTACTAAAGATGGCAAATAAATGTACTTTGATACTCGCATTATGGCCCAGATATATAATAGTGATTTATAAAATATAAAAAAAAAAGCCAAAAATTCATGCGGGATCAAAACCAAGATAGACATGCCTATAAACCAGAGTCCTAACAGGAATCAGGACAGAAGCCCATGGCAGTTGGGCTCCTGGACTGAGCAGACACAGTAGCAACTTCAGTTCAGGCTATCTGCTCAGGCAATAGTCCAGAAAGAAATAGGAAGCCCAGAAACAAAGCCATGCATATAGAGGAACTGAATATATGATGTGGTGACCACACATGCCAGTTTGGTCAGGAATGACTAACATCTATTGTCCCGGTGTTTGTTCTGGTTTAGAAACTATCTTGTTTGTTCATTTCATGTTTTTCAATGATTTCCAATAGTTGCATTAAATTAAAGAAAATATCTCTTGTACTTCCAGAAACTTCCATGGTCTGTCCGGTGTTGTGTGAGATGCATTGTGCGATGAATTTAGTTACATTAGCTTTGCCAGATCCTTCCAGATACAATGTAACTAATAATACCCATTCTAAGAAAACATGCAGGGTATTTACTGATAAATGTGTTCTGAGAAGAGTAGCTGAAGGCTCTTTCCAGGCTCCAGGGGTGAAGAGAGAAGTATTTGACGCCGGGTGCTTTTGCAAGTCATTTACATATCGGCTGACTTTGCCTTGTCTCAGGTTTTGGCCTATAAGATATATCACACCGCCATGTCCATCAGTTGGTGGACCATGCCTTGGCCTGAAATTTGTGCAAAACTGCCAATTGATGTGGTCTTTGGATACTAAGGGAAATCATGGAATGTGCTCATAGATATAGAGGCAAGCAGAGTAGCTGTACTGTAAACAGTAGGTGGAATGCACCAATGTCAACAATGCTGTCATTTATTGGATGGTAGAAATATATAACTTTTTATTTTTTGTAAATAAACCCTTTTGACAATGAAATAAAAAATATAAATGCTTATGCTGAATGAAAAGTTAAGTACAGAATTTATGTGTCTCAAAAGGTTGACTAGGTAAGTATAATTTTCACGAAATGTTTGTGGATACATATTATTCACTATCGAGTCCTAAGGTTATCATGACTACATGAAAACCAAAATACAAAAAATGACCAAAGAACCGTTAGCATCTTGTTTTAAATGGAAAACTATTTTAAGAAAACCATGCTGAAGACTACAGTTTAACAAAGAAACCACAAGAAGTACATTTTCATACTTCCTTGTGAAGCATGACTTTTCATTTAGATCAAATAATAGTTCTTTTCAATTAAATTCACTCATTTTCAAATGCAAGATTTCTAATGCACAGCTGAAAAGGTAAGCAATAGCTGGTGATATGTTGGGCCCAGCATTAAAGTTTAATGTTTCTGTTTGTATAGGTGTTACTAATTGCTTCGAAAAAAATATAGGTTACTTCCAACATTGACTTGATTTTTTTCAACCAATTCATGGAATAATATTACAGATGTTAGAAGTTCATTATGTTGTAGTTTAAACATATAAAATTATTATAAATGCTACTGTGAATTTAGCTTAAAAGCACGAAGGTAAAATCATCTTTTTTGGTGATATCACAAATTTTGCTAGAGACATTTATGCAGAAATGTATGGATTTTATACTTAGTTCAAAACACAGACCAATAAGAGGAATAAATAAAACCACATTTTACTCATGTTTATAACATAGTAAGCACTAAAAATTTCAATGTACGGCAAGGAAATATAGAAGAGGAAGGTCTGTAAGAAGATACATGGCCTTACTTTAAGCAAAATGGGATGATGCAAAACTCCCAGAAAATAAAATATATTTTCATCACTTTGTGAAAAGGATTCTCTAGAGCTATGAGCTAGGAAAGAGATCATGCCCCCAACTCCCCCTTCTAAAGGCACATTCATTTTATTTAAAACATGAACAAGATAAAGGCATTATGTATATTCTCAATTTTCATTTGTAAATTATAAAATAATTATAATGCTCCTAAAAAAACCAAAAGCCAGCAAGTCGTGCCTACAAAGGAAATAAAAACTATAATTTAATATTTCAAAGTAAGCTTAAAAATAACAAATGTAGAAACTATAAACATACATAATTAGCTAGAAAACCTCAGAAATAAGATGCTTGTAAAATAGGAAGATGTAAAAATATGGGTGACAGCACTTAGGCCAGAGCTGAAAGTAAAAGAAAATATTATCTCAGAGATTAAAAAAATGAAATAAGATGAAATAATAAAATAAAATAGCAAATAAGCATGCTAATGATGCCTTCAGAAAAGTAAAAGATGGAAAGGAGAAAAATATTCAAAAGCAAAAGAAATGAAGATATAATAATAAGGATTTGAGCTATAACTGTAAATATGGAAGATGTTACGAAAATTCAATAGACATATAATGATCCCCAAAGAGAAAATCTACAGCAATAGAATAATAATAAAAAAAAAAATGCTGAAAACCGTAACTCAAGAAAAATTCCCAGAAATGAAAGACCTGAAACTACTCATCTGGAAATTGTCCTAAAAAGCCCAACACCAAAAGATATTCTCATAAAACTGAGACTTCAAAGATTTTTGTGTGTGTGTGTTTCCCAGCAAAAAGATCACCTCTTAAGAGGAAAGGAAATCAGACTGTTATTAGACTTTTCAAAAGTAACACTTTTAGCTAGAAGTAAATGGAGTAACACATTTTAAATACTGAAGAAAATAAAATAGGATCTACAGATGTTATATTCAAGCCAAACCCATCTTTAAGCAGGAAAACCTCAGACATGCTGTTGTGAAATACAAGGATTTGTGGGATATTGTTCTCACGAGTCCTTCCCACAGAAAACAAAGAGAATGAGCTTCAGACAACCAGAAAATCTAGAGATCATCGTGAAGACTGTTGGAACCTTGGGGCCTGGTCCTACCAGTAACATGATCAGCACCTGGGAGAAGTTCAAACTCCATCATCAAACTCATGAGCTCAAACCAGACCAGACTGAGCACTCCCTGGTTCCTACTTATGAGCTTTAAAATCTTGAGCTGTGGGAATCCAATCCTTGAGCTGCTGGAAACCAACTTCTGATCAAAGTTACTCATTCAGTGCATATTATCTTTCATATTCTGTGGCTCTCATGAGAAAGTTCTGGAAACTGTGTGACTGATCTCAACTTAATTTTGGCCACAGGTCTTTGCAGAAAGGAACTGCATTATAAACACTTATGCCACTGTACTTATACCTCCAAAAATATGAAATTACTCTCTTTTTCAATATATTTCTTTTTACAGTTGCTATGACTTCCTGTTGTTATATCCTTTCTCCTTCACCCATTAAAGACGAATTTTCAAAAAGAAGAATGAAAGTGAGGAGAAGAAAGAGAAGAATGAAGAAATCAGGGATAGGGGTGGGAAAGCAGGAAGGGTAAGGAAGGAGATTAAGAGGGAGAGAAGGAAGAGGGAACAGAGGAGGAGAAAGAGAAAATGGGTAGAAGGCAGGACAGCAGAGAAGAGGGAGGGGTGAGAGAAAAGAAGGAGAAGGAGGAGGAAGTAGAGGAGAACAAAGAGGACAAGGAGAGAAAGGAAGAGGATGAGGGGCAAGTGGAAGAGAAAGGAGGACAAGAAAGAAGCAGGAAGAGGAAGAGGGGAGGAGGAGGGGCAGAAGAGCTAACTGAAGCAGGAAAACTATGAACTGCAGGAGGAACTATGCAGGACAGTGACAGGGAGGTCAACCCTGAGGGCTCTGTTGCAGTCAGACACCACAGTGTAAATGACTGGGACAAGAATGCAGATTAGAGTGACCAGGTTACAAAGCCAAGAGCAACATCAGGGTAATTTTTGTATCCACCAGGAGGTAATGTTTATATCCACCAGGGCAATTTTTATATCCACCAATCCCATTGTGAATCTCCTGGGATCCTGTCAAGGGAGCAAGAGAGACTTGGAAGGCCTGTAATCTCCATGCTTTAGCCTGTTGGGGCTCAAAAATGACGAATTTGGCAATTATGTCTGTCTCTTCACTGTTCCTTCAGGTTGATCAGGCATGCAGACCTGGGGATTACTTTAGGTTGATAACCACAGCAACAAAAATGTTGTTTGTTGAATACCTTAAAAAGCTAATCAAAGATATTAATAATGTGCCACATAAATAACTTCACGCATAGTGTCACTGAAGTTAATCCTGTTTTGGTATTGTAAGAAATATCTTTGAAGAGTGCTTGGGTGGTTCAGTCAGTTAAACATCCAACTCTTGATTTCGGCTCAGGTCGTGATCCCAGAATCATAGGATTGAGCCCATGTGGGGCTCTGTGCTGAGCCTGCTTAAGATTCTCTCTCTCCCTCTCTCTCTGCCCCTCTCCCCTAATCGTGCATTCCCACTCTCTGTCTCACTAAAATATATATATATTTTACTCTCTAAAATGTATATATACATACATATATATATATGTTTTATACATATTTATATACATATATATGTATATGTATACATACATATATATGTTTTATACATATATATGTTTTTACATAATAATTAATGTTTAATTGGTACAGATGGAACTTACTCTGATAATCTCTTTGCTTGCTTACACAGTAGAGGGTACTTAAAGTTAACAAATTACATTTTAGGATGTTATGAATCTTGTGAAATACATTTCCTTCCACGCTTCCACACCATAGGCACAATTCACATATGCTTAAATTTGCCTTTCCATGTACCAAATATGAATTAATGCACTGTTTGATGGCAAGAATTTCCTGTTTTGTGAAATGTCATTAGGTAGTCAAAATCTTTCGAAAGTTTAAGTGAAGCTATGAAAAACAAAAAAACATTCAATTATAATAAAAATGAAAATCACTAGTAAAATACGCACTCACAATAAGACTTACCTGTATGTATGTTTATTACCAACTAAAAGTATCATTATAAACATAACTAATATATGGGGCACCTGGGTGGCTCAGATGGTTAAGCATCTGACTCTTGGTTTCAGCTCAGGTCATGATCTCGAGATTTCGTGAGTTCAGGACCCATGTCAGGCTCTGTGCTGGCAGCACAGAACCTGCTTGGGATTCTCTCTATCCCTCTCTCTCTGCCCTTCCCCCATTTACGTTGTCTCAGTCTCTCTCAAAACTACATAAACTTTAAATAAAAACAGTAAACATAACTAATACATGCATAAAAGTAATCATAAATTCTCAATAACATTTTTTTCCTGGAACTAAAATACTTACAATAGAAAACACATTCAGTGAGTATAAGATACTATCTTTTAAATTAACTTGGCAGAAAAAAAAATTGCTAAAATTCAGAAAAATATTTGAGAACTAAGAAGTACATAGTAAAATTTTTAAGTACATATAAAAGTCTCCTTGTAGAATTATATAGGCTTAAATTTCTATATACAGAAGCTACAAACTTAAGCATAGTTTCTCAAAGAAACAGAAATGTTTGACTAATATACCAATAAGAACGATTATACATATGTGTGTGTGTGTGTGTGTGTGTGTGTGTGTGTGTATATATATATATATATATATATATATACCTATATCTTTGTTCAAAGATATTTTGCTTAACTCTTAAAATATTAGGAGAAAAGGAAATAATCATACAACAATGCTTTTTCTTAAGGCCATGCATCAATCCAAACTGACACATGTAACTGCCATTTTTTGAATGCCCTATTTATATTTGTGGGTGTTTTTTTACCCTATTTATCTCTCATTCCAATTTTTTGGATAGAGCAATTAAGGTCATATCTTTAAATAATGTGTCCATGTTCCCACAGGCCACAAGTATTAGAACCAGAATTCCAACACAGATCTGTCAAAACATAACCCACCTTTTCTTCTATGTTACATATCTATCATAATGTATTTCCTAATAAAATTCAATTTTTAAAATTATTTTTTAACATTTTAATATTTAATATTTAATAATTGACAAATCAATTAATAAAATTTCAGCTTACTTTTGCCTATCAGAGGCTGTCCTACCAATTTTTTAGACAGAATTTATAGGAGTTAATCCCAGATAAATTTAGCTGCAAAATTACTGAAGACAAAGAAGATACTCGTTATGGAAATGAGAAAGTGTTCAAGACAATGATGATAGAATGGAGTTTGGTTTCCAGAAGATCCAAGTTGCTTCCTAGTGATTCCTTTGCAAGAGCACTGTCATTATCAATGGCCGTTATCAATGAACATATCAGCCATCTTGTCAGTCACTTATATTTCACTTTAAAAGAGCATTTCTACCCTGGTTTAGATAGTAATCATATATGAATCATTAATTTGTGTGGTTTTGTTTATCTTTTGTATAGTGTTCTGAATATAGATAGAAGGGTTGTGGAGTCAGACAGAATGGTTCCCTTTTTTACCAGTTGGAGCTCAGGATATCCAACTCATTTATATACCCATTGCCATCTTCACCTCATCATTTCAAGTGGGGAAATTGATAGTTGCCATATACAGTTATGGTGAGGATTAAAATGGCTAATATATGAGGGGTGCCTGGGTGGCACAGTCGGTAAGTGTTTGACTCTTGATTTCACCTCAGGTCATGATCTCACAGTTTGTGGGTTTGAGCCCCACATCAGGCTCTGCACTGACGGTGCGGAGCCTACTTGGAATTCTGTGTCTGTCCCTCTCTCTGCCCACATAATATCTCTCTCTTTCTCTTTCTCAAAATAAATAAATAAATAAATAAATAAATAAATAAATAAATAAATAAATAAAAAAAATGGCTAATATATGCAAAGGATTTAGCAATTCCTGGACTCATAATAGGCACTCAGTAAAATTTAGTCACTTCAGCTTCTGTCTTTTTGTTTGTTTTAACCTCATAATGCTTACCAAAGTATATGTATATGCATATATATATATATATATATATATATAATATGTGTATATAGGCTATATATATACAATAATGTGTGTGTGTGTATATGCAAGTGAGAATACTGAATTTGCTAATGGATACAAAACTTGCTAATACAAAATGAAAAATGGATACAAAACTTGTGAATATAAAATGAAAAAAATGTGATGTTTCTAATGTGTGACAATAAAATGTAACATTTGGAGTTATATTTTGTGGGGCAAGAAACAATCGTTTCTCAACTGGATAAAATTTGTTTTCCTTACTATAGAGAAAATCATTTACATCACTATTACTTTTCTACAGTTGTAAAATAGCTTAGTCAATAGAAATTTCATCATCACACCCCTTTACAATAAAATAATCCCCATAGGTGCCATTACACAATGTCCTCCACTGAAAGGATGCCTAGTAAGCTCTTTTGTGAAATTCCTAAATCTGGATGTGCTATAAAGTATAAAGCTTTGGATTATAACCTTCTCCCAGTTTATGAACAAATAATTTCTGGACTTCCATTCCCTATAATGAACAAAAGCATGCTTTGAACATTTTAGGTAAACTGTATACATTTTTAAAAATGTTTCCCATGTATTTGGATTTTCCTCTTTCTATGTCTTACTTATCTGTTTGGATAGTGTGTCTATTGCAGTGATTAAGAAAACTTGTTCCCAATGCAATTCCAGCTCCTGATTACTACCTGATTATAGGCAAGTCACTACTGCTCTCTAAGCTGGTTTCCTCCTCTGAAAAATGGGAAAAGCAAAGGTACCTACTTTATTGTGTTGTTATAAGGCTTAAATGAAGTAAGAAACACAAAATCTTAGAATCGCTTCTGGCACAGGGTCATCATTCAGTAAATGTTGCTTTTATTCCATTGTTATTTCCTAGAGAGATGGGGCAACATTCATTGAGCCTTTGGTTATAGAGTAGTCACCAGAAAAAAAAAAAATGAGAACAAAAACAAGTAATAAAAGCTTTCTGGACATCAATAATAATGATAAATGTGACAATGAAATAAACTTAAGGGACCTGATTGGGACTGTGGTTCAAAAATCAAAACGAGGCACATTTATTGGTTCTAGGGTGGCACTTTTCTTTCTTCAGTTAAAGAGTTCCATGCATTTTCAGCTGGAAAATTCAATTTGAAAACAGAGATAAAGATACACAAAGTAAAGACTTTGCTTCACAAATAATACTCCTCAAAAATTATTAGCTGTTGGCATGCCTGGGTGGCTCAGTCGGTTAAGCATCTGACTTCAGCTCAGGTCATGGTCTCGTTTGTGGGTTCGAGCCTTGCTTTGGGCTCTGTGCTGACAGCTCAGAGCCTGAAGCCTGTTTCAGACCCTGTGTCTCCCTCTCTGGGGTGCCTGGGTGGCTCAGTCGGTTGAGCGACCGACTTTGGTTCAGGTCATGATCTCACAGTTCGTGGGTTCGAGCCCCGTGTCGGGCTCTGTGCTGACAGCTGGAGCCTGGAGCCTGCTTCAGATTCTGTGTCTCCTTGTTTCTCTGCACCTCCTCCACTTGTGCTCTGTCTCTTGCTCGTGCCCTCTCTCTCTCTCAAAAATAAATAGACACTTTAAAAAAAATTATTAGCTGCATTACATTGTTGATTTCTTTTCAAAATTTAACCATGTGTGTTACCTTTGCACTTTATGAATTTATGGAATGAAAAACAAATCTGACTCAAGTACTGACTTCAGTATCTTCCTTTTGCTTTTAGAGAAAAAGATATTAAATATCTCACTTCCTTACAGTTAAGGATGTCCAAGTCTAATTTGGAAGGTAATGAGCCTCCAGCCGCTTAAGTGAGAATGGTGGAAAGGATATAAGCTAAAATACTACAAGGTTCCTTCTATTTCTGTGATCCTGAAATACACTTTGCTGTAGTGTAGAACCCCTGTTTCATACAAGTCAAACTCTTGGTTTTGGGGGCAGGAGCTGTTCTGTTTGATAACGTCCTGTTTTTTACCTTTCAAAAGTTAGGTTCAGGAAAAAAAATTCAAAACAGTCTGATCCAACATGATGCCTTTAGGACAACAGTTAGACTTACATTCTTTGAACTCTTATTAGGCTTAGATTTCAAATGAAATGTCCTGCAATTGTTCAAATTTAGATGACATATCAGAGTAAGTTTCCAAAATGCTGCACTAACCTTCAGTCTTTTTAAAAAATAGGTATAAAACTTTGACCAAAACACACTGAGGGTAACAGAGGATATTCCTGGCTGAGAGATGACTCATATATTTAACAGAAGTCTCTACTTACCCTCCAACTCACAAATGTACAAATATAGAACACATCTTATGTGGGGGACTAAATTTCTATGTCCAAAGCCATAAAATCACCAACCAATAGCTGAAATTTAGGGTCTCATAAATTAACTGGGCCATACCATACACTGTTTGAATTACAGTCCTCTAATATTTTACTACATAATTAAGCTACAAATATGTAGTATTTATATAATTCCACGGTTTGAAATTTAAATACAAGTTAGGACGGATTTTATAGTATGTATTTTTTAACTACCACATACACTTTGGAAAATAGATGTGTTTTAAGAAAAATAAAAACACACACATACACAAAGCAAACTAACATGTGGCAAAGTTTTGACTTACTTTGAACATTCCATATAGTACAAGTTTTGAATAAATTATGAACTAGTTATGTAAGAAATTTTAAAAAATTAGAACTTACAAGAAATATATTTAAAACTTTTATCATATTATAAATTAGCCAGGAAAGCTAGTGAAACTTTTTTCTCTGTTCATTAATTTAATCTAAAAATTTTTTTGGACTCTTAGAGCAGGCAATACAATATGAAAGCTGGCTTATAATTTGAAATGAATGGATATTCCAATATCAGATTGGGGCAACTTGGGGATACAAGTATAGCCTTACAAATCTGAAAGAAATAAAATTAGAATGAAGATACATCTTACCAGTTCTTAAATGTAGATTTCTAAAGCTACATTTTCTAATTCTTTGTCTTCTCTGAGTTTCCATAAAAAGATTTCAAAAGGCATTGTGGGCTAACATAAAAAATGTACCACTGTGCTTGAGATTTCTTAAGAATATTATCTACTTAGAAGATAGAATCAGATACTAAGTTCAGTGAATCTGTACGTAGTCACTTTTCTAAAACAGCAGACTTTTTGGCTCTGCACCACCTGACAATTTCTTTGTCCAAGCCCCACTAAAAATAGGCCTTTATAAAATGGAAATGTTGAGACATTAACTATAGCAACGTGAATGAGCACCACTATAATAAGGATTTCTCATCAACTCTTGGTTTATGTTGTATTAACATATGAAAAAGCTATTTAAACATTAAAATTAATACATCATAAAACAATGGTAATGCTTCATACAAAATATAGTTTTATTTGAATCACAACTACTCACAATAGCTATGAATATCCCCATTCAAATTGCTATCATGAATATTGTATAAAATGAGAAGAATAAACTAAAAGTAAAATTAGAATACTGCTTTATAAATTATAATATGTCAAGCTAACAAATGGTAGACTTGTCATATTGAGCAACTAAGTGTCTAAATGATCATTCAGCACTCATACTGTAGGAAGAAAAAAACATTGGCTTTGTTGCCTCTAAAGCAGTTGCTCGATTTTTCATACTGTCATTCTGCTCTATTAGCAAAGCCTAACACAATTAGGTATGAATATGCAGTAATAACATGCAAATGGTTCCCTCACAATTGCCCTAAGGCAGCAGTCTCAGCCTTTCTAAGCTTGATTCCTTCTACATCATTACAGGCTTGGCATAATTCATCAGAATAAAAAATACCTCAACCTTATTGCATGTGGCCAGCTAGTAAAATCATCGGTAGTTGTTAACCACTCTCCCTCGATGGGTTTGTTAGCGATGCTGTACCCAGCTCCCTGCCACTCCTGCACTTGTACATGTTTCCCTTGGGTAATGTTAGACACTACATTTGAGCCTGCCAGAACAATTAACCCTACTGTTAATTAGAATGAAATGTCAGGCGCACAGATGGTACAAGCTGGCACCCTGCCATCCCGCCAACTGCCGCTGAGAGCAGCTACCCCACTGCTGACAGCTGCTCAGCCATGTCCCAAACCAGCAGATGTCAAAACTTTCCAGCTGAGGAAGGTTAAAAAAAGCAAAGAGGAGGGGTTTCTCATCCCAGCAGTGATGATGACTGTTTTACTGCTATTGTGTCTATTACCTGTTGTCACACTGTACCAGTCAAGAGGAAGTCGGCAAGCAGTGAGACACAAATTTAAAATAATGATACTAATAATCATAACATAAATAAACACAATATGGCTATAATGCAATGTAAGGATGAAAATGGCACAGGCAAGAAAGTCACTGAACTTTTTCACTAAGTTCTCCTGAAGCTGAGCGGCGTGTTTTAACACACATTTTCAAAGAGAAAAAAAAACCTTTTAACATTCTCAAATCGGGTACTTTAAAAGGCCACCAAATAGTGCCTATCTAATTTTCAGGCAAAAGTTCACTTTGTTTTCAGAATGCCTACAGAGGGATTAAATTATTACTTTGTTTCCTGGTATCCTTTCTGTTCATAATTTATTAACATAATTTAGGAGATGATAAATTGTGTTTCCCTTTATCCTCATACACACATAGGTAATCGCCAAAAGGATAACAGAACATTATCCATGAAAAATGTCAGAAACTAAAATACAACCTAATTAGGCAATGAAATCACGACTGGATACCATTTTGATTAGAAGACAGCTTCAGAATGCTGACCTAAATATCATGTTAATTTTGTGGCCTAAAAAAAAAAAAAAAAAACAACTAGTGATGTTATTAGTTGGAAATTTAAGTTATTTCCAAACTTTAGAGGACTGGATCATAAACCTCTAGTATTTATTTTTACTTTAGGAGACAACAATTTTGTGTCTGATTGTTATTAAACATTGAAAGTGTGGAAGTGTGAAAGTAATTTCCTTTCAATTATGCTACTTTGAGTCAGTCTCTTTAACAACGTGAATGCAGGTGGGTATTATAATTTAAATGCCACAGGAAATATGCCATAAAAGTTAAAGTTCATGTTCCTGCTATTTCTACTTCAATCAGACATCATTTATTGATAAATTATTCATTCAGCATTACGTAAGTACACATACATACAAAAGAAACCACAATGCAAAAAGGCTTTGAGTATTCAAAAAGAGTTAAAAATTACACTCATGACAACCATTCCCTCTAATTAGGTAAAAATAATCATAATACTCACAGATACATGGTCCTGGTATTAGTTAGGGGTTTTGTGTCATGTATAAACAAAATTAACATATACCAAGAGGAGATTTACCAGAAAGGTATGAAATGGTTCCCAGTACATTAAAAAGATTTGTAAAAAGCTGAAGAACTGACTTAGAAATTACACAAATAGTTCAGGGAACTAGGTGGCAGGAACAATGGCAAATCTAAGACACTAAGATGAATTAGTTAAAATCATTTCTTCTAAGAATTTAAACTTCACTTGGTCTATTTTGGTTCACACACCCAAGCCAGGTATGTGCAGCACAGCTTACTAATTCCAACAACACTGAAGCAAATGTTTAGGGTGCTACTCTCAGGAAAAGGGCAAGTGGGTTCTGGGTGTCTAACACAATAGCGACGAAGATGACCAACACCCTGTGACGTCAGTTTTAACAAATTCCATAAAGGGAATTTATGCGAACATCATTAAAACTACAGAGATCCGTATAAGCAAGGGAATGAGTAGTTATTCCAAATATGAAGCAGAGAATATATATGATTCTGTACGTGGTGATAAGAAGCCAGGCTGACTTGAGCACTGAATGTCTCACTAGCACAAACCAGTAATAATGATGACCGTGATAGCTCAATGTTATTACTTCCACTAATTTCTTCTGGTAAGTACTACATTTCTATAGCATTTTACAGTTTATAAAATACTTTCTCAGATAAATTCTTCTTTTAGTCTTACAATAATCCTGGGAAATATACGATACACATAGTCACTGACTTTTATATATAAAGGATCAGGTGGCCTGTTATATTATAGATACTAATATTAAAGCCAATGCGTGAAAAGACTTTGTTGCTAACACACATGAAGAATTTGATATTTCTCAGACAGGTTTTTGGAAAGCTAGAATTCTTTCTTCAGCTGGTAATGTTTCTCAATCGCAATAAATGAATTATTTTAAATATGATTCCCTATTTCATTATTTCATTCCAAAAAGAATATATTATCTGAGCAACTACCGCATGTCCAATCCCAAATCGAGATACCAGGAGTAGTGAGAAAAATGAGAGAAGCCTTGCCCTCAAGAAACTTGGAATCTACTATAGAGATACAATCATGTACACCAGTGTGGAAATGTTCATAACTGTTAGAACAGAGGTGGGATAAAGTATCATGTGGACACAAAAAGGTAACAGTCAGGTCCTGCGTGGGGGCCATCAAGAAAAGCTCTTGAAAGTGACAGGACTATTGATATATTTGAAAATCAGCCTGTCTCAAAAATTGACAAAGGATTAATTAGCATACAAAAGAGCTGAAGAAAGACAGTTATGAATTAAAATAAATACAAAAACTCAGCAAAAATAAACCTGCTCCTAAAGTGCACAAACCATACATTTAACAAAAAAAACAAAACGTTTGTGGTTTGAATCCTTTTTCAAAATGCCTCTTTGAAAGTAACATATTAAAATGAAGATGCTGCTAAATGCAGTGTAGGTGTTCAACCAGAATATATCTCAATTCCGATTACATTTTGAGTTTAAAATAACATGTTGGAGATCCATAATATAGAATAAACATTTTCCTTGACTTCCACAGAACTTCCAATGCTGAAAAGTGAGATATATATTAAATTGAAATTATAGGTATGGCCAAAATCCTTTTGAATATTTTTGTTGGACAAAAAGTAAAAACAACATTTGCCCATTCAAAATTAAAGTATATGTAGGTATATATAAAAGTGTATAATTTTACCATCTCTATTTGAATGTTGAATAAAGTTAATCATATTCCCTCTCTCTATATATGTGTGTGTGTGTGTGTGTGTGTGTGTGTGAAATAATTAATAAAATGTTACTTTGAACATAGAAGTCATTAGATACTAGAAACTTGAACATTTTTAAACTCATAAAGATATAGCAAATTCAAGTCATATCATCCAACCTCAATCCGAAATAAGATAAAATATATTTTTTCTGGAACCCTATTTTGGTTGCTTTTCCATTATTCAATACTCTTTTACAGAAAATGCCGTATTCTTAGTATCAATATTCATTGGTACACAGATTATAATTTTCAACTTTCATCCTCCATATTCTAGCAATATAAAATATGTATTTTGTTCAAGGTTTAAATCTGCAAATGAAATTTGTTATCTGTAAGAATGAATAATGCAGTCTTAGGTTTTTACAGTGTTTTGGAGTTTATGCATTGCTTTTGCTTATAGCATTTTACATCATCCCTACAAGGCCACAGCATGGGAGATGCTATCACCCTCACTTTTCAGTGAGCTCCTCTGGATCACATAACTTATAATTAGAGCTAGGACCAACCCAAGGTCACAACCTAAGTACAGTGTTCTTTCCGATTTAACATCTACATGTAGTCTGCCTCTGGCTCACCACATGACAAGGAATGAGGCGAAAGTCCATCAGCATATAGTGACAGTCTTACTGCTGTTTTGTTAATTAGGCCTATTTTCATTTATTGGAATCAAATGACACAGACAGGCCCTGAAGCAAAACACCCAGCCATCTATTGTTCTCAGCAACCACAATTAAAAGTCAAAGACCTCTGGACAGCCTGGAAAAACAAACCAGGGATATTTAGTAAACAGTTGTGAAAAAAAATAGACATTAAGTAGTTAAACGGAAATAATGTAGCTTCTGCTCCTTAAAGACTTAATGGTACAAAGAAGTGAAATTCTTTATCAGAATAAATACACTTAGATTGAAAGGTATGTCTACTTAGAAAAAATTTAAAAAGTATTGTCAGATGAAGAGTGTAATCTCTCTTCTCCAGCCTAGGAATCTGTTGAGACACAGGGGTAGGGCAAGAGACAGACAGATAAAGAGAGAGAGAAACATATAGACACATAGAGACAGCAAGAGAGACAATTTAGGGAACTGCGGGTATTAATTAGCATAAGAAACCCAGAATGCAGTCAGGACATTAGTTCTGACTGCAAGAAGAAAGACTCTAGGCATACCTTGTTTACATGGCAGTCTCCCTACCCAAAACATTATTGCCCCCCCCAAATACCCAAATATCATTTCTATTTTATTTCATGAATGCAGTTTCAATATATCACATTGTTTTAATTCCACTAGAGGATTATTCTCTTACAAAATGATGCCTTTTTTAAAAATATGAATATCTCCATAAGAGTTAAAATACTATTATTGGAGTCATAGAACAATAGAACTAGGAAGAAAATAAACCCTCTGCTACTGCTTAATTCAAAACCCCCATTTTAAACATGCTGCTGAGACTTTGAAAGTTGAAGCTATTTCCTTAAAATCACAAAACCCAACAATGTCACAACTGAGTACTCAAAGTCTTTTCCTAAGGTTTCATGTAAAGGCAACAACAACAATAATAAACATTCTTGAGTGGTCATCAGTGCTCCGAGCTAATTCCACATACTGTAACATTAAATAGTACAACCTGTACAAGTTTTTTCCTCCTGTGTTGAGCAGAGGAGTAAGTAACCTTTAGACTCTGTTTCTGGAAATGAGAAGCAAGAAAAGAGAATGGATTGGTCCCAGTTTCAATGAGAGGAGGTCTATGCTTGTCTGTGTTATATATTAAGATTTTGTCTAAGATTTAAGAGCATTCCTTACAAGTCTCCCTCTAACGTATCTGTCGATACCATTTATCCCTACCCTTCACCACCAAGGAAATCTAGTGAACTGCACCTTTCTTGCACGGTAAAATATTATTAGGATCCACAGCTTGAAATCAGTGTTCCATAAGATTCTCATTATGTTCAAAGTTCTCAACAACCTTATAATATTACTTACACATATATGTCATTTAAAAAAAATTACTTAGAATCTCTACTGGATATCAATTCATGAAATTCACAATTATTCCAAGTCTTTAAAAGCAATAAGAATAATCTATAATTCATATTTGAGCTAATTTAGACTGCTGCCACCATCTATCTAGTTAGTCTGGATTATAATAGTTCACCTTATTTTAGAATAGAGAAGTTGTTATGCTTTTCATTCTCTCTAGCATGGTCACTTCCTACCCCAGCCTGACAAAATTCTTCCTAGCCATCAAAGTTCAGGTTGAATGCTACCTCCCTTACAAAGCCTTCGCAATTTACCCTGCCAGAAGTCAATGGCCCCTCTTTGGATTTTACTTGCAATTTATTTGAGACTCTCAAAGATTTATTACATATAATTTTAGATTAATTTATGTAAATATGAACTATTTATGTATATCTTTTTCTTCCCAGACAAGAAATGGCTTTGGACTGGGAGCACTATATTCTTTATCAGAGAACCAAGATAGTACTTTGCATAACGTCTCAATATGTTTGTTTTTGAATGAATGAATGAATGAATGAATGAATAAATAAATAAATAAATAAATAAATAAATAAATGAAAGATGAGTGGAGGCCATGGGAAATGTGACGAAAAAATAAATAGGAGAGACAGGTTCTGAATGAGCTGGAGAAAATCCCTTAAGAGTCTCTTTTATGTTGCCTCACAGTCAAATCACTAAAGACTATGCCCAAAGTGAAACTTTCACATTAAATGCCTACCTATATTTAGATCATCAGAAGACATAGGTAAAACAAACCTAGCAGGAAAGTCTTTAAAGAGAGTATCCAAAGATATTACACACTGGTTTCATTTACTGGCAATAGCTGTAAACCCTGATATTAAGTAAGAGGAAACAAAGTGAGTAACCATTGATCTGGCATAGAATGAATAAGCCCAGACTTCCACATTCCAGTTCAGCTTCCTTATGTATCTTCACCTTCTATCAGCTCTCATATAAACAAACAAACAAACAAACAAACAAACAAACATGGAAGGCATGTGCTCAGCTTTGAGGAGACAATTTGGCTACCTGATCTAAAAAAAAAAAAAATTGCAGATACCTTTTGACTAATGGGGTACGATATTTAGTTTGCATTAAAATAACCTAAAACTTACTAAACTTAGAAGTAGCAAATAAAGTTATGTATGTTTACAAGAAAATTAAAGAAACAGATTGCTTTCCATGAGCAAGGCACTGTGTTAGGCCTACTTCAAGAAGATTCAGAGATAAGGTCCTATCCCTTATGGAGTATACAATCCAGAAATTCTACCACCATTGATCAATTAATCCTAAATTAAAATTTTGGTAAATAAAGAAAAAAAGAAGAAAGAAGGAGCATTTGGGTGGGCATTCAAGTGAGGGACATATTACAGTTTAGAGAAGCAGGAAAAAATTCCTCAAAGAAGTAACATAGAAGCTTAATTTTGAAGAATTTATCTATAGGTTCTCTAAAACTATCATTTATAATTTCTACAGATTTCTGAATGAATAATAGATGATTTAAGGTTGTAGAGCTACACATTGATTTTTATTTAACCTCTGCTTTAGAGTGTTTCCTTCACTCTAACAGAAAATAAATCAATTGTTGAAAAGCATATATCAAACTAAATATGTATATTTTCATTAGATTGTAGACTAATTACCTGATTGGGATGCTTGTATTTTTACAATGTTGTTTATGAACAAGTGCAGAGTAATCATACTGGCATTTAAACTAAATTACTTTGCTGAGATGTTCTGATATATTAAGAGGAGGTTTAAGGTGCCATATAACTACATGTGTAAGTACACCCTTATTGCTGACCTTACAATGCACTTAGTATCTTATACTTCACTAATGCTGTCTCCACTACCACAAGCAATTTATTCTGCCTCATGTTCCTCAAGTGCTCATAAATCAGCATTAGATCCTTTTTACTGAGTTGCTGATTTTAAGCCAGGAGAGTAAGAAAGAGCATTTGGATTCAAAGTATAATATTGGCACACATATTGATTTTAATTAGTCTAATTAGTTCATTACACTAAAAATCACACAGATCATTTATTACATCAAACCTAATGGCATATGATCAAGGATTTAATATGATAATGAAGTAGATCAATTATCACTCATAAAGGGAGTCATTAACAAGTGTAAACATTGTCAAGCTGAATACCATTACAAATTATGAAGTCATAGCTAAAACAATTTGCATATACACATTAATATTATTTTATAGTCAACATTCTCTTCTAAAGATGAATACATCTTTCCTTTTAAATTCACTTCCATGTATCTGCTATTACTATTTTAAACTATGCACAAGCTGGTTAGCATAGTTTGGGCCTCCATCTGGAGAGTTCCGATGGCAAAAATGTTGCAACAAAATTAATATCGTTGGCTGAAAGTAAAAGCCATTTGCATTTCTCTTCTTTCTTCATTTTGAAAACTAAGAATTTGTTCACTTTGGCAGTTAAATGGTCCTGGCTTATATAACTATAAGCAGACAACCAGTGACAGTTCTTGAGATATTTGCGACACTTGAGATACCACATAGGTTAATTGATGTGATTTTTTATCTTTAATTAAATAATAATAGCAATATATAATTACATTGAGCAAGGACCAAGATATCTGCAAAAAGATTTCAGATTACAGCACTACAGTCTCATTTATTAATGCTTTTTGCAGCTTTAACATTACCAAGACATCTTAAATAAAAGCAGCCAACTGTGCACCCTGTTCCTAACCCAATGCATCGCCATTTATCATTATTATTGCTATCATTACCCTTTGCTTAGGGTCCCTTCACTCTGTTTTAAATCCACTTGACAACAGTGCACATTCAAGCCACTCAGAATTTATTTTTCTAGTGAGAACTTGTAAGGTAGTGTATAAAATATTTCCTTGATATCCAGATATAATATGATCTAATTGTCATTCCTCAAATGTTAAACTGCTCCCTAAAAATGCAGTGTATAGAATACTATACTTCTTCAGAGAGTTCCCAGACAAAATATGACTCCTTGTTGACAATGATACATATAAAATCTAAATTTGCATTATAAATGTTAGAGTCACTAATAAATAAAATCTGAAATAAAGCATCTCCCTAAAATACTACCTTATTCTGTTGTCAAAATAGCAAATCTGGAAACCACCCTCTATGACGTCATCACCTGTTCCAGCACTTCCCTGTGCATGCCCCATAGACTTGTGGTGAAGACTAAATGAATTAATACCTATAGGGGGGTGCCTGGGTGGCTCAGTTGGTTAAGATGCCTACTTCATCTCAGATCATGATCTCGAGGTTCGTGAATTGGAGCCCCACCTCTGGCTCTGTGCTCACAGCTTGGAGCCTGAGCCTGCAGCCTATTTCAGATTCTGTGTCTCCCTCTCTCTCTGCCCACCCCCGACTCGCATTCTGTCTCTCTTTCTGTCTCAAAAATAAACATTAAAAAAAAAGAACTTAAAGTAGTGTCTGGCATGCACTAGTCACTCAGATGCTAGTTATTATTATTATTATTATTATTATTATTAGGCAACAATAATATTGTATATCTAGATGTCTGACATTTTCCTAGTCGAGCAGCTTCCTAAAACAGATCCTGGTGCAATGAATGACTATACATGGCTCACTTTATGCTTTGCTTTCTGCACCCAATAAAAAGTGTACCTCAGTGATATGACTTCTTAATGGTATTCTCTTATTATTGCACTCTAATGCATCCTCCTTATTGCCATTATCTTCTAAGAACTAAAATGATTGTCTTTTCGCCAGTCCTCTTTGTAAGGAGAATAAAGTCAAGTTCACACTCCTTATCATGCCATGTCTCAATCCTGCAGTATCCCAACTCCCTACTCAAGATATGTGTGCTGTGGCCACAAGGTTCTATTGTGTCCTAACAGTCATTGTTCCTGTAAGGTTCTGGGTTGTCCACATCCTTAGTTCGTTTCCTTATGGCTTCTCCTTTTCCTTCCTAATAAATCCCTAATGTTTCTTCAATATTGATCTTCTCCAAATGCATTGCATTCTTCATTATGAGCTATACAACTCTGGGCAAGTTACTTGCTCTAACTTCTTCAGTGCAATGGATCAATAAGGAGATTATGAGATTATGTACATAATGTATTTAAAATCCAACACATAATAGGTGCTCAATTAATTGTAATTATTATTGTTGTTAACACTGTTATTATTCCATCAAAAAAAAATGGAAGCCTGAATTTTTTATCCAAGATACAATGGAGGATATAACTCTAGGACCAAAGCATTTGAGTCCCTGAGTAACAGGTCCCCAAGTCCTAAACAGTGTGTTAACAGATAAGACACTACTAGTGAGTAACATGGGGCAGTAGTTTAAAACTCTGTAGCTAAAAATCTATAGATTGCCTTGAGAGAAGAAGCCTAACCAATAATACAGAGGCAAATCCTGTGGGGGTGGGAGGGACAATTTCAAAGGTCAACAGTGTTATCAACAAAGTCATCCTGCAAAAATACACACCCAAACATGTTTAGGGGAAACATTTAAATATCGCAACATCCTATTATTTTTTGATCTAAGAATATCATGACATGTCACTGGTTTATGCAGCACAAGCAATGTACCTACAGATTAGTCTACCCTGCAAAAGCAAGGAGAAAAAAGAGCACCTCCATCTCCTTTTGCGATCTGTCAAGTAAGCGCTGCTCCTTCTCTGTCAAGATCATGAGCTTCGATGAATTAGTCACGGGATTCTTTGTTTTTAATTCAAATAAGCTGACTGTTTGCTTTTGAAGCGGAGTGTACAGACCTGTTGGCAAGTAGAGAGGAAGCCCCCAAGGAATACACTGAAGACTACCACAGAATCCCAGCCAAAAGCAGCGCACAAACTGCTCGCCAGATTCCACTGCATGCACATGCACACACACACACACACACACACACACACACACACACACCCCGCCTTAATTAATCCATCATTAACATCAGAGCACAGCACTGAGCCTACCACACCTGGTTTGACAGCTGGATTGAAAGCACCGTTGACAGCTGGTGCTTATGCACTTGCTTGAAGTGCGGGGGCTGATAATGGGCTTGCCTAGGGAGCTAGAGCCCTGCCGAGAGGTTATATGTTTGATGAAGGTAATAGCAGTTAATGAGAATATTTTTTGCTAGAGTTTGGGGACTGGTGTAACAACATTACAATAAAATCTACGTATTTGGCAATTCAGTACCTAACTCTGCTAAACATTGTAAAGTCATGTAAACATTTGAAAAAAGAATGTCCCATATGTTAAGAAATAAGCTCCCACAGAGCGGTACTTTTAACATTAAATGGCAAAATAGAATCGCTGCAGGTACTCGTGATGTGGTGGGGTGTGCGTGGGTGGGTAAAATATCCCACAAATCAAAGCAGTTCTCTTCTAATCCTTGGCCATACCCTATATGCTCACCACTGAGCTACGGAAGGATAGAGTATGAGTTTAATGTCCAGTACTTGTCTTTTCCCAACTCAATGGTCAGCATTTATGTTTAAGAGCTTTTTTCAGGTACTTCTAGTCCACAACCACTAAGGGTGATTAAGGGGCTTGGTGTGCTAGGATGATTCCTTCTAGTGCTTATTAAGTTCAGAGTACTTCCTTTTACTTGCTAAAATAATATAATACAAAAGGCTTGGGTCCGTTTTGTCTCCAGGATCATCAAGCTGAGAATGTGATTTTTCTCCAAGTGTCCTGCTCTTGCCCCAGTTTTGCTTTGCTTTGCAGCAGCAGCAGCAGCAGCCAAGGTCATTAAGAGCTTCACAAGGCCCGTGGCATTAAGGCTAACCTCTTAAATGCATTTAGATCCTTCTCCAAATGACTTCCACGATCAGTCCAACCTATCCCTCAGACTCTAAGGGGGCTACACTGAACTTTTTAAGTGTTCTCTCAGAACACACTGCATTTGGTGGTTTTTTGTTGGTTTGTTTGTTTTTTGTCTCTGTACCTTTGTTCACATTGTCCTGACTCATCTTCCATGGCTGAGGTCAAATGTGACCTCCTGATCACCTTTGCTTCCTCCAGGCTACATAAAAGAATATAAGTGGCTTGAGCCACTATTGTGAGTTTTTAAAAACAAGGGACCCTGTCATATGTATTGCCAAACATGAGCCAATCAGTATATTTTGTGAATAAGTTAATTAATGACAAAATCAAGAATAGAACCAGCTCTCAACTTCTAGTATCATGTTGCTTCCTCCCCACCCCTACCTGCACCTGCTGCATTATTCTACCAGCTGTGAATCAGAAGAAATTTAAAAGATAGAAAGAAGCCAAATCTATCCCTTCAAGTATATGTAGTATATATCCCTTTACTAATTACAGCTACCAGTTTTAAGTCTTGATTAAGAATATTCATTACATTTTTAATTTATGACTCAGAGTACACAAATGAAATATCACTCCTGTTTCATAAGTGAGGAAAAACATGACTCAGAGAGAAAGTTAAGTAAATTTTTTAAGGCCACAATGATAAAAAGTGATAGAAGTTAGATTTTACAGAGCTAACATTTTTTAACAGCATGTTTTAGAAACTGTTCTAGACTCTTTCCCATAGTAAGTCATTTAATCCCCCCAACTGCCCTATGAGGTAGGTATTCATATAAATTTTACCAATGGAGAAATTGAAGAGCAGGGTGGGTGAGTATTACATACTTAGAAGATGGTAATTGGTGGGAGTTGAATTTAAACTCAAGCAGTTCAGCCTCAATCCTTACCTACTATGCTACAGTGATTTCACCATCTCTGACATCAAGTTCAAACTTTTTAAGTTCTAGGTGAATTGCCTCTGTAAGTAACAGAGTACTTACATCACTGTGTGTTATCATAGGTGTGTGTGAGCACACGCTTTAACTCTTTGAGGACATGAACCATAGCTTTCTCATCACTCTGTATCACACAATATCTAATACTAAGTTTTATAACGTAAGTTCCCAATTAATAGTTGAGAAATTGCACTTAGGTATGCCTAAATTCAACAGAAAGCTATGAGAGACAACTCACCGTGGGTGTCAGGTTTCTGCACTTCCTTAAGGGCACCGACTGTTGCAAAAAGCCTTGAAAGACTAAGATAGTATCTTTCTCTGGAGTAAAGTACAAGTGTGCTTTTGGCCCTAGTTGTTGAAGGCAGCGTCTCCTCCAGAGCAAAGAATAGTTATGTGTACCGTCCATTATAAAACCAAGTTCCCTCTCCTGTAACACAGCCCATTGCTGGGCCCTTATCTCCTGGGGATAAGGAGAACTCATACAAATAGGTTCGCGCTACTTGCTAGCTGTAAGTAATAAAGTTTTTTGCCTCTAATTGAGGAATGTTGGGTCTTCGGCCAGCATCCTAGGAACATGGTCAGGCCACTTGTTTTGCTTGCCACTAGGGTAAGATCTCAGACTTTTCACAGTTCTTCACGAAAACAGCCAAGGTTATGAAGACAAGTTTCCATTGGTCTCCCTGAGTAAACAACAAGTTATTTCTAAAGTGGAAATTCAAAATTTAATACAAATGAAATTATTGATTCACATGTATTTATCGCTAGTGAAGAAATTTACCATCCAAAAAAGTCTGCATAATATTTTATTTTTTTAATGTTTATTTATTTTAAGAGAGAGAGAGTGTGAGCAGGGTAGGGGCAAAGAGGGACACACAGAATCTGAAGCAGGCTCCAGACTCTGAGCTGTCAGCACAGAGCCTGATGTGGGCCTCAAATTCGTGAACCACAAGATCATGACCTGACCTGAAGCCAGATGCTTAACTGACTGAGCCACCCAGGCGCCCTGCATAATAGTTTTATTTTAAAAGACCTTATGAAACTTTTAAGACACCATTGATAAATTATAATTCAGTAAAACTTGGAAAACAAAATTTCAATTATCATTGATGAGTAACTATAGCTAGCTAAATTAATGTTTTAACCATATCATAATATATCTTGAAGGCTATGATTCAATTGGCAAATGTCAGTCTGAATTCTCTATTTTGTTTTTTCAAATTTACAGAGAAAATTATGGCTTTCTTCTTTCTTGCTCAGGAAACCAGGGTTATTGCACAGGAACCAGGACTTAAAATCAAAAGATTTAGGTTAGTAACAAAATCAGTATTAGAACTATGCCTCCTCATTCATTCATTCATTCATTCATTTAACAGAGTTGAGTGCAAGGCACTGTACTAGGCACTAGGATTCTGAAGATTAGTAAGACTCAGTTTAGGAGAGAAGTCATTATGCATATCTTCAGCCAAGCCTCTTAAATGTTATACAAGTTAAAGTCCTTATCTAGAATACTGTACTATAAAATACTATAAAAACTTTTATAATATCTATAAAAGTATTTAGTTATATTTTATAGTTTTCCCACCTTTAAAATTATACAATTTTTAAATAAAAATTTGACAGATTCTATTTGAACCATGAACCCAAAACAATGTAGCACAACTTTAGATACCCCCAAATTAGGAATGTTTAAATATATCAAAATTTTTAAAATAAAGATCCACTATGCATTACCTCAAGGACGTGAAGACTGTGAACGGATATACTGTGAGATAGCATTAGAAGGCATCAATTTTCCCCTCTTCCTCAAGTGGTTGTAGAAGATGGAGATATTCTACTTCGTTTCTAACAGAGAAGAGGTTACTTCACTAATTAGTGAAATTAGAAGGAACAGGCCTTGCCTGATTCTGTCCCTCCTAGGTTTATTCCCTTCCTCATGAAGCTCTCCTATCTGCTTCTCCATTGTGGTAAGTCTACAATGGCAGAATTTACCCCTAGGGGCCTGGTAAAGGAACCAGAAAGGGCAGAGGTTCTGGATGACTATGTGCAAATGGCGAAGTGTTAAGAAGTTCTGCTAAGAAGAACTTCTGTTATGAACTAACTGACAGCAGATTTAAACCATATTCTCAAGACCTTTGCATAATAAAGCTGACATACTGATTTGCCTCTACATGTTTCTATGGTCTTATTTTTCAATTGTTTGATAACTCATTCAAAAGGAAAGGGTGAGTTTTATCAGTCTCAAACCCCAACAGAAACATATTTTTGAAACATGTACATAATTTTGCCTAATACTGTGGGGTGGGGGGACAAAAGAGAAAAAGTTCAGAAACAATTGTTACCAATTGTCTAAAAAGAATGTCTCTACTGCAAATTTTCCAGAAGGGCATTTATTACATTTTATCTTAATGCTCATATTTCCACAACTATTGTTTTATAATTGCCTAACTGTAGTAAAAAGCATATTTTAGATAAAAGTATTGGCCATTCCATTGAACTTAAGCCCTTGGGGACATGTCAGATAAATGCTGAATGAGAAAAGTTAAGTGTTGAATTAATGATTCAAACAATGAATGATGAGTAATTTATGGAATTGCACACTTCCAGAAGATGAGAACCCAACTGGTTCAGAAGATCTCATATTCTACACTTCATTCAGTACAGAATATTTTATGCAAAACGATAAGTGTTCAATAAGTGTCTATTGAATATGCATTTAAGTAGGTAAAATACTGCATAAACTCATTCGCTCATTGTTTTCCCCAATGAGCCACTCATTAATGGATTTTTACTATAAGTTTTGGACTACATGTCTTCAAGTCTATAAATTCTACATTTCTTTTTTTAAAAATATACATTAGAAGAACAGTTAATGTGTACATATGAAATCATTAGGGATAACAATCTATAATTTGGTAATACTACTGTATTATACTACTAATACTGCATACTGGAAATAAAAATATATCAAATTACATAGAATTTTACTTTTGAAAACATCATATTTAAATACACTGTGTAATGTCTATTTGACAGATGAAAAAACTGAGGTTCAGAGAATGTGCACTAGAATGTGGCAAGTTGATTCTTGAGTCTAGTTCATTTGATGTCAAATTCTCATTATTCAACACTATGACTGCCTAGAAATAGGTTTGTAATTAAGAAACTTCTCTAACTGCAAATTATCTATCAGTTGCCTGTCATCTCTCAGATTTTGCATTTGTTGAACTTTTATGCTGGAGTGGGCGAGCAAGGGTCACTGAAGGTGATGTCTGCTGTGCAGTGCAAATTAAAAGGACCAGGATGAATCCTGCTAACAAAAATTCAATAAGAATAAAATGGGGCCAGTTCAGAAAAATAAAAAATTCATTTTCAACAATGCTTTCAAAAAATAATAAATCGGGGAGCTGGGTGGCTCAGTTTGTTGAGCATCTACCTGACTTTGACTCGGGTCATGATCCTGCGGTTCATGAGTTCGAGCTCCGCGTTGGGTTCTATGCTGACAGCTCAGAGCCTGGAGCCTGCTTCAGATTCTGTGTCTCCCTCTCTCTCTCTGCGCCTACTCCACTCATGCTCTATCTCTCTCTCAAAAATAAATAAACAATAATTAATAATAATAATAATAATAATAATAATAATAAACCACCCGTCAGGATATTGTTTGATCTTTAGAACTAAAGTTCTCAATTGTGGAAACTATTTTTAGAATGCAATTAGCATGTCATCAGGATGTTTAGATTATGCCTATGAGTTCATTGCAGACTATACAAAAAACAGACAAGAGAAATTTGGATCTTTCTTTTTTTTCCTTCAACAAAAAACATAGATCATCTGCTTGACTAAAAGTTTTAAGCAAAAGGAAACAAAAACAAAACAAAACAATCCTTTAGCTAATGAATAGAACACATCCTGAATCATTTAAAACAATGCTTCACCTAGTTTACCATCTGGACAGTTTCCATCAGAACAATAATATCTCATTCACTGGGCACTGAAGTATATGATTAATTAAGAATTTTTATTGCAAACTAGGCCCAAATTACATACTACTCCCAGTATTTTGATACATTTATTCTATACTCTTCCCTTTAAGGTTGAAATTTTAATGAAAGTTTTCATACACAGAAAAAAATTAATATAATTCTATCAAACAAGAAAAGAAAAAAAAACACCAAGTTGAGCAAGATGAATTGCTATTTTCTTTGCGGGGAGAAATTATACCATATATCACAAATATATTTACCCACAATTGGATAGTCTTTTTTACAATTTACATTTCTTTCCTCTTTCCTTTATTTATATCAAACCACCATTTACTGAACATCTATTAGTGAACAGGAATGAATAAAAGGGAAGAGGCAAGGTAAAAAAAGAGGAGAGGGTTTTGAGACCCTCAAAAACCTAACGTGCTAGCGGAGCAGGAGAAAGAAAAACCTATAAGTAAATAATGGAGATTAGAAAAGCAGCACTACTAGTATTATTTTAAAAGTGTTCTAATAGCAAACTTGAGACAAGTACCTGACTGCTCCGGAAAATTACCAAGAAAATGACATTTGACCTAGGCCTTTATGACTAGGTGTGACTTGACTAGACAGGGAATAGGGATAGATAAATCACAGGCAGAGGAAGACTGCATATAAAGGCACCAGGCAAGTTTAGGAAAGAAGTAAATCAGTGTTGCTGTAGGTATATATTGTTGAAGTTGAAGTTAGGGAGAGTAGAGTAGGTAAAGGTGGAAAAGGACATCTATGATGAGGGAGCATAAGGCAAGCTGACAGTCTACAAACCTCCCCGCCCCTCCAACCTTGAGTGGGATACTTGTGACATTCCTCAGGCACTCCTGGCTGCCCAAGAGCAAAGGAAAGGGAAAAACCACTGGTTAACTTGTAGAGATCACAGTCATGCAGGACATGAGTCACCATCGGTTTACAAATGTCTTCGAAAATGACAAGAAAAAGGCAATCTTATCAATAGCCTAACCTCCAGAAACCCATAGACTCAGTTTCCTAGAGCCTTAATGTCACCCTCCCGTCCATAGTGATGTAGGGAACAAAGGCAACAAGAAAATGTAAATAACATTAAATTTCTTTATAAGCTGCATCCCATTGACAAATACTTGAAGCAAATAGAGTTTACCATTCCTTCAGGAAGTCCCTACTGCCTTAATGTTAGTACTTGCTAGAGGGGAAAAACAAACAAACAAACAAAAACACCTTGGCTTGACACTATCTTGGCCTCCAGTATCTTATGAATCCTCTTTAACATATGAAAGTCCTTTTGGAAACCTCCCTTTTGCCTTTACCCACCCCACCCTCAACTCCAATCAGTCACTTCTCACAACCCTGGTGGCTGCCCCCAGGGTCCTGTCCCCATGCTTAAATAAAATCATCTTTTTGCACCAAAGACATCTCAAGAGTTCTTTCTTGGCCATCAGCTCCAGACCTGAAAACCGCATCATCTATACAAAGAGCTTCGTATTAATTGCATACTGAAATACAATCAAGCTGAAAAGCACTGTAAGTTTTTGGAGTAAAGAAACTGTAGAATGACACTGTTTTAGGGAAATTACTCGACTGAGAGTGTGGGTGGAGATTGTAGCAGAGACAAAATCCCAAATCTCCAAGACCAGTTATGAAGTTATTTGTTCCCTTAAGATGAGACAGAGGGATGGGGACCCAAATTAACATACTGGCCTAGAGCTAGAGACAGACTTTGAGACATTTAATAGGGGAGGAGAGGGGCACCCGAGTGGCTCAGTCAGGTCTGGGTCTTAATCTCAAGGTCAAGAGTTCAAGCCCTGCATTGGGCTCCAGCTGGGTGTGGAGCCTACTTTAAAAAAAAAAAAAAGGGACTCCTGGGTGGCTCAGTCGGTTAAGCGGCCGACTTTGGCTCAGGTCATGATCTCACGGTCCGTGAGTTCAAGCCCCGCGTCGGGCTCTGTGCTGACCGCTCAGAGCCTGGAGCCTGTTTCAGATTCTGTGTCTCCCTCTCTGACCCTCCCCTGTTCATGCTCTGTCTCTCCCTGTCTCAAAAATAAATAAAACGTTAAAAAAAAATTAAAAAAAAAAAAAAGGAGAATAGGGTTGGGATGGGGTGGGAGATTGTATATGAGGGATAGAGAAGGATCTGAGATAATACAAGCTTTTGAATTTACATGATTATGTGGTACCATTATCAACATTAAGAAATATAGAAAGCCGAAGAACAGTGCTAAGCTGGTAATGAGTTTCATCTGACGCATTTTAAGTTTAAGATGCCCTTGGAGGGGCACCTGCATGGCTCAGACAGTTAAGGGTCCGACTTTGGCTCAGGTCATGATCTCATGGTTTGTAGGTTTGAGCCCTGTGTCGGGCTCTGTGCTGACAGCTTAGAGCCTGGAAACTGGTTCGGATTCCGTGTCTCCCTCTCTCTCTGCCCCTCTCCTGCTCGCACTCTGTCCCTAAAAAATAAATAAACATTAAAAAAAATTTTCTTTAAAGATGCCCTTGTAATACGCAGAGGGATATATGAAGAAGGCAGGGAGGAATATGGAAGAGTTTAGCAAGAACTATGGACTTCTAGGACATCCTATGTGAGTGGAACTGGTGATAGTCTATGAGATCACACAGAGCAAGTATGCACAAGGATGATTACTTAACCAAGCAGCACCTCAATTTTTAAGGCATGTGAGGTAGAAGGGCCAGTAAGAAAAACAGAAGGAACTTCAGAAGGAAGCAGAATCCAAAGAAGTATAGAAGTTCAAACAGGTAATGATCAAGAGGGTCCAAGGTCGCAAGACAGTAAAAAGGAAAAGAAGTGAAAAACATCCAATTAATTTACATTCCCAAAAAATGCCATTGATGGAAATTTGGGAGTAGGAGGAAAAAAAAGACTTGCTTAAAATTAAAATAGGCCACAGATAATGAAACAGAATAGGTAATTAACATATATTTTTACTCTATTAAAATATTCAGAACTGCCAAAAGAAGTATTTTCTCTTAATTTATTCTTAAGCAGAGCAAGGCTTTATGAGTCATAAATGATTCTGCTGTAAGTGAAATTCTCTGTCATCATTTAAGCATATAGATTCCAAAGCGGTCCTGAAAATACAGACAGGATGTAGAACGTTTGAAATACAACAAGAAACTTCCAACATTTTTGTTTCTTTCATATTCATTGACTTTCAAGCATGGTTCCTGATGAACAAAATAAATAAGGACCACATTTTTATTTTCTATGCTTGTGTCGACCCCCTGAGCTTTTTCCTCCCTAGTCCTGACATATTTTTCCATCTCTCCTACTAGAAGTGATATTGCTTATCCTAAAATTAATTTTAAAAACTTTTTCTTGAAATCAGTGGGACTATGTAATTTCCTCCCTAATGGCACAAAATATAGTAATAATAATACATACTTAGCATTTTATATGATATCACAATTTACAAACCTTTCCATGAACCATCTCATCTGATATCTTCAATAACTTATGAAAGCAAACATAGCAGATACATTTATCTTGCAGGTATTAAGTCTGACTCTAATGTTTAAGTTACTTGTCAAAAATCACATAGCTGAGAAGAATCTGGACTTTTTCTCTATGACACTGCCTCACAGTTATCTTTAGCCTGGAAAATAAAACTCCATAGCAAATGATAACTTGTGAATTTTTATTGTAAAATAGTCTTAATTTTTATATTTTTTAAAGAGCAAACACATTGGCTGATCTTCTCTTTAGTAGTTAATATATTAAGCCATGCTTAGGTATATAAAAAGTATAAAACTTCTATACATAAGTAAATTTATTTCATTGTGAGAAAACAGATGGCATACAAATTAGTACTTTGGACTCTGGAGCCACTTTGACTAAGTTCAAATCCTAGCTGTGCTACTTATTAACTGTGTCACTTTAGTCATGCCACTTAATCCCTCTCTGCCTCAGTTTTCTCATTTGTAAAATAGATAATGATAAGAACAGTACCTACTTCATAAGTTTGTTGCATGAGTTATTACATCTAAAGCACTATGTAAATGTTAGCTATTGTTGCTATTTTCTTTTTTTATTTAAAATGTTTTTAATGTTGGGCTGCCTGGGTGGCTCAGTTGGTTAAGCATCAAACTTCAACTCAGGTCATGATCTCGGGGTCCATGGGTTTGAGCCCGCATCAGGCTCTGTGCTGAGCCTGGAGCCTGCTTCAGATTCTCTCTCTGCTCCACCCCTGCTCACACTCTGTCTCTCTATCTCTGTCTCTCTCAAAATTAAATAAACATTAAAATAAATAAATAATAAATAAGTTAATTAATTGATTAAATGTTCTTGATGTTTATTTATTTTGAGAGAGAGCATATGTGCTGTGGGGGAGGGGCAGAGAAAAAGGGAGACAGAGAATCCCGAGCAGGCTCTATGCTGGGCTCCATGTGGGGCTCTACATGGGGCTCCACCTGGGGCTTGATCTTACCATCACTAGATCATGACCTGGGCTGATATCAAGAGTCAAGACACTTAACCAACTGAATGACCCACGTGCCCCCCTATTGCTGTTATTTTCTATAACGTACTCACCTTTCTTAATGAAGCAAAAGGAATTAACAAAATGAACACTTTTTGTTTTGTTTTGTTTTGTTTTGTTTGCCTTGTGGCAATGTAGGACTCCAACAGGCCTCTATGTGTGTCTACTGAGCAGACCTAAGGAAATGAAACTATAAGGATAACAAGTTTCTACCATCATAATCACCATATTCAAAAGGATTTGAAAGTACAGGCTGTGAATGACTAGGATAAACCTAAGTCCCAAATTTTTGTTTGCTTCTGTTCATATAAATTATATACATTTTTAAAGGCAAACCTAATTTTACATGAGCAAAAATACATGCATAAACGTCGTGCAGAAGAATAAAAGGAAGAAAATATAAACAACTATCAAAATATGTTGAACTGTGCTTTGGTGACCATGGGTACCCAAGTAGGCCTTGGGATCTTGATGGAATGATCCCATGGACCTTTCTAATTAGTGTTGCTTAAAATAATTCTTTTTTTTTTTTTAATTAGGTTTTATTATTTTTTTTTAATTTTTTTTTAAACCGTTTATTTTTGAGACAGAGAGAGACAGAACATGAACAGGGGAAGGGCACAGAGAGAGGGAGACACAGAATCGGAAACAGGCTCCAAGCCCTGAGCTGTCAGCACAGAGCCCGACGCGGGGCTCAAACTCACGGACCGCGCGATCGTGACCTGAGCCGAAGTCGGACGCTTAACCCACCGAGCCACCCAGGCGCCCCTGCTCTAAAATAATGCTGCTGCCAACAGTGCCAGTCACCACTCTTTTCAATACTGCAAATCCTCAGGAAATCTCTGAGCCAGTTTTCATTACACGCCCACCTTGGGCAACTAAACTACATAGGAAAGGCAAGGTGATGCAGGCATTTTCAGGATGTTGAAAACTCCCCTATAACAATGATGGGCAATACAAAATAGAGAAGACTGGAGAGGGCTAGACAGACAAGCCTCCCCCAAAATTCACTGTAATTTTGTTATACAGAAATATTTGAGTCCATCTACCTGCTTCCACAGAGAGGATAAGTAGCATAAAATTACTTAGTCAAAGAATATTACCATTGAAACCTCTTCAAACAATTGCCAATTTGCTTTATAGAAAACCTATTCTATTAGCCCCTCTCCCCCACCCCAACAATGGCTGAGGTTGTCTCTTTCATCACACCCAAGCCAATGTTAAATATTATAATTTAGGAAAAGAAGCAATTTCAACTTGACAGGTTAAAAAATGATAGCCATTATTTTAACTTTAATTTTGTGAAAGTTAGATATCCCACAATCTTCCAATAAATTCTCCTACCGCTCTCCCTCCCTCTTTGGCCTTAGGCAAACTCAAGTTGATTTCTCATACTTGCAGACAAAATTTGAAAAAGAAAGTTAAAAATGTAAAGGCGTAAATCTAAGTAAGTGTTATTTGAAACAGTGAAAATTTGAAAACAATATGTATGCATCAAGAGGAAATGGCTAAATATGGTTTGTTAGGAAAGAAATAATATATTTAAAAATACATTTTCAAATAGTACTTAATGACATTAAATATGATCCTGGTGCAATATTAGGTGCAGATAATTTACTTCAAAAGACTTTGTATGCATCATATAAAATGTATGAAACAAATAGAAAAAACTGAGAGAAGGTAATTGATTAAAATGCTAACAATAGTTCTTTCCACACAGTGGGATAAGTAACTTTGTTTATATTCCTCTTTTTCTTGCCTTTCCTATTTTCTTTCTTTTTTTTTTTTTTTTTTTAATGTTTATTTAGTTTGGGAGAGAGAGAGCATTGGAGTGACAGGAGGGGCAGAGAGAAAGGAGAGAGACAGAATCCCAAGCAGGCTTCCGCTCTGTCAGTGTGGAGCCTGACTCGGGGCTTGATCTCATGAATCATGAGATTATGACCTGAGCCAAAATCGAGTTGGATGCCTAACCTTGATCTCACAAATCATGGGATCAGGACCTGAGCTGAAACCAAGAGTCAGACACTTAACATACTGAGCCACCCAGGAACCCCGGTTTTTCTTATTTTCTAAACATACGTTATCCATATATTCCACCAAGATCCCAAAGCTTAGGTCCCCAAAGCTTAGTTGAGGCTCAACATTGTTTCATTAGTTGTTACATTCTTTTTTTATTATTATTATTCTGTGCAATGTTTATGCATGCCTTTTGCTCAACTAAAAACAGACAGTAAAACGTTGGATTGCAAGTAACTTGTTCTGCAAGTGTTCTGCAGACGAGCAAACATTTCTAATAAATTTTAACTTGATAAATGAGTGATGTCTTGCAATACGAATAGTACGTGATGCCAAATGTCACATGATCACAACTGAGTCGACAGTTCCTCTCTCTCTCTCTCTTTCTCTCTCTTGTTGAGAGATTGTGGGTGATCGTCTCCCATCCTCCAATGCTTGGTCTCAGGCTGCAGTGTTGGGCATAAATCAGTGATGTTTCAGATCACTGGAAGGTGCCCACAACTGACACTAGTGTATTTTTTGTCACTTCATAACACCCATGGACAGTCCTCTGCTTTTCCATACAAGAGGAAGCTCAGGAATGCTTTGCTTCATTCTAGGTCAGGCTGCCTGCAGATAGAGACCCTTTCCTCTGCTGCCTTATTGCCAGTTACATTAAATACAGTAGATGACAAGAGTTTATCAATACTGTACTGTAGTGAACATCCATGCAAGTGTATACAATGTCCCTCATGCAGAAAAAGGTTGAAAAGAAAGATGGTATAAGGAGATGATTACAGTGGAAGCTAAGAAGGAAATCATCAAGATGTATGAACAAGGTATGCGAGTGGCCAAATTGCAAGCTTTTATAAGATGTCTACATCTGCAACTCTTATGCAGAGGAGGAGGGAAAAAAGGCAGAGGAGTACCTCACCTCAAATGAGATTAGGGAGATGTGTAAAATGTGAGAAATTTTGAAGAGCATCACCCAAATAAAGCTGTAGCAGTGCAAACGATGAATCTATTTAATAACAATGCAATGACACATTTCTGTGAAATCCTCAAAAGGAGGCAAAAGCAAGTATCATTGGATAGGTTCCTTGTTAAAGCTGCACAAAAGGGAAAAGGTTCCATTAAGCCAAAAGATAGCAGTGATTCTGGTAGTGATAGTGAAAATCATCCTGCACCATAACCCTCCTCTCTCTTGTACCACTCACGCCAGCCATGAAGGTTTTCAAAGGTAAGTGCAGGTTAATTTGTTTACTTTTCTTTCTATTTTGTATTTTCTTTATTATTTTGTATTATATTACAGTATTGTAATCATTTTTATAAGAGTATTTTTGGATTGTGAAACAAATCATTTGATTTTCCATTATTTCTTATAGGGAAATTCACTTTGATATACAAGTGCTTTGGATTACAAGCATGTTTCCAAAATGAATTATGTTGGCAAACCAAGGTTTTACTATACCTAGGCATGCCTGAGTGGTGCAGTCAATTGAGGGTCTGACTCTTGATTTTGGCTCAGGTCATGAACCCAAGGTCATGTGATAGAGCCCTGCATCCAACTCCAGTTTAATATTTCTCTCTCTCTCTCTCTCTCTCTCTCTCTTTCTGTGCCTCTCCCCCAGTGATGCACTCTCTCACTCTCTCTCTCTCTCTCTCTCTCTCAAATAAAAAATAAAAACAATGGATCTGCCTTCAAAATGCATGTGTTTAATTTGTCATAATAGAAGCAAATAAATAATTTGAGATTTAGGTATACATCTCCAAACTATCCACAGCCACCTACTTTCAAATCTTTTTGAATATAGTGATTATGATGGTTGAAACTTGTTATACTGATTTTTCCATTTCCTTAGGTCTGCTCAATAGATGTTTAGAGTATTGTTAGAATAAAAAAATTGTCATAAGGCAAAAAGACACTCCTTTTACTTCTTTAGGAAAGGTGTGACTACATTAAAGAAAACGATAGCATTAGCTGATGCCTACAAAATGCTTTAGATATAATAAATCATACCACAAACATGAAGTGGGCACTATTCTTATCATTATCATATGTATTTTACAAATGAAAAACTGAGGCAGAAAGGGACTAAGTGACATGACTGAAGTCACACAGTTAATAAGTAGCGCAGCTAGGATTTGAACGGCAATGTGGCTCCAGAGTCCAAATATAGCACCCAGTATGTGACTATCTCTCCACTCACGATTCTATACTGTTAGCTCCCTCAGCCAAAGCTAAAGGGCTACTGGAATCCTCAGGGGCCCTGATGGAGCACATGGAGAGCTCCAGATGCAGTTCTTTTTGCAGAGGCCTGGACAAGCAGAGGACAAACAGTGCTAAAATTTGGGATACAATTCTGAGAGTAACAGATCCTGGAGACAGTTTGGCTCTTGGAGATCTGTGGATCCCCAGAACAAGGTGACAGGGCCTTGTGCTAAGCAGCCCAGACCACAAGAGTTGATTGAGAACTGAATGGATATACTGGCATTTCCTTTCCTCTGAGACAGGGAAAGAAACTGGTGCCTTGGCAGGAGACAGAGCGACAGGTTAATGTTACCAAAAACACAGACATATCCACCAGGTGTGGTATAGTGTAACACCTAGACCTATTCTTAAAAAGATGTATGTATAGCAAATCTGAGGTAGAGTAAGGCCAACAGAGTAGGAAATTACTGCCATTTAAAGATAGTTCATCACTTACAGTTCCCAAAAGAAAAAAAAGCATATGGTGTGGAGTTCCCCAGAGGAGGGGCCATACAGGGAAGCACTGGGGACAGTCAGGAGGCAGAGAGAGAGGGCATACTGTGGACAAGCATCTTTGTTAGAGTTTCCTTGGGACAAAATGGGTGAGGCAGGGCAAGCAAGCTTAAGATTGGCCAGTTTGAATGATTTCAGTGGGCTCTAGGGGATAGGGGCTCTCCCTGGTTGCCAGGAATCTGGGTTTGGGACGGTTAGGACAAGTGTATAGTGTTCCAAAGTAAGAGAGTTTAACAAAGAAGCAAAATTCTGGACTGTTGGTTTGTATTGGAAAAGCATCGCTGGGAGTGGGACTCTTCCCAAGTAGGAGGGGTGACAAGAGAGGCAGGAGGCCAAGGAAAAGTGACTCAGGCATATAAATGGGTTGTCCAGAGCAGGCATGTCTGGCATATGCATGCAGGGCAGATGTTAGAACATCAAGTTTACAGAAGCTAGAAACATGGTTAATACAACTTGGGGACTGGTAAGCCAAAAATAAAAATAGCAATTCATCTAAGGGATGCCAGCAACTGAAGAGAGAAAAAACAAACAGAACACACATCCAGTAAAATGGAAATGATGGCGGATTTAATGAAAATATGAGTAAAAGTAATAAAATCACTTAAATTAATTCAATAGATTACTTGGGAAAAAATCATTGATGAGTTCTCCATGTAATAAACTTCCCAGTGCTCAGAAAAATTATAAAAGAATAAAAATCATGAGGGAAAAAGTAAGAGATTTGAAAGATAGAGCTAGGAAGCCTGTAATTTAAGTGACTGACACTAAGCTTTTTTATTTATTTATTTTAAATTTACATCCAAGTTAGCATATAGTGCAATAATGATTTCAGGAGTAGAATCCAGCGATTCATTCCCTACATATAACACCCAGGGCTTATCCCAACAATTTTCTTTCTTAATGTCACTTGCCCATTTAGCTCATCCCCCCACCAAAAACCCCTCTAGCAACCCTCAGTTTGTTCTCTGTATTTAAGAATCTCTTATGTTTGTCCCCTTCCCTGTTTTTATATTATCTTTGCTTCCCTTCCCTTATGTTCATTTGTTTTGTATCTTAAATTCCACATATGGGTGAAGTCATATGATATTTGTCTTTCTCTGACTGAGTAATTTTGCTTAGCATAATACCCTCTGGTTCCATACGTGTAGTTGCATACATGTAGATGATACATATAGGCATATATATATCATATATATATATATATATATATATATATATATATATATATATAATGCCTGCATCCCAGGTATATATCACATCTTTTTTATCCATTCACTTGTCAGTGGACATTTGGGCTCTTTTCTATACTTTGGCTATTGTCAATAGCGCTACTATAAACATTGGGGTGTTTGTGCCCCTTCAAAATAGTATACCTGTATCCCTTGGATACAGGTAGTAGTGCAATTGCTGAATCATAGGGTAGTTCTATTTTTAGTTTTTTGAGGAACCTCCATATTGTTTTCCAGAGTGGTTGCACCAGTTTGCATTCCCACCAGCAGTGCAAAAGAAATCCTCTTTCTCTGCATCCTCACCAACATCTGTTGTTGCCTGAGTTGTTAATGTTAGCCATTCTGACAGGTGGTATCTCATTGTGGTTTTGATTTGTATTTCCCCGATGATGAGTGATGTTGAGCATTTTTTCATGTGTCAGTTGGCCATCTGGATATCTTTTGGAGAAGTGTCTATTCAAGTCTTTTGCCCATTTCTTCACTGGATTATTTGTTTTTTGGGGCATTAAGTTTAATAAGTTCTTTATAGATTTTGGATACCAACCCTTTATCTGATATATCATATGCAAATATCTTCTCCCATTCTGTTGGTTGCCTTTTAGTTTTTCTGATTGTTTCCTTTCCTGTGCAGAAGCTTTTTATCTTGGTGAGATCCCAATAGTTCATTTTTGCTTTTGTTTCCCTTGCCTCCGGAGACATGTTGAATAAGAAGTTGCTGCGATGGAGGCCAAAGAGGTTTTTGCCTGCTTTCTCCTCTAGGATTTTGATGGCTTCCTATCTTATGCTTAGGTCTTTCATCCATTTTAAGAAAAGTGGTCCAGGTTCATTTTTCTGCATGTTGCTGTCCAATTTTTCCAACACTATTTGCTGAAGATTGTCTTTATTCCATTGGTTATTCTTTCCTGCTTTGTCAAAGATTAGTTGGCCATACATTTGTGGGTCCATTTCTGGGTTCTTTATTCTGTTCCATTGTTCTAAGTATCTGTTTTTGTGTCAGTACCATATGGTCTTGATGATTACAGCTTTGTAATACATCTTGATGTCTGGAATTGTGATGTTTCTAGCTTTGGTTTTCTTTTTCATGATTGTTTTGGCTATTCAGGGTCTTTTCTGGTTCCATACAAATTTTGGGATTGTTTGTTCTTATTCTGTGAAGAATTCTGGTATTATTTTGATAGGGATTGCATTGAATATGTACATTGTTTTGTATAGTATCAACATTTTAACAATATTTGTTTTTCTAATCCATGAGCATGGAATGTTTTCCAATTTTTTTGTGTCGTCTTCAATTTCTTTCATAAGCTTTCTATAGTTTTCAGTGTATAGATTTTTTGCCTCTTTGGTTAGGTTTAATCCTAGATATTTTATGGTTTTTGGTGCAATTGTACATGGGATCTATTCCTTGATTTCTCTTTCTGCTATTTCATTATTGGTGTATAAAAACGCAGCTGATTTCTGTGCATTGATTTTATATCCTGCAACTGTGTTGAAATTGTGGATAAGTTCTAGCAGTTTTTTTGTGGAGTCTTTTAGATTTTCCATATAGAATATCATGTCATCTATGAAGAGTGAAAGTTGGACTTCCTTCTTTGGCCGATTTGGATGTCTTTTATTTACTTGTGTTGTCTGATTGCTGAGGCTAGGACTTCCAATACTATGCTGAATAGTGGCGAAAATGGACATCCCTGTCATGTTCCTACCTTAGGGGGAAAGCTTTCAGTTTTTCCCAATTAAGGATGATATTAGTGGTGGGTCTTTTATATATGGCTTTTATGATCTTGAGGTATGATCCTTCTATCCCTACTTTCTTGAGGGTTTTATCAAGAAAGGATGCTGTATTTTGTCAAATGCTTTCTCTGCCTCTATTGAGAGAATCATGTGGTTCTTGTCCTTTCTTTTATTAATGTGATGTATCACAGTGATTGATTTGCAGATACTTAACCAGCCCTGCATCCCAGGTATAAATCCCACTTGTTCGTGGTGAACAATCCTTTTAATGTATTGTTGGATCCAGTTGGCTAGTATCTTGCTGAGAATTTTTGCACCCATGTTCATCAAGAAAATTGGTCTATAGTTCTTCTTTTTACTTGGGTCTTTGTCTGGTTTTAGAACCATGACATTAAGCTTTTTGATTGCAGAGGCATCCATTTCACAGACATCCATCTCAAAGAAACATACCGCCAACTGTATGACAGAGCTACTAGCATACAATTATATTAGAAGCCAGACTCCTCTCTCCCGTGAAGTTCCCCTCTTAGAGAGCCCTGGGTGACCTGGACAACTGACTGCTTGGGTGAGCCTGTGTTTCCCTTCCCAGGCCTAATTCCCTTTGTCATTATTGTAAAATCACCAGTATCAGGTGAGTCCTTAAATCCCTAGGCACCCCACCTATCCAAAAGGTATAACCTCAATGCCCACACACTCTTTCTCTCTACCCACAACGTTCCTGTGTGGCCCTTGAGTGTGCTATATATCCTCCAGAACTTGTAAGTAATAATTTTTTTTTTAAAGTTCCCTGGTGTTTGTTACTGAGGTGCATCTTGCAATCACAGTAAGGACAAAAGCAGTCGAGGCACAATATTGACTCAGGGCTCACCACAAGTTGTAGGGGCCCAGGTGAGTGCCCTAGGCAATCCCAGACCAACACAAACCAATACATTACAACAACAGGAATTCAGAGAGAGAGAGAGAGAGAGAGAGAGAGAGAAGACAACGAAAAAAACCTCCCCCCCAAAAAACAACAACAAAAAAGAAGAGATAATGAAAAGCTTAAAATAGTGTCTAAAGACAATTTTCCTGAGATGAAGAATGTCCTGAGTCTTCAGAGTGATTGGTTCACTAACTTCCAGGTAGGATTAAGGAGAACAGGTAACCTCCTAGGCATATAGAAGCCGACATTCCCAAACTCAAAGGACAAAGAGACAATCATACGAGCTGCCAAGAAGAAAATCAAGATCATATGATTAAAATATATATATATATATATATAATAGAAATATAATTGTATATAGTATAAATAAATAAGTAAAAAGATAAACAATTTATGTATATAAACGATTCCAGACTTTTTATTAAGCATTTTGGAGACTACCAGGCAGTAGAACAGCAGCTACAGAAACTTCCAACAGAAAAGACTACAGGTAACACTTAGCAACATCTCATTCATGTTTTGGGTTAAAAGTAAAACGTTTGAGGATATGCAAGAATTCAGAATATACACTTAAAAATTCCATATAAAGAAAATGCAGGCAGAAAAAGAAAATCTGACCAGTTAAAAAATGAACTCAATTAGAGACATCAATATGAAGGACAATGAAGCATAAAGACAGCAGTGAGCAAAGAACTTTGACGTTCATAATTGTATGTATATTATAGACATGATTATGTCTATACAGATCTTATATCAAATATTAAATCTAAATGGATAAGGGTAGATTGAAAAGGTACAATACAAATACTAAATAAGCACTCTTCATGATAAAATATATATGATAAAAACTGCTAATCTATCTCAGGCAAAGATATTATATGTGGTCAGGGAGGAAGACAAAGCAAATGTTTTCTACAGAGCTTAGTTTGCTGGTGTTGTTAGGGAAAGACAGGAAATAAAACATCTAGAAACCAAGTGTTATGAATTGAATGCCTTTCCCCAAATTTCATATGGTGAAGTCCTAACCCTTCCAATGCAACTTTTTTCAGAAATACTACTGTTGGAGTTAGGATAAGGTCATACAGAGTGGGCCCCTAATTCAATTTAACTGACGTCCTTATAAAAAGGGGAAATTCGGACACAGACACATATACAGGTAGAAGGCCACATGAAGAAGACTTCCAATCTCTATTTGAGTGATGCACCTACAAGTCAAGGAATGCCAAAGTTTGCCAGAAACCTCCAGAAAGTAGACCTAATGAATGGAATAGATTCCCCCCTCACAACTTCAACTCAGCTGACATCTTGATTTCAGGTTTATAGCCTCCAGAACTGTGGATTAATAAATTTCTATTGTTTAAGTCACCCAGTTTGTGGCACTATGTTACAGTGGCCTTGGCAAATCAATACAGCAGATGCAAATTTGTGGAAGAGCAAGTTGGTATCTTTTTTCTAGGTATCAGCAGAAATATATGTTTCTGATTATATATAAAAACAGAGAAAGGAAAAAATAAAGATTTATAGAATGTGAAGAAACGAAAGGGAAAGGAACAAAAGGAAGGAAAAGTAGCAACTTGATCAACAAGAAATAAGGAAAATGGAACAAAAATGAATAATAAAATCAAGCACAACATTCACTTTACTAAATGAGAACAAAATAAACTTTCGTGAGATACTTAACTTTTTTAAGTTAAACTTTTTTAAAAAATTACTCACAAAAAACCCATTGTCATAGACATTAAAAGTATTTAGCATTATTAGATTCTTCTAACTTTCCTGGGTGCATGAAGACTACATTCCCAGGTCTCTTGCAGGTCAGTGTATCACATGACTAGTTTTAGCCAATGGGCTGTGAGACAAATAATTTGATAGGAAGCATGGGCACCAGCTTCTTCTCCTCCTCCACAGTAAATACTGACTCCTCAAAATCAACACAGACTGGAGATCAACACAGATGGAAAGCAACTGAGTTGGAAAGTAAAAAAAAAGTAAAAACACAAAAACAAAAACAAACAAACAAAAACTTTATTGGATGTAGTGAAAGCCAAAAAATACACTGCTTTTTTTAAGTCTCAGAAATGTCAGGATTGATTTGTTACTGAAACATACTTCTTTCTATCTAGGCTGATACACATAAATAATTTTCAGCAACTAAGAAAAAATGAAAAGAATGGACAAAATAATACCAGGCAAATGCAAAAAAAGAAAGCAAGAATGGATATATAATAAGACAGATTATAAGGTTAAAAGCACCAAAAAGAATAAACAGTGACATTGTAAAATAATAGAAATCATAATTCATAGAGAAGGTATATAAGTGGTCTTAAATACACACACACACACACATACACACACATCAATAAGTTGATATTATATATCAACAATATTGTAGTTTAAAGATATAAAAAAACTATTGAAAATACAATAAAGTGTTGAGTAGAATATGAAAATTTAGTATATCTTTCAGAATCTGACAGATCTAATAAACAAAATGTAGAAAAGCCATAGAAGAACTGAATAATAATTGACTTAATAGATACATCATTTGAAGACAACAATAGATCCATCTCTTAAACAGAGTATACATTCCCTTTGTATGTTTAATTTGGCCACAATATAAATTTTAACATATTTAAATAATAATAATTCAATAAAATTAGAAACTAATAAAATAATAACTAAAATCATATTAAGAACATATTAAAAATGAATTTGGTGAAAAAATACTTAGAAGTCTTCACAAACTCTTACTAATATCAAGAAAGCATTAGCATATGGAGTGAAAATAACTACCAATACTATACTACATCTCATCTTCAAATCATCTTCTGCATCTAAACAGCATCTGAGATAGATGATGGCTTATGTTTCTTCCTGAATGGGAGAAAAAAAAGAGTTTGTTTCCCTACAAAGCCCTGTAATAGCCTAGCTATGAGGAAACAGAACTTAACACAGACAACACAAGATACTTCAGCTCAGAAAAAATCCTAAACCAAGTTACATGCTAGGTTTGAAAGATCCTGTCCATACATCATTGTACTGTCTCCATGTAATAGGATGACCATACATCCTGGTTTGCCCAGGACAGTTGTGGTTTATGCCTGTTGTCCAGGTGTAATTATTAATAGCGCTCCTTTTCACTTTCAAAAGTGTCTCCGTTTGGACAATAAATTTTGTAGTCACCCTACCATGTAGTGATACAGCCCATTGCTTGAGAGGATAGGGGTCTCTGGACCTTTTTTATACAAAGATTTGTGAGGACACTGAGGCCATCTACGGGCCCCTTTTAACTGTCCTGAATGAAAGTACCAGAAGCAGCATTTATGTCCCTGACCCAATTAAATAATTAATGTTTATTGAGAAGACAGTAAATGCTATGTTCTACTACATAGGTGTGTACCAGGGACAATTATAATTACGTATTAGGAAAAACATAATATGTTTTAATTAAATAATTAAATATATAAAGCATATTTGTCTAAACAAACAAAAACTCATCTATTCAAAATCAACTCTGTATAAACTGGAACACAGTTCATGCCACTGTGATAAAAAGGAACAATATCAATTTGGCCACCTTATGTACATTAAAAAAAATTATAAGGTCAAGTGGATTAAGTGGTAAAACTTCCAGTTATAAAATAAATGTCACAGATATGAAAAACAGCATAGGGAATCTAGTTAATAATTTTGTAATGACATTGTATGAAAGATGGTAACCACACTTATGGTGAGCAAGGTGTAATGTATAGAACTGTCAAATCACTATGCTGTACACCTGAAACTAATGTACATTGTTTATTAACTATGCTTAAATAATAAAAATTAAAAAAATATATATAGTGGATAAATTGTGAAAGCTATTGATAATATCTTGGGTAATATGTTACCTTCTTGATTCTATTTTACTCCCACCACCAAACCCCTGCCCCACACTGGTCATTGTTTTTTGGTACACATATTGACTTCTACACTTATTTCTATGAGTAACCCCCAATTGATAGGTTTGTATTATCATCATCCCTATGCTGCCAAAGATCACTTGCTAATGTAAAATAAATACACTCATTATTCTATTCTCAATACATAGTCAATACAGCACAAGGCTGGAATATAACCCATATCCTCTGTCTACTTCTCTTTGATATAAGAAACTCTGACTTTAGTTGATGCCTGGGCTATTCTTGAACATCTAATGTTACCATTGCTTAACATGTATTACTTCTTGCTCCCCGTTTCACTTTTGCAATGCTCACTACTAGCAATGTCTTAACCTGCCAATTCATTTTCAATCCAATGCAAATATCTCTATTTATAACAAAATGAATGCAATTTTCATCCTTTCAGGTCACTTGACAGCCAATACTGTTGGCTACTGTAGCTGATAGGCATATGGTATTTCCACATTCTTCTTTATCAGTATTGTATTAATTTGATTGCTTTAGATACTTGTCAATTTGTATAGATAGATGATAATTTATCTTGAATCTCTGTGAAATCAATGCTTAGTCACATAATCTCACTTTGTTTATTTGTCACAGAAATCTATGTAACGCTTTACCTCGGAAATTAAGTTAATTAGCTGGCATGGGATGATTATTAACTATTGAACTTGAAGTCTATCATTGCTTCTTGTCTCCCACTGGTGGTCCAACTGACCATCAAAGTTATCATAATGGCAATCAAAATGATAAATACAGATTCTACTCAGAGGAGGAGTAGTAGAGCTTTCAAGGAACATAAGAAATTTTATTTGTTTTCAAACGCGCAACTTCAAGAATTCAAAAGTAGGACTTAAAATCAGTCCATGAAAATTTGGAAAAAATTGAGTAAATTTATTTTAGAAAAATCAAATAGTCCTTTTCAATGATTAATAAGTTATATGCAAGATTGAATGTAGTTTCACAATTTATAGAACTTCAAATTCAGTATACTAGCATTTGAAAAAATGACCAAAGCCAACATGCAAAGTACATCTGAACAAACAAGTACCTGCAATGTTTTGTAAACTGCTCAAAGGTTTTCATTCTAAATAAAGGATTAATTAATTCTGGTAATATGTGTGTATTTGAAAAGTTTATATTAAAAAAGAGAAGAGGAAATATTTTTTTAAGTTTTTGTTATGTACAGTTTTATTGAGGAAAAGATTTTCAATTCTCTGTTTTTGCAATCAAGGTGAATAAACATGGATACATTAAAAACCTAAAGCATATGGTAAGAAGGGTGTGTGTGTGTGTGTGTGTGTGTGTGTGTGTGTGTGTTCATGTGTGCATGTCACAAAAATTACAACCATTGGTGTTGCTGATAAAATGCTCCACTAGGCACGATATAAAACTGTAGTTTCTATAACGAATAGGAGAAATGGTGGTGTTTGGCTAGGGCCTATTATTCAGCCCAAACTGACTCCACAGTTTCATCTTGAGCTAAATGCACACTTCAATATAATTTCTGGTAACCCAGAAATTGTGTATGATCAATGACAGTGTGAATACAGTAGGTGACCATATTACTCAATCAACAACTAAGCCATGAAGACTACAAAGAATGTTTATCATATTTTTGTTAATATCTGAATATTTAATTTCATCATATGTAGGAAAATACTCAAGATATCCTACATGATGGGGCGCCTGGGTGGCTCCGTCGGTTTGGCATCCAACTTCGGCTCAGGTCATGATCTCACAGCTTGTGAGTTCGAGTCCCACGTTGGGCTCTGTGCTGACAGCTTAGAGCCTGGAGCCTGCTTCAGATTCTGTGCCTCCCTCTCTGTGTGTCCCTCCCCTGCTTGCACTCTGTCTCTCTCTCTCAAAAATAAATAAAGACATATAAAAAAAAGATATCCTACATGGTGAAAATCTACATTTTATGTGTAAAAATTCATCAGTGATATATAATTGTGTAGTTTTGTTGCTAGAACATAACTGATGAGCTCTTCATTTTAAGTGAAACCATGTTTTTTTTTTTTTTTATTTCAAAAAGTTAAAAGAGTAGTTAAGAAGCCAGTAAGTATAGGAGTGCTTTGGTGGCTCAGTCAGCTAAGTGTCTGACTTTGGTTCAGGTCATGATCTTGCAGTTTTCGAGTTCAAGCCCCGCATCAGGCTCTGTGCTGACAGCTCAGAGCCTGGAGCCTGCTTTGGATTCTGTGTCTCCCTCTCTCTGCTCCTCCCCTACTCATGCTCGCTTGCGCGCGCGCTCTCTCTCTCTCTCTCTTTCACTCTCTCTCAGAAATAAAGAAACTTCAAAAAAAAGAAAGAGAGCCAGTAAAGATTTTAAGAGAATTAAATAGATAAACCTGAGAAGAATATTACGTACTGTTTGAATCAACAGTGTTTATGAAAATTTAAATATAAAGTAGAATAACAGATAAGTAAGTAGAAAGCAGATAAAATTATGATTCTAATTTTTAGAATTATTTCTCCATTAGCATTCATAGCATTAAAGTAAATGACCTTAAAAACTTTATTAATATTTTTAGATATTTAATTTGTTTAGGTCATAAGTTTTTTTAAGATTCATATCTGTTTCTCCAGTGGGCATCAGTAGAAGGAAGCATCTGTTTACCGTACCAACATGTAGCAGAGTACCTGCAGGAGCAATCTAGAAACTGACAGTACTGAAAAAACATTGTTCCTGAGTTATGAGGTCAAATTATAGAAATATGAGCTTTGAAGTGTACATAATTAATATTAATAAATATATTTTTAAATTTTGGTAAAATTTCAAACTTAATGTTGTGTCCCAGCATTCTATAATGATATTTGACCTCAACCTTAGCTTTAGCCATATATTGATTTTAATATACAGCAATTCAGGGTGCCTGGATGGCTCAGTTAGCTGAGCATCTGACCTCGGCCCAGGTCATGATCTTGCAGTTCATGAGTTTGAGCCCTGCGTCAGACTCTGGCTCTGTGCTGACAGCTCAGAGCCTGGAGCCTGCTTTGGATTCTGTGTCTCCTGCTCTCTCTGCCCCTCACCTGCTCACACTCTATTTCTGTCTCAAAAATAAATGAAAATTAAAAAAAAAATTAAAATCCAGCCATTCAACATGGTCCAAATTCAGCCCCCCCATGAGGAAAGGATCCCTCTGACTCTCCAGTGAGCTCTCCAGAAGAACATCTGAGTAAAACCCAAGAGGGGCTTCTCAAACTTGAATGTGTGTGGGCACACCCTGGGGATCTTGTGAGATGCAGTCTCGTTCTGTAATAAGAGTCTGTATTTTTGTCAAGCTTCTAGGTGATGCCAGTGCTACTGTTTAGGCCCCACACTTGGAGGTTCAAGTTCTTTTCAAGATCCCTGCGGACAGGCAATGCATATGTGTAGGTGAACACCTAACATGTTCCGAGCCAGAAATCCTGGAAACTAATTCTATCTACTCCACAAAAGTTCGTGTTGGAATCTGTGTAGAAAAAGGGAAATAGAGGGAATCAGGTGTCAAAAGATAAACTAAAGGCAAATTAAAAATTTTAAGAATTTATTCAAGCAGAAATTGTTCAAATCAGGCATGTCCAATCTAACAGATAGAAAGGAGTTCTGAGGAGCTGTATGAAATGAGCCACTTTTATAGGCAGAAGGGAGCAGGAACAAGGAAGTTGTGTTAGGCAAAAAAGTGGGTTGATTACCACCGAGTCACTTTCCTTTAGGGGATGGCGGAGTCTATCAGGCAGATTACCTAACTAGTGCTGAACAGGGTATTTTTTTTTTAAGTTTATTTATTTTTGAGAGCATGCACGAGAGAGAGAGAGAGAGAGAGAGAGAGAGAGAGAGAGAGCGCGCACACTAAGGGGGCAGGGCAGAGAGAGATGGAGAAACAGAATCCAATGCAGGGCTCGAACTCAAGGAACCTCGAGATCATGACTCAAGTTGAATGCCTAACTGACTGAGCCACCCATGCGCCTATGACCAGGCTATTTCTTGATTGACTAGTTAAAGATTTTATTTCTGGTGGCGCCTGGGTGGCTCAGTTGGTTAGGCATCCGACTTCAGCTCAGGTCATGATCTCATGGTCTGTGAGTTCCAGCCCTGCATCAGGGTCTGTGCTGACAGCTCAGAGCCTGAGCCTGCTTCAGATTCTGTCTCCCCCTCTCTGCCCTTCCCTCACTTATGCCCTGTCTCTCTCCACCTCTCAAAAATGAATAAATGTTAAAAAAAATTTTTTTAAAGATTTTATTTGTGGGAGATCTGAAACTGTAATTAAGTCTTAGTTTGGTGACATGGCACTTAGCATAAGCAACTCCATTTTGGGTCTGTTGTTTTTTAACACAGATTACGTCTTGCAAAACTTAAGAAGGTTCTAAATATGTAAATATAAAGGAGAAGCATCAGGGAATCCGGCAGTCCAGAGAAGGGTTGTATTAAAGACAAAAGTTTGAGAAATGACTAAAGTATTCTGAATTCTATCTTAAGGGTAAAACTTTAAGGAGCATTATGTACAGTTTCTATTACAAAGCAAAAAGGACAGTTGATAGAAGTTCAAGAAAAGTATACAAAAATTTACTGATTTAAAAGTCCTAAAAATAAAGTTAAAAGTAAGACTACATAGCATTAATTTAAATTTAAAGGAAAAGGATAAAGCAGGATAAAGTGCTAGCTACAAGAATAAAGCAACAAGATGGAATTTATAAATACTCTGTACTGAGGACAAGATAATTGAGAAAAAATAGACCTAATAAGCCAAGAGGGGCATAACATGTATTATAACTAGAAAACGGCTAAGATATTGAAAAGCATTTCATATCAATCTTTAGGTAGAAAAATTGAAGAAATTAAATCTCTCAGGTTAGAAAGTACAGAAAACCTAGCAAAAAAAAAAAAGCTATAAAGTCAGATAGTGAAATATTTTAAAATTTTGAGAACACATAAATCACCCAGCTATCACATATTACCAAGAGGGCGACATGTAATCTAAGAGAGAGGAAAATTTAATAATGTTCCCATGGGACTAAATTTTTATTGTTATAATCATTATTTAATATGTCTGAGCATCAACAATATATTTGGGCTGTACTTAAGGTAGAAACAGCTGCTTCTGTATGAATTTATGGTTCAAGCTGAAAGACAAAACACAAGAGAAGAATAAAATACATTCACGGCAACATCCAGAAATCATTTTCCCCCCCAAAATACTAGAATCTACTACATAAGGATAATATTGTTACATTAGTCCTTAGAAAAGATTATGACAAATGAAGGCTCTGTTTGCAGAAAAGTTGAATTAAAAATATGCTAATGAAACATAATAATTTCTATACTACTTAGTCTAGACCTGAAATATTTTCTTACTATTGAGTAACCCATGATAACAGGAGGAAACCATCCATTATTAACACACAGGAGTAAATGAAGCACTTTGGAAGTGAGCTACCGTTCAGATCACCAACGCTCTATTGGCTTAATTGCACCCCATTGTACTAAGTGGTACTTTAATGGGAGGGAGGATGTAATGCAACTACAAGGCTCTTGACACAACAGGGAATATTTACTCATCTGAGAGGATACTTACAGATACTGCACTGATAACAATTGTCTAGTACCACTTCACGCAAACACCTCTACGTTTTGACGTGTAAATTCACTTTTAAATTTGTCATTGGGAGAAAGGGTAATTTTTGCACAATTCAAAAATGTTCAGAAAGAAAAAGGTATTTTAAAATAAAATTAAACGTTAAAAGAGTTCTTAGGATGCCTGGGTGGCTCAGTCGGTTAAGTGTCCAACTCTTGATTTCAGCTCAGGTCATGATCTCATGGTTTGTGAGTTCAAGCCCTGTCTTGGGCTCTGTGCTGACAGCATAGAGCCTGCTAGAGATTCTCTCTCTCTCTCTCTCTCTCTCTCTCCCTTTCCCTCTGTTCCTCCTCTGCTTGCACTCTCTCTTTAAATAAATAAATAAATAAATAAACAAACATTAAAAAAATAAAAATAAATAAACTGAAGAGTTCTTCAAACTGCTTAAAAGCAACAACAGCATCTTCTGTAGTCACTGTAGTGTCCAACGTGAACCACCATGTATGTGTGTATGAGTGTGTGCATTTTGACATGGGGTGGGAGAAGCAGTGTATGTCTCTATGGGAATTTATATACATTGTGAGTGGTAGACATGCATGAAAAAAATGCCTTGTCCCAGTCCCTAGGTCATCAAAAAACAGGATTCACTTTGAAGTTCTAACCTCGTTTGACCACAATAAATAACTCTTGACTCCGATTCACTCTGCAAGAGACCCACTGGAGCCCCGTTCTGCTTAGAGGACATGGCCCCATTAAACATAAGGTGGGTTATCTCCGGCTGGGCTGCCTGAAAAGCCTTTAGCATCACTATTCAAGGCAGCAACAAATATCCTTTGATGTAGCTATCTCCCTTCCAGGAATTTATCTTTAAAAATCATTGTGGCTATATGTAGAGCAAAGGCATACATTTGAGAATGTGTTTCAAAGTGCTGCCTATATTAGCACAAATGTAGAAACAAACATGCACGTGCAATAGTAGAGGACCAATTAGTATGCTGTATTCTTAGGGGTAAATACTAAATAGTCAAATAGTGATTACAAACACATCTAATGGCATTGAAAAACATCTGTTACATTAACTGAGTAAAACAAATGATCAGTTAATTTGCCAAGTATTATTCCATTTTGTTATATCTGCATATATAAATATGTAAAATAAACTACAAAAAACAGAGAGAATGAACGATGCAGGTTTGTTAACACGTCATAATCTATCTGGAAATGGTGGAATCAGAAATGATCTTTCTTCATTGTGCTTTTCTCTAGTTTTTCATATTATATAAAAGAATCACATGTAATTCATCAAAATATCATACGTATCTTAACTGTTGGCACTATAATTCTTCCTAGGCAGGGAGTGTTTCTGAGAAAATAATTTGATGAGCTATCTGAAGCAGAGGGTGAAAACTGGAAGCATGGGAGACGATGTCGACAGTATACAAGATAAGAAAGGCAAATGCAGGTTACAAGGAGAGTGCTTTGTTTTCTTCTTGAAAGGAAAGGGGGAGAACAGAGAAGATGAAGGACCAACAAGTGGGATGATATGTGGAAGTGGTGACAGTGCCAGAAATCAGCCAGTGGAAATCCACCTGAAACAGGATGGCTAAAGAATACTTTAAGAATAGAATGACTAGTGTTCAATTTCATGTTTTTATATTTGTTGCACGAGTTCCTTAAAATACTTCCAAAAACCTTCAGTACAGTTCAACATGCCCGTGAATGCAATGTGCAAGGGCCAGTTTCTTACAGTCTGATAGTGTCACAGTCAGACTCTGTGAGAACCTAAGCCTAAAAAATTCACAAACATCTTGGAGAGGGCTATACATTTTCAAAGGACATGGACATGGAGTGAGGCAGATGAGTGAATTAATTTGACTGGTTGCTATGGACCTTCACCCCAGTGGATCCAGAAGGCAGAGCATCAAACCAAAGAGGATAATTCTCAAGCCTTAAGATCTGATGGAACTTGCCTTGCTAGGTTTGGGACTTATTCAGCACTGGTCATCCTTTCCTTCTTTCCTATTCTCCATTTTGGAATGAGAATGTTTATCCTATGCCTGTCTCACCATTGTATTGTAAAGGCACATAACTAGTCTGGTTTTACAGACTCACAGTCGGAGAAGAATTTAGGCTCAAGGTGAATCATACCTGAAGTCTCATTCACATCTAATTTAGGTTATATTTAGATGAGACTCTGGACTTTAGATTCTAGAGCTGATGCTGGAATAAGTTAAGATTTGGGGGGATATTAGGATGGAAGGAATAGTTTGTATGTGATAGGGACATGAATTTTGGAGGACCAGGGGTAGAATGCTGTGAATTGAACTGTGCCCCACTTCCCACCAAATTCATATGTTGAAGCCCTAACTCCCATTGTTATATATGGAGATGGAGCCTTTGAGAGGTAATTAGGATTAGATGAGGTCATGAGGAGGGAGCCTTCATGATGGGATTAATGCCCTATAAAAAGATACCCGAGAGTTTGCCCTCCTCTCTCTCTCTCTCTCTCTCTCTCTCACTCACTCAGCCATATGAGAACACAGAAGATGGCAGCAACTTGCATGCCAAGAAGGGAGCCCTCATGGAGGAATTGAATGGGCCCATACCTTGGTCTTGGACTTCCCAGCCTTGAGAACTATGAGAAAAAATGTCATTTAAGCACCTATGTATGGTATTTGTTAGGCAGCCAAGCTAAACACTATATTAAGAGGCTAGAGTATAATCGCTAAAGCTAAGACCTGGGTCACAATTTTAAACCAAATAAAACTCTAAAAACTCAGGGTCAGTAGTTAGCCTGATTTATGCCGTTTGTCTTTCAGAGAGAAATTCCAGTTATTATGACTGACCTCAGCTTAACATTTTACCATCTTTTTACCTTCCTTAGTTACCTTCCTTAGTTTCTCCACATTCTATTGACTTGTTATTTCATCCTAGCCCCCCACGTTTGCTGGAATGCCTGGCTACCATTTTGTTGTCAGCCTATATTCAAAAGTGATGTAACCCTGGTTCAGATTTCTCTGTTTCCAACCTTGATGTTCTTTAAAACCTATTATAAGATGCACGCTCTAGTATTTAGCCCTTAGTACTATTTTTTTTCTTTATTTTATTTTTTCAATATATTTATTGTCAAATTGGTTTCCATACAACACCCAGTGCTCATCCTAAAAGGTGCCCTCCTCAATACCCATCACCCACCCTCCCCTCCCTCCCACCCCCATCAACCCTCAGTCTGTTCTCAGTTTTTAAGAGTCTCTTATGCTTTGGCTCTCTCCCACTCTAACCTCTTTTTAGTATTATTTTTCTTTTAAAGATTAGTCCTTAGGGGCGCCGGGTGGCTCAGTCGGTTAAGCGTCCGACTTCGGTTCAGGTGATGATCTCAAGGTTCTTGGGTTAGAGCTCCGTGTCAAGCTCTGTACTGACAGCTCCGAGCCTGGAGCCTGCTTCAGATTCTGTGTCTCCCTCTCTCTCTGCCCCTCCCCTGCTCACTCTCTCTCTCTCTCCCTCAAAAATGAATAAACATTTTTAAAAAAATTTAAAAAAGATTAGTCCTTAATCTGTAGGCCATTAGTCCATCTGTATGCACACAGAGAACTGTTGGCTGCATGTTTTGATTTTCTCAGCTGCATTTTTCCATCTATAAAGTTAGATTATTTGTACACACTCATAAGAATGTCAGAGTGTGAGTGTTTTTAATTTTTTTCATGAGGAAATGGTGGCCTTGTGCCACCTGGTCCAGTAATTGTTATGGTTTTCCTCACATCTAAAATCAATAAGATTTGGAAGTACTGAGATTCCTACAGGTTCAAACTAAAGTAGACACTTAGGAGTAAAGACAAAGGCAGGGGTGGGGAAAGACACACTAAAAAGAGTTCTGGTGGATGGAAATTTCAAATAGTGCAGAGAAAATACGAAATCAAACCTAGCCTCAAAGGAGAACATCCATGAGGTCAGTGGTCAAAAATGTCATATTACTGCTGAATCTCCTAGTTTTACTATAGTGTCTGGTGTCAAATAGGAACCCGTTACATATTTGTAGAATGAACGAATTATGAACTGATGGCTACATCTCTCCACCTGACGACTGAGGCTATTCTCCAAGAAATTACAGAGAAGATATGTCTTTATTAGAAGTGGCTGTTATAATCCAATTTTATAATCCAACTTGCTTCAGATAACTTATATTTAATTTTGAAAATTCTTAGTCTGCAAGTGTCCTATATTTCTTTATTACAAGACAGATAGTCCTAGGTACAGCTCTCAAAGACAAGGCATAATTCTTTGGCTTCATGTCTTCTGATGTTTCCCCAGTTCAAGACCCACTGAAGATTTCTTAGACAGAGAGACTTACCTCTCAAGTCAGATCCCCCCTTATACCGTTGTTACACCAGCAAACATACCCTACAATTCTTTCTTTTTCTTTTGCCTCTTACCTGGTCTAGACTTTCAGAAACTTAAGTGACACTTAACATTATCTTATTTGTAAAATTAAAGTAACCAATCATGTCCATGGAAGATTTAAAGAAGGATTCTCCCCATTACTTCACTAATCCCTTTTAGTTCAGTAATGTGCCTTTTGGAACCTAAATGTAAGACAGGAAGCCATCAAAATTCTAGAGGAGAAAGCAGGCAAAAAACCTCTTTGATCTTGGCCACAGCAACTTCTTACTCAACATGTCTCTGGAGGCAAGGAAAACAAAAGCGAAAATGCACTATTGGGACCTCATCAAAATAAAAAGCTTCTTCCCAGCAAAAGAAACAATCAGCAAAACTAAAAGGCAACCAAAAGAATGGGAGAAGATATTTACAAATGACATATCAGATAAAGGGTTAGTAACCAAAATCTGTAAAGAACTTATCAAGCTCAACATCCAAAAACCAAATAATCCAGTGAGGAAATGGGCAGAAGACATGAGTAGACACTTCTCCAAAGAAGACATCCAGATGGCCAACGACACATGAAAAAATGCCCAACATCACTCATCATCGGGGAAATACAAATCAAAACCACAATGAGATACCACCTCACACCTGTCAGAATGGCTAACATTAACAACTCAGGCAACAACAGTTGTTGGCGAGGAAGCAGAGAAAGAGGATCTCTTTTGCGCTGCTGGTGGGAATGCAAACTGGTGCAGCCACTCTGGAAAACAAGATGGAAATAGAACTACCCTATGACTCAGAAATTGCACTACTAGGTATTTATCCAAGGGATACGGGTATGCTGTTTTGAAGGGGCACATGCACCCCAATGTTTATAGCAGCACTATCAACAATAGCCTAAGTATGGAAAAAGCCCAAATGTCCATTGATGGATGAATGGATAAAGAAGATGTAATACATAGACACACACACACACACACACACACACACACACACACACACAATGCAGTATTACTCCCCAATCAAAAAGAATGAAATGTTGCCATTTGCAACTATGTGGTTGGAACTAGAGGGTATTATGCTAAGCAAAATTAGTCAGTCAGAGAAACACAAATATCACAGGACTTCACTCATATGAGGACTTTAAAACACAGAACAAATTAACACAAGGGAAGGGAAGCAAAAATAATATAAAAACAAGGAGAGAGACATAACATAAGAGACTCTTAAATATGGAGAACTGAGGGTTACTGGAGGCGTTGTGGGAGGGGGGATGGGCTAAATGGGTAAGGGGCATTAAGGAATCTACTCCTGAAATCATTGTTGCACAATATGCTAACTAACTTTGTTGTAAATTAAAAAAATAAAAATGAAATAATAATAATGTGCCTTTTGGAGACAGTAGGATTCCTTTCCCCACTCCCTGCTATTCGGTGCCACTTAGTACCTCAAATGATGGAGTCAAGTATGACGAGAGAGGAGGGTGGTATCAAGATTGTTTTAAAGGAGGGTTTCATCTCCCTTCAAATTTTATAACAAATCACTGAGATATATCCTCAAAAATGGCAATTTTAAAATTCATATTTTTTTTTTTTACCAATTAGTATTTTGTGGCATATGCTTTAATGGGTGAAGGGAAAAAGGAGTTATTGTTTTTAATTGAAAGAGAATTCACTTTAATTTTGGCTATTCTACTCACTAAATGCTACTTACTATTTCTGAGTTTAAATTTATTAACTGTAAAATGGAGATATTACAGATGATAGATAGATAGATAGATAGATAGATAGATAGATAGATAGATAGAATGAACCTATAAACACTTAGCCCAGGCCATGTTCCTAAAGTAACTCAATGTAGATATGAATATAGCTATAGCTATAATGATAGAGATTTACCCAAAACCTATCCCTGTTTCATGACAATATGTGAAGCTTCATGAAGACCTCTATTAGTTCTAAAATCTTGGCTGCTGACGAAAAGTGAAGAGTAACTAAGCAATGTCGGGTGTTCCACTCTACTGACATGTTTGCTTAATAGATTAAAATTTCAGCCACTTTCTATCTTCAAAATAAGACTCTATTAAAATATACTCCTGTGGATAATTACACACTCTAACACAAGTATACAACAGCAGGAACACAACAAAACAAGACTTGTAACAAACAGAGACTCCATGCTGTGAGGAGCCTGATGCAGGGCTGATCTCACATGTCCTGAGATTATGACCTGAACAGAAATCAAGAGTCGGACACTTAGCTCAGCTACCCAGGTGCCCCCTGTTCAAGATTTATAAGGGAAAATAAAACATTTTTTGGAAATACAGAATTAAGGGGAAAAGTGATTTACTAAGAATTTGAGCAAAAGTGCCATATGTGTTTGCAAGATAATACTGTGCTAAGTTTTTGTTATTGGAAACGGTTTCTCTGCAGCCTACCCCAATGAGAAGCATGCTCAAGGAATAAATGGTAGCCACTAATCTCCTTAAAAATCTGACTTGTTGACTGAGTTGGGGACACAATTCAGCCAGAGCTGATTTGGTGGAGAAAAGAAGAAGAAATGCTAAATACTTCTCTAGATTTCTCTCCACAGATGCATTTCTTTAGCATCTTCTTCAGTATTTCTTGTGAACAAATGTTGAACAATTATTTAAATAAGATTGGTTTGAGTAAGTCCTCTGGGTGCCCATTTGTCTCAGTTCAGCCTTTCCCAACCATTACATTGTGACCCATACATGAAGCAAGTCTGGTGGCCAGAACTAACTATAGAGCAAGTAATTACTTGATGCATTTAGTTATGATTGGATATTCTTTATCCATGTGTGAAATCTGTCATATTATTTAAAAAAAAAGCCTTGGTCTCAGCTCTAAATTAATCCCTTTAAAACTGAAAAGAAAGCTCCTCCCACCCTTCTCCCCTAAAAATATAATAGTTTCTGAAATACAGAGGGCATACTTTCTTCAGTTTTCTGCCCACTATAATATCTAGAATTATGTTTTACAGACACAAGTTTATATTGAATGATTATTCTATATACAGGCAGATAGCCATCAGATCTACAAGTCTAACTTATGAGTACTACATATTGTATCTCTTCCAACTTTTGGTTTTCTAAACATTTTGTCAAAGTGGCTGTTAACTGAATATTGTTTTCTTTGTTTCCTAAAACATAGCCAGAACATACTATTTGCTTTTGCCTTTTAAACAAATACATAATGCCACGCTTTCTTCCATTGCATTCCTAAATAGTAAGAAAACCAAGCATATCATGAGAAATGACTCAAATGCAATTGCTACTCTGCTTTTATCCAGTCTATCTTATCTCTCTATTTGATTTCTATTTAAGAGGTCTTGCCAGGAAGAGTGGCCATTCAGAAAGTGTTTGTGTAGTTACTCTTGGATGAATTGTTCTTGCCAAATGTTTAGGAAAGTTTCCTTAAATGCTCTTCTCAAACAAACAAACAAACAAAAAACTATATACAGCTAGAGATTATAATCTGTTGGCTGGATAAAAGCCAGGATAATTAGGAGTTAACTACTCAAGAGGTCTTAAGAAATTCAAATGTTCCATCTGAGATAAAAGAGATGTAGAGTCTGCTTTTTATTATAGTTTTAGCTAAGAAGAGAAGTCAAAGATAAAAATTGATTTTGATGAATGCTACCCTCAGCATTACAAAAGTGGATAGCACAAGCCATGATCTTTCATTACTGAATCAGCTAGGAAGTTAGATGTTATAGGTAAAGAGTCACCATTTATTGAATAATCAATTTATTCATTCAACAAACGATCAAGGGGCAGTCCTTATGATAGGTTCTAGGCTGACAAGAATAATTACCAAACCTTCTCATCCTCAAAGGCTTACTACTTAGTTATGAGGCAAAGACATAAAAAATAATGTGCTAAAAATGTTTTAAGTGTGACAATAGAAGTATCTATGTAGAAAAAAAAAGAAGTATCTATGTAGATTCATCTGGAGCATTCTTTCATTCAATCAGTGGTAGAGGGGGCAGTTTGTCAGCTAAGGCTTAATGGAGGAAGTGGAGCTTGAGTTAGAGACTGCCATTCTGACAAGGGAAGAGCATGAGTGAAAGCACAGAAGAAGTGAGGGATGGCAAATGAATTGCTTGGATTAGAAGAATATACAGTGTGAGACTGGCGCCAGCAGACATGATCCTGGAAAGAAGTATTTACTCGTTTATTTGACAATAATTGAATACCTACCATGTGTCCTGGGGAAATACTTGTCCTCACTGACCCACAGCTTAGGAGCAGGATACACACACACACACACACACACATACATACATATACACACACACACATATATATATACACACATATGTATATTTGAAGAATATATTTTATATTTATACATTATAATACTTTTAATTGGGCTAATCACAATATAAAGATATACATGGTATATTATAGGTGCATCCCTTATAGTCAGAGAAAACTTCCTGGAGATCAATTCAGAAAACTTATGATGAATATGGAGCCTTAAAAGAAGAATAAAAATAAGTAAGGTAAACACGACAGGAAAAACCATCTCATAAAAATGGAGAAGCACAAATACCGGGGAGACCCCAACCAGAAACAGCGTGGCAAATGCAACAGCACAAGTGATAAGTGATACGAGGTTAGAAAGAGAAGTCAGGATAGATGATAGGCTGACTTGTATGGCTAAGGTGTTTGGACTTTATCCTGTAGGAAATGGGGAACCTTTGAAGAATTCTTACCCACCAAGAACTTGGTCCGATATCTGCAATTTTGTCATTTCCTTATTTGAATTACTTAGTTAATCTCAGTTGCTTTCTTCATAGTGATTATCATTAAAATCCTCCAATAGAAAACCATCCCTGTGCTTGTTTTCCAAAGTAGCTAGGAAAAGGAAAGTGAGGGAGATTGCTTTACAGTCTGCAATTAGGCTTGAATTAAGAGAGAAAGAATGGAAGGGAGGGAGGGAGGGAGGGAGGGAGGGGAAGAGAGGGAGGGCAGGGAGGGGAGGAACAAAGAAAGGGAGAGAGAGAGAGAGGAAAAAAAAAAAAAAGTCAAGGAATTGAATGGATGAGCACACAGGAACCAAGAAGGGAATAAAGCGAGCTGAATCCCTGGAGCTCCCTTCTAGGAAGAAAAGAGCTTCCTGTAACTCATCTAAGAAGGTCCTGAAACAGGATGATCAACAGACCCTTAGGGCTCCCACAACCCTCCCAAGTGAGAAACTGGGAGCTTTTGCAAAGCTCTGTTACTCAGTTTGAGCAAGGCAACCTGAGTTTATGCATAAGAAACTTGATGATCCACAAACTCTTGATTCTGGTAATACTGGAGTGAGACATGCCTTTCCTTCATTAATTTCTTTTTTTGGAGGAAATTTACAGAACATTTTGAATTCTTCATGTCATTACTGATGTGTAATTAAGTGACACACCAATATAAAATTAGTCTTTCAATACAATTTTCCAAGGGTAATTATATGTAATTGAAGAGAAATAAGAGTTTCTCCTACTTTAAGGTGGTGATCATATCATACCATCATTTATGATTCACATGATAATCATACCCACAGCATAATAAGATCAAAATGTGTGTTTCTAACCAAGAATGCTGACTTAAGTGGCATAGTATACCGAGTAATTAAAATGGAAAAAGCTTCCAGCAAAATGTCCAATGTTTGCAAAGAGAAATGAATTTTTAGAGTCTGTTGGAAGATAATTCTCAATGGGTTTCCTACATTTCTGCATGTCTTGTGAAGTGAGGCATTAATTGCCCTTTTTTTTGAGTCACTAACTACCCTTTGTTCCAGACTATTTTTTTCAGATGTTTGTATGACACACAGACTTGAAAGATAGTGTGTCCCCCTTTAGAGCAAAAGACAGTGTTGTTTACAGGCTTGAAAGATAGAAATATGTCTCCCTCCAGAGCGTAGGGTCCATTAGACTGCCCATTATGAAGAATCAGTTTCCCTAAACTCAGAGTTCCTCTCTGGGTCTCCTGTAACACATACTGCTTGTACAATCATCTGTCTGGGCCCATTGCACCCACGGAATTAGGGGACAAGGAAAACTGATACAAATATACAGGAGTGCTCCTGCTGTTCATTGTGCCATGAGTAATAAAGGTCTTTGTCTCTAACTTCGGAGTCTCATGTCTTCTGCCAGCTTATATGAAACTGCTACTGGCTAAATTGTTAGCTTCTGAGTAGAATACAATCTCAGATGCATCACAGGTTTGGCAGAGTCAAATAGTCAAGGGAAACTACGACAGTTTTTGGATAACATTTTAATTGGGGTGGGTCTCTTAACAGGACAACTTGACAAAAATCATATTAAAATGTACATCATATGTCCAAAGGAAAGGGGGTCTGTGGGAATCAAGGCGAACAGTGCACTGACTCAGGCTCTTCTAACTCTATAAGAATGTATTATAAAACTGATAGGAAAGATATTTCTCTAGACTGATAATAGTTTTCTCTGAGTCAGGCACCAATCAGAAAAGGCACTTTGATCCTTTAGCATGTTTTGTTGGAGTTACAGGAATAGAGTCTGCAAAGAAGATCAGGGTTTTCGTCCTTTACTGCTCTGCCACTTTCAACTTTAAACAAGCTACACACTCTCCTGAAACCTGTTTTCTATCCCATAAAAAAGAGATGACAAAGCCTGCCTTGCATAGTTACTATGTGAGAGGGGTGGGGGGGAGATGATATATACATAGAAATGTACAGAGAAATATATATATTATACATACATAAGTGTCACCTGACACATGGTTACCATTTAAGATGGTAATTATTGTTATTAGCACTTTTATTAATTATTACAAATCATACCTAGTAAAGTGTGGATTCAGTTTCAGGGTATTAACCAGTCTATAATCTTGTTCACATTTTCACAGGGGTAATACTCAAGAGAAAGCATTAAGTTTCAACTGATGATGGTTACTAAGAGTCTGTTTTGTTGAGTTTTCTAGAAATCATTTACGTATGTGACAGATTTCTCATTGTGTTCACCACATGGCAACTTAAAAAATAACTTCCCTCAGGGAGTCTGGGTGCCTCAGTTGTTTGAGCATCCAACTCTAGGGTCTGGCTCGGGTCATGATCTCATGGTTTCATGGGTTTGAGACCTGCATCTGGCTCTGCATTGACAGTGTGGAGCCTTCTTTGTATTCTCTGTCCCTGTCTCTCTCTCTGCCCCTCCCCCATTCACACTATCTTTGTCTCTCTTAAAATACATTAACTTAAAAAATAATAATAATTTAACTCATGTATTTAGTACACATTTAGCAGCTGAAAAAAAATGACATAGATCTCTGCTGTCAACTATTTTCTAGATATAAGCAAATAATTACAATAAAATGTGGCAAATTTAATCCACTGCTTCTTTATTTGTACAAGGCCAGGATACAAATAAATAACTTGTAAAGACCAAATGTGATCCCCACTGATATGCTGGAGGCAGATATAGACTAGTCTCAAAGCACAGAGAGACAGCTGACTATCTCTGACTGGAAACGTGACCTGATAGATGAGAGGTGTGGGGAATTCTAAACCCTATGCTTTTTTGATTGGAAGAAAGTCCAGATCAATGCCTCATCCCTCCACCTATGCAGTAGATTTAGAGTCTTGCTGAACTACTCAGAAAGTCAGTTTGTATATGGTAAAGGCTATTCTCTTCGTTGTCTCCAAAACACTGTTTTAAGAGAAATAATTATGATAACACTTCCTTCAATCCCAAGATAGCATGTCTCATCCTTGTCCTGGATCCTGGCCCCTCTCTTTCTCTAAAGAACCTTAGCCCATCATTCATTTCCTCTCTCTTTGGTACAAAGGCTTTGAACCTAGAAACAATTAGCTTTTTAGGACACCAGTAATTCCCTCAAATAGCATGCAAACTTTGGTAAATACATGTGCTATGCATTTTTTCAAAATGAAAAGATTTCGTTAGATAATCAGAGACTGTGACACACACACTTAAGAAGGAGTATTCTGGTGTGTATTTCATTTCTCCCTCTCTTGTGGCCCTTTCTCATCAGCACATTTTATAAGAGCACTTCACAGTCCTCCTCTACCTATCATTCTCTTTGCCTCCTTACCTTACCGCAAAGCTTCTTGGAAAAGGAGTAAGTGCTTGCCACATTTATTGATTATTTACAGATGATGTTTCAGCCTACGACTTTCTGGCTTCTGGTGCCAGAACTACTCACTCAGATTGCTCGTGCTGAAGATATATGCCATTTAAGTGACCAAAAGAAAAACTATTTATTCAGTCTTATCTTACTTGATAACTAAACGTGTTTACTATCCCCTTCTAACGCAGTCTGCTGCTTTGACTTTCAGACACCACCTATCTTGTTACCCTCTGACCATCGTGAGTGTCTCCCCTCAAGATAGTTTTGTTTCTCACGGATCCATCCTTGGCTCCTTGGAGTAATTCTCATTCTTATAGTCTTCCTGGACAAACTCCTACAAACCCACCCTTTGCTTCAATTACTTGTAATTCTGACAGCTTAGTGAGCCTTATCCCATATTATGAAGGAAGTCCAAAGCTTTACATACAATTTATGTGAATTCTTAGCAGATTAGGTTTTCATGGAAATTCCTGGCTCTGAGTTCCTGGCCCTGCTGGACTTAATCTTACCTGTATTTCATGTTCTTCAATTGTTCTGATCTCACTGCTTTAGAGGTGAAACTTAGCTGTTTTGCTTTTTTTTCTTGATTTCCTCCAAAGTAATTTACAAGAGGATGTATAAGCAGCAGTCTTATGAAGGTACCAAGTAAGTAGTGTGTGTATATGGGGTGTGGGGGGGGGGGCGGAGAAGGGCGGGGGGAGTTGTACATGTGTGTGCATGTGTGTGCATGACAGTGAGGGAAGGGTGTATGGTTATATCATGGCATTTCTCACTGTCCCCTTTCTGCACAGACTCCCCTCCTTTACCATATTCCTCAGAGCACACTCTTGCCCTCAAGTTGCTCTCTTATTTCTCTACCTCTCTGTTTCTAGGCCATCTCCTACATTAGGCAGAGCAATTTAACTTTCTACCCCATAGTCAATTCTGAGTTTAATTTTGCAGATTCAAAACCTCATTACAAAATCCATTAAAATAAAGAACTAGTATCTATTAAAAAAATAAGTGGAAATTCTACAAAAGTAAAATATTAAAACTGAAATTATGAACTCAGGAAATAAGTTAACAATAGGCTAGATACAGCATAAGAGAAGATTAGTAAACTGGAATTTACATTAATAGAAAATACCTATGCTAAAGCATGGAGAGAAAATTGGGAAAAAAAATATAAAAACGAGCATAATAATATAAAAGGCATATTGAAATGAACTACATTATCAAGTGGCAAGATCCTAGATACTAAGACATATCCAAGGAGAGCCAAAACAATTTCTCATGAAACAACATCAGATTGAGAAATCCCAAACAGAATCACCCAGTAATTCCCCAAGAAAGTGCTTTCTAAGTTTTATATCATGTACAATAATACTAAACTTAAAGTATATATCTAGCAAATATAACTATGGGGAATAATTAGGCCTGTTGGTGAAAATTTTAGAAATATTTGCAATTAAAGATGTAATTTTAATATATATTAAATGCCTTATGAACTTATACAGTTACTTCTTGTTATTTGCGGTCATTATGATCCATAAAGTCACTGCAAACTCTGAATTAGCAGATACTAAGTCAGTGTCCCCAGGGAAAACACAAGATTAGGTTTCTGCCAACCTCTGGTCACATTTTCTCAAGCTATCAATACATAACCTTGTTTAATGTGTATTTAAGTTTAAATACACTTTATTTAATACATATTGTTGTTTCGTTAACATTGAACTTACAGCCCACTACACTATTACTCATTCATGAATGAAGCTAATCTAGCACACTTATTTTCCCTACAAAGCATATCATAGCCTCTTGCGTTTAGGAATAACAAATAAAATTTCATCAGTATGTTTGGGGGGTATTTTAAACAGAAAAATGATCAGCAAAAAGAACAAAGTTTTGAAGAATGTGGCACTAAATATACCATGGAAAGGACATTGTTGTTTTGTAACCTCAAGTGGGAACATGTATAGCAAGTAACTCAATTTTTTGCTCCTCTGAATATATTCATTTCTGTAAGTGACCAATTAAGTGACATGAATATTGATTTGGGATTACAAATAAATTTTAGCAAGTTGGTGAATTCACAAATGCAGAATCTCTGAATGAGGGTCAATTTGTGTGTATACACACCCATATGTACATACGTAAAATTTATATTTATATAATTTATCTTTAAGCTGTTATAATTTATATTTATGATAATAAGGCGTGCAGACATTGATGCACTTTTCTAAACAAAAGAAGAAAGAGGGGTGCCGGGTGGCTCAGTCAGTTGAGCACCCCATTCTTGATTTCGACTAAGGTCATGATCTCACGGGGTTCATGAGATAGAGCCCTGTCTCAGGCTCTGCACTGATAGTGAAGAGCCTGCCTGGGATTCCCTCTCTCCCTCTCTCTCTCCCCCCACCTCAAAATTAAATAAATAAACTTAAAAAAAAAAAAAAGGAAGAAAGAAAAAGAAAAAGAAAGAAATTCCAATAAGGGTAATCTCTTCCCATTCTTCCACTCCAGCACTCCCAATCCCCCATGTCCTAATTCTCTTTGTTTTGTAGAACTTAATATTGTCTAACAAATGCATATATTTATTTATTTACTCATTTATTTATTATTCACTCTTCCATTTATTCATTTATTATGTTTATTATTTATTTTCTGTCTTCTTCTACTATAATATAAATTTCACAGGGGAGCCTGGGTAGCTCAGATGGTTTGGCATCCAACTCTTGATTCGGGCTCAGGGTTCATGAGATTGAGCCCTGCATCAGGCTCTGAGCTAACAGCATGGAACCTGCTTGAGATTCTCTCTCTCCTCTCTCTCTGACTCTCCCCTGCTCACTCTCTATTCTCTCTCAAAATAAACAAAAAAATAAACATTTTTTTTAAAAATTCACGAAAACAGGAACTTTCTTTTGATCACTGGTGTATCTCAAACAAACAATTGGAAAGAAGAAATTAGCTTTAATGTGTTTCTCGCTTCTCATTTCCTACTGAAGTTCAAAGCCCATGATGCTTGCACATATCATAATAGGCTATACGCTATAAAGTAGTGCAAGAGCACTGAAGAAGTAGTTAGAGACCTGGGTTCTAAAATGGATTTCCCCACTTATCTGGGCAATCTTATAACTCTGAGCCTTGGTTAATTCTTGCATAGAACTAATATTTACCCCTATGCATATCTCAGGATTATCAATTATCAAATTTTAACAAACAAGATCACGTAAGCTGAAAACATGAAGTTGAGGCACCTGGGTGGCTCAGTTGGTCATGTGTCTGACCTCAGCTCAGGTCATGATCCTGCAGTTTGTGAGTTCAAGCCCTGCATCAGGCTCTGTGCTGACAGCTGGGAGCCTGGAGCCTGCTTTGGATTCTGTGTCTCCCTCTCTCTCTCTCTCTTTGCCCTTCCCCAACTCACACTCTGTCTGTCTGTCTGTCTCTCTCTCAAAAATAAACATTAAAAATTAAAAAAAAGAAAATATGAAGTCATTATTTCAGTAGGTACTCAAAAACAACTATATGATATTAAGTTAGAAATTCTAGGATATTTCTGTTTAGACTCAACAAAAGACCTTTTCCATCCTTCCCTACTTTATCTTATTTTAGTTTTCAAGTAATATATGCTTTGTCTGTTGTGATTCTACACAATTTTTATACATGATCCTAAAAATTCTAATTCTATGCTAAAATAGTCAACATTGAGAAATAAGCTAATAAATATACTAATTGTTTGAAAAAAAGAATAACTCAGATAAAAACAAGATATATCGGAATGTATTGATTAGACAAATTAATTCTTTATAATAAATGCACTAGAAGAATTTAAAACATATATCTTACATAGAATCCTCTATAATACGCATGTGGTTGCACAGAGGGAAAAAAAGTGAAATCCTTTTCCAGAACCAGGGACAGTACTCTTAATTTCTCTCTTTCTATGATGGGATTGTTTTTCTCATGAGATTTTGGCAGGCCCTTAAAATTGGTGTCATTTTTGATTAATTCTTTTTGTACTCTGATGACAGCTAATGGAATGATTTGAAAGCTATTTGCTTTACAAAAAAAGATCCAATATAGCTGCCTTTTGTGCCCATTCTTAAAGCTTTTACTTCTTTTTCTTGAAATAATTAGTAAAAGAGAAAAAAGATTGCTGTAATTACTAAGCATTATAAACTATATCTGGGTGCCTGACATTAACAGTAGCTGTCATTAAAATTAGATCACTTATCTCACTTTAAGGAATGTTACTTTTTACTATTTTGATGATATAATCTGAAAAATATCTTGACAGGATACTAATTCAGAAAACAGAATACAGGCCCTTCAATATGTACTTATTTTTTCTTATTCAGAAATCTATAAGGTGATTAAAGTGTGCCTTCAAGTATATCAAGTCCTTAGATTGGCATTAAAAAAATGGATCAAAGCCATCAATTATTTCCTAGGAACCAGTAGAGTTCAAACATTATAATTATATGTCAATTTTAAACACAGATCATAAAGTAAAAGGTAAGAATATCCTTTCAATCCTATTCAGGTAATCAACAGATTTGTTTCAGGGGTAAGACTTCAAGTAAAAGGGTTTTAATATGCATAATGACTTCAATGTTTCTTTTTCTTTGCTAAAGTTAACATTTTTTCATCAGTCCCTTGTTCACTGGTATTACAGAAAATATTATCATATATAATTTTCATTACATAGCAATTTCTTCCAGTAAATGCATAAATCTTAGTTAACAAATACAATTATAATATTGTCATATGCAATGAGCAGAAATACTTCAGAGACAAAGGAAAAAATAAGCAGCGTAAGTAATAAAGACCTAAGTCAAAATATTATCAGTGAGAATCCAGAATATTTCTCCAGATACAGAAATACCTAACCACCTAAATGATATCCTGAAAAAAGCAAAGATCTTAAATTATCTTAATTAAACATTCTTATGGTGGCAAGAAAATTCATAAGCTATACAAACATAAATGCTTTTAATTTGTTGAATAATTAAATGCTCTTTAAGAGCAAAATTTTATGCTATGCATCTTATATTTCCATGCTACACAAGGTATGTAATTATGGTAACTATGAAAACCAACAATAAAAACATTTGAAAATAATGGTACCTAAAGTTGTGCTTGGAAATTAATGCTTTTCCCCACCTGGAAACAACAAAGTTGATTCTATTAAATGTGATAAATGCAATGTGAATTAAAATTTTAATAAGGTGCTTGCTAATCCATTTGTTCACAGCTAACTTGAACTCAGTTAAATTAGCTCCTTATTATGAGTACTGGAGATATGATTTCTTCTGAATCTCAAGGGCAAATATGTGTTAGAGGACTGCTTGTCCCACGATAGCTTCATAAATTGTTATTAAAATTATTCACTAGACACTTTTTCTGTGATGCATTTCATTTAGAAAATCAATTCTGTATTGTTAAAGATAGTAAAAGTCCTCTACCAGCAACCACACCACCAGATATGAAGGCAAAATAAATCCACATATGAGCTATCCTGGGATATTTATCATTGCCTTGATCATTCTATCTCCATGAATTGCAGAAAATAGTCTTTAAGTGCTTGTAAAATATCACATGATTTCTGAGGCACACAATTTCTCCTGGAAAGTTTGAAATATTTAGTATTTGTTAAATGTTCTATTTAGTCTCCAGGATAGTGTTTCTCAAATTTGGGCACCTGCAGATAGATCAACTAGGTAAGGTAGTGGGTCTAGTGTATGTCTAATGGGTCTAGTGAAAATATGAACATCAATTTTAAGTAAAATTTTAAATATAATTCATATAACTTAAAAAGAAAAATGAAACAATAGTTAACATTCATAATAAATTAATTCTCCATGCCAGGGAGAGAGAGATGGTATTTTTTACAGTGTTTTACCAGGAAGTTTGTGGCTAGATCATTAGTAAGCCATCACTGAGTAGAGTCCAACCAGTTGGTTTCACTTCTTACCCTTTATTTCCACCACATGGAAAAGCCTAGGTCATTATTATGGATGATCTAAAATAGCTACATATGCTTGGTGGCTCTCTCAGGCAATTCTCAAAACTCAAATCAAGCATGGAGATCTTCAACAATATAAAACCAATATTGTGTTTTATGAGATGCCAAGTTAACAATCATTCTGCCCACATATGTGGAAAGTTTTTGAGTTTCTAGTACTCTTAGAAATAAGGTGACAATAACTGCAGAAGATACAAATTTAAAAAACATAAGGCACAACTTAGAATGATAGTAACTGAATGCTTCTTAAGAACTAATGATCCTTAAGCATATATACCACATTTGAAAGCAATTATTGGACCTGGACTAACCAAAATAATCTTGAAAAATAAGAACAAATTTGGAAGAATTGTACTTCTTTTTAAAACTTATTTCAAACTTTTAAAACTTATTTCAAAGCTAATGTAATGAAGGCAATTTTGACTGGCAGCAGAATAGATATATAGATCAGTAGAATAGGACTGAGTCTAGAAATAAATCCGTACATCTATGGCCAATTGATTTTAAACAAGGGCGTCAAAACAATTCAGTCAGACTAGAAAAGACTTTTCAACAAATGGCTCTGGGACACTAGATACCTATATGCAAAAAAAAAGAACAAAGTTCGACCTTTATTTCATACTATATACAAAAATTAACTCAAAATGGATCACAGAAATAAATGTAAAAGCTAAATCTATAAAATTCTTAGAAGAAATCATAGGCATAAATATTTGTAAAGTTACCTTAGGCAATGGGTTCTTAGAAATCATCCTAAAAGCATAACAGACAAAAGAAAATATGAATAACCTGGAATCCATCAATATTTTTTAAACTGTGCTTTAAAGGACACAATAAGAAAATGAAATGGAGACCTTTATAATGGGAGAAGATATTTACAATCATTATATCTGCAAGCAACTTCCATCTAGAATACATAAGGAACTCCTACAACTTAACAATAAAGATAATCCAATTTAAAAACTGGGCTCAAGAGCTGAACAGATATTTCTCCAAAGAAAGTATACATATGTCTAACAAGTATATGAAAAATTTTCAATGTCATTAGTTATTAGGGAAATACAAATCAAAACCACAAGGTATTGGTAATTTCTCAAAATGTTAAATGTAGAGTTATCATATCACTCAATAATTCTATCCTTAGGTATATACCCAAGAAAAATGAAAACATATATCCACACAAAAATGTGTAAATAATTGTTCAGATCAGTAATATTCATAATAGCCAGAAAAGTGGAAATAACCTTAATATCTAATCATAGATGAATGGATAAACAAAGTGTGGTATACTTCTACAGTGGAATACTATTCAACCATTGAAAGGAATGAAATCCGGATACATGGTACACAATGCATGAACTTTGGAAACATAACCTAAATGAATTAAGACAATTATAAAAGACCACATTTTACAAGATTAATTTATATGAAATGTCCAGAATAAGCAAATCAATAGACATAAAAGGTATATTCGTGCTTATGAGAAGAGGAGTGGAGGGAAAATGGAGAACAACTGCCAATGGGAATGGAGATTCTTTTTGGGGTGATAGAATGTTCTAAAATTGGTGATAAGGGTCAACCAACTTTGTGAATACACTAAAAATGACTGAATTTTGTGGTATGTAAAGTATACCTCAATGAAGCTGTTATTAAAAAACAATCGGTAAATCCATTATGGAAATATGTATAGATCATGCCAAATCTCAAATAAGGCTCCTTTGTATATGATCCAAAAGTTAAGTACTTTGAGTGGTAGGAACCATTTTTTCAAATCCTTATTTTATACATGAAGAAAGCAAGGTGCAATGATATAAATTACTTACGTAAGGGCTATTCGTCATATTTTATTAGGATTATAGAGGAAATGAAAATGTTTTTAAGTAACACAATATACTTTAAGGTTAAACTAAATTGGGGAGAAGATTTCAAAGCAAATTAGTGGCACACTGAAAGAAATCTGTTTAATGACTGTGAGTAGTCATACAATGGAAAGCAGTCAGTTGCTGCAAATTCTATATGAAATGGAATGAAAAAGTCAAAGGCTTTGTCAAGACTCTGGAATCATAGAGTTATAATCGTCAAGTATGTACAGAACGATGACACAAAAACAATGGGATCCTGCTCAGGATGGAGTGATATCAAAAACACATTTCTGCAGAAGTTAGCTGATACGGTGAAAATAACTTCCAAATAATTACAGAGAGAGAGGCTATGATGGACAGCTAATAAAAGTAGAAAAGAATAAATGCATTAGAAAGTACCCAATAATTCATACAAAATAAAAAATAAGGAATTCAAAAATAGTATTTATAAACACTGACCATAATTCAATATACTTAGGGTTTAAAGATTATCTGGTATCATAATTCTTAGTAAAGAAAAGGTAATAGACATTTTTCATTGATTTTCCTAATACGTAGAGATATAAGATTTAAAATTGAAAGTTACTAATGGAATGATAGGACCAGAAAAAAATAAAACTAAGCAAGATAAAACAAAACAAGGAAGTGAATAGGGGAGCAGAGTACTATGATATTTTGAAGATGGTATTATTTCTAATGTTTATTAATAATCTTGTGCTAGAAGTAGATTGGAGAAATGTAAGGAGAAAAAGAAGGATACCATTGGAGCATCACTTCCTGTGGCTAACTAGATACAATGGAATGGTGCATCCCTAAAAGCTTCAGAAAATTTACAGGGACAAGATGACAAAATACAGCCAAAATAGAGTAATATGGAAGATTTCAACTTCTTAGTCATCCACTGGAATTTCTATCAGTCACCATAAAACAACTTAAAACTTTCTTCGCCTTGCTAACAATTTCATCAGCCCAAAGATAAAGAATGTAGATAAGACAGGTGACATGGAAAGTACTCTTTGGTAAATATTTCGCATCCAAAGGCGGGGAACTGGATGGCAAAGCAGAAGTGACAGAAACCTGGGAGAAAGTTACCATGTCATCTCAGAAAAAAAGTTTAAACAGAGTCAGATATGAAGCTATTTCTAATGTCATTGAAGACGAAGCTGCTGCTTCTTTTCTTTTTTCAATCTATGTGTCATTTCCTTTGTTACTTGGTATGTTTCAAGAATGGGAGCTGGAAAAGAATGCTTCTAATAGAAGTGTAATGCATGCTGAGTAGGGGAATGAGGAAAGAAAGCTAAAATAATTATGTTTATCTAAGAAAGTAATTTAAAACCAACAAGAAACTTTTTAATGAGAAAAAAAACAAAGATTTTTATCTTAAAATAACAGAAGATGCTCAATTAATAGCCGATTAATTTGTTTTCAGTAAACTGACATAAAACTTTCTAGCAGATAAAACAATCTTAATCTACATTAGACTTAAGAAGTTGATTACAATAAACTGACACACCTTAAAACAGTATGTTACCAAGGACCCTATGAATATTTGAGAAGTTCATGTAATTCTGAAATAGCATGTCTTGCCTGAATCCTCCAAGCTCAGACTATCTAAGCAATTGGTTATTTTTGGTCCAATCTATTGTAATCACAAGATATAAGCTCATTCTCAAATGTTCATCTCATTATCTTCACTTTTATGGCAAGCCTATTGTTCCTCTTGCCTTTTTCATGCCATGGAACAAAAGGGCCAATTATAAGGAATTGTGCCCAAATACTTCATGATATTTAAAAAGTATTCAGGTGTTTGCCATCCATACCACCGTCTGGTAAGATTAATGAATAGTGAAATGTTAATATTATATGCCTGTTATTAAATTGAAAATTTATCACAAATAGTACACATTTAAATACTAGTAAGAAAAACAATTGCTCTCCAGTTTCATTAGGGTTTGGGACAGGGAACAAAAGAAGCAAGAACTTTTTAGGAACATTTATTTTTCACAAGTAGCATGTCCATTTGAGAAACAGATAAACACAGAGTCTGGGTCTAGATTAGAACTTGAGTTCTTTCTGTTCAAACCACTGGGATGTGCTATTGTAATATATTCACTGCCAAGAGATACATTACACAGCAAATGATGGAATCTATCATATACAGAAAAATTGACTTCCCATCAACTGCATAATATGAAAAGAAAAACTGTAATGAGGAGCAGTGTCAAAATGTGAAATAGTATGAAATATATTCATCATTCACATATGAAAAAGAAAGAGTATCACCTGCCCATTGCAGACACTTAAAGGTAAATGAACAATGAGTAGAAGGGTGGTAGTGCCTCCAGTTTGGATGACAACATTCACATTTGCCTTGTGCTATATTTATTGGCTATTTTTTAACTTTAACAAGCCCTGAAAAGAGGTTTCAATGAGGCCACAAGGTGTAGAGAAGTCTTGGCCAAAAAGCAATAATTACAATATGGCACAGGTCAAAAAGCCACAGGCTATTATAGTTCAAATTACTATTCATCCAATCCTGGTTAAATCTAGTATTACAGTTTAAAAGAAGAATCTAAGCATTTATAAATATTTATGTATTTTGTGTTGACAGTTCATATATTTTTTTGAAGACCCAAAACTAAAAATCTTTAAAGTGCTCTTATAGAAATGGAGGCATATATTTATTCTTTATCCATCTTATCACCCTAGAACATAAACTTAATATTATTCATTATTAACAAACCATATACCAAAGCCAATGAAATTACAAATGTTAAAACCAATGAAAACTTTAAGTGAACTCATTCATATCCCTAAGTAACGTGAAATATTTTCAAGAAAAGAATAGAGATTTGGAGAATTACTTTTACCTGATTTTCTGCATAGCCATTTTAAAATATAAACAAATAACAAATTTAAGATTTTACCACCTAATGTGCTAGGCAGCATACAAGTTGGAAGTGTTTGTCCCAGAGAGAGAGCACCTTCACTTTGTGGACTTGCTACTCATAATCCAAACCAGATGGGGAAAACAGCTTTCTGTCCCAAACTGCACATAGATTACCCCCCAAATTTTAATGGTTCATCTTTTAATGTTTTGGTTCTTTAAAACCCTGACTTATTTTACTTTAATGTATCCAGGTTACATATAGAAACTATCCAAGTTCTGAAACCTACCAACAACACATAGCAAAATGAATAAAACGGAGTTTGGGGTGATTTACCAAACTGCAGTCCACAAAAACTGAATCACTTAAGTTTAAAATTATACCGGAAACCAGAAATAGGTAACTAATGAGACATCTGACAAATGTCTTCTCACATATAAAGACCTCTAATGTGAAAGAAGCAGTGGGGAAAAAATAAATGTTTCTGCATTGCCTCAGAAACAAATCTGATCTGTTTGGTAGAAACTTCAAAAGGATAGGTTTTCCACTCAAGACAAGAAAAAAATGTTTTAATAATTTAAAATATCTAATTATTTGCCTGAAGTTAATCATGTTTTCTTTCAGTTGAGGTAGTCACTCAAAGAGATGATAGTTATCTGTCAGGGTTGCTGTAGAAAACAGTTCCTCATTAACAGTTGAAGTGGAAAAAGAACCATGAATGTCCCTTAAAATTCTGAGTTTTGTAGTTTAAAGATAACATCTTGAATTTTATGAAAATCATTACCTGTCTGGTTTTTCCATTTTTTCTTTTTGAATTAAGGAGAATGGAGTAGATGGGTGTCTTTGATAACTCTGAGGAGACTATAAATGATTAAGATACATTTGAAATGATTTAAAAAATGAAGAAGAAACAGTACTAGTTAAGGAGTGCAGCAATTAAAATTTTCATGTAATATTAATGGGAAAGGATATTATTATAAACGTTCTACAGGACCTTGGGTTGTGTTAAGCATTTCTTGGGACGAGAAATTCCCACATTCCTGGGAATTCTCTCCTAGAGACATCATGCAAGATTATCTTAAAGTTATGCACTGGAGAATGCTCACATTAGACTCATTTCTAATGACTATAAATTTCAAACAATTTTAACTACTAATTAAATAAATTATACTGTATTACATAAATTATAGTATACAGATTAGCAGGCAGTCATTAAAATTAGTTATGTAAAATTATTATTTTATTTACACAAAAAGGAAACAATGTCCACCTAGTAAAACAAAATCTCTCTTTCTGTGATTAAATACACATCAATACACATACGCCCACAGACATACATGTAGACTCACAGTTAAACATGGGTGCTGATTTTTATGTTTTCCCTTAAACTTCTCTGCATTTTTAACTGTTAAGAGGAAATGTATTATCATTAATAAATAATTTTTGAATTACTTTTTATGGATTAAAAACATTTTTCATGACAGTTTTATCTTATGGAAAGAGGATCTATGAAAAGAAAGAATAAAGAGAAAACTTTTTAATTGATACAGTGAAAATCAGCATACAAGATCAACATACAAAAATCAATTATATTTCTGTATATAAGCAATGAATAACCTGAAAATTAAATTAAGAGAAGAATCCATTTATAATAACATCAAAAAGAACAAAATGCTTAGGGATATATTTAACATATTTTAAAATACTTAGTGAGCTCCCATCATATGTTAGGCCCTGCTTAGGAACTGACAACAAAAGATAGATCAAGCAGAGTCCCTGGCCTCATGGATCTTCTAGGCAAGTGATTTACATTTTTTTAAGTTTATTTTCAGAGACAGAGAGAGCATGCACAAACAAATGTGGGAGGAGCAGAGAGAGAGGGAGAGAGAGAATACCAAGCAGGCTCCGCCCTATCAGTACAGAACCCAACTGGGGTGGTGGGGGGGAGGCGCTCCAGAGTCAGATGCTACCAACTGAGCTACCCAGGTGCCCCTTTAAATTTTCCAGATAATACTGTAATACATTTTCTTTACAAGTAATTTTATATAATTAAGTGTTCTATTAGACAGTTTTCTATAATTGTTCTATTATAGGGGAACCTGGATGGCTCTGCTGGTTAAGCATTCAACTGTTGATTTCAGCTCAGGTCATGATCTCACAATTCATTAGATTGAGGCCTGCTTCAGGTTCTATGCTGAAAGCTTGAGGACTGTTTGGGATTATCTCTCTCCCTCTCTCTTCCTCTCTCTCTGCTCCTCTCCCACTCGTGAGTACTCTCTCTCTCTCTCAAAATAAATAAAATAAATTACAATAAATTATAATTGCTATATTACAGACCACGCAAGTTTTAAAATTATCATCAATGGCTAATTGCTCTGTGAAAATGTGGTACCAAAAACTTTCTTGCTCATAATCTTTGAGAGAGCACTAACATTTTGAACAATAGAAAACTCAGCATATGACTCTACTTAAATCTAATGATTCTTAAGTAATTTAAATTTTGGAGTAAAATAGATATCAAAGGGAATGATATGTATCTTCTCAATTTAGAGAAAGGAATTAAAAAAAAAAAAACCAAAACTCTGAACTACAACTATTGTTCGAATAAGATAGTCCAAAAAGTAAAGATCTTCCTTGTTGAAAGCTAGAAATAATTGCATTTGCTACTGAATTTTCCAGTCATCATCCCTCGTGTTTAAAATGAAAAGGGTTGAGTCATATTTCTTTTCAAAACTGAATCAAGTTAAAAAACTAAATCAGATCTTTAAAAGAAAACCGCCCACCCAAAAGGAAATTGCCTTCCCTCACTTGAAAATATAGCAGTATGTTACCTCATTAAAATGCCAACATGTAAGGTATATGTGGTTGGTAAAGAAGAAATAAAAACTCTTGTCAACCCTGAGGTTAGCACGCTTTGTAAAGTGACGTAGTCTAGAAGTGGAGGGTTATTTAGTGCACTAAGAGGTAAAAGGAAGGCCATCAAAAATAAAACCTCCCTGTTAAGCGTGAATCAAATTCCAACTTAACATACACACTCACAATCAAGCAAGCTTCAGTATGTGCAAGAAAAGAAATCAAAGTCCCCTACAGAAAAATCTGTAAACACTTATTCCAACATGGAGTATACGACACATAATATTACTTAAGTCCCCAAAGATTTGGTTTAATATATTTTCCTATATTAGTGCTTGTAAATATATGGGAAAGTAATGTATTTTTATATTGCTTTTGGAAATATTCCCAATTACTACACAGTGATTTTTTGTGTTCTAAAAACTATCTTTAAAATATATGACTCTGGAATTATTATTCCAACAATTATTCTTAGAAGATTTCTTTAAAATACAAAAAAAAATCAAAAATATTTTGTAGATAGTCCACAAAAATTAACTGCCATTATTTTAACAACTATTTAAATGAAAAACAAGAAGCAAACTTCTTCCCTACCACTTATTCCAACTGGTATCTACATATAAGTAAAAAAACAACCAAAGGATACTACCATTTTCTTACCAAAACATTAACATGACTTGTCCAAGAAGTCACATGTTGCCACTGTCTATGTATACTCTATATTTTGGTTATTAATAAGAGTCCCTTTATGCTTCTACCTGTTGACTCTATTACTGTGATACCTATCTCTTATTAAATCTCTCCATTAGCTGATTTCCACTTCTGAATACTCTGCTGTGTATCTTTTAAAATAAAAAAGTATTTCCCTCTTTATCAATGCGCATCAGCCTCCTGAAGTATAATAAGCACTGAAATTGGGGTAAAGCCTTAAATTTTAACTTCCCCTTCCACAAATCTATGAACAAAGTATAAACCTTCATTGTGTACTGGTGTCCTCATCAGTGCAGTATCGTCCCTACCTGAAATAATCTCTCTGCAAAGATTATGAAGGCAAATTGATACATTTTATGCAAATGAATGTCCTTTGAAAACAAAAATATAACTATACATATTTTATTTTTTTAAGTTTTTTTTTTTTTTTGAGAGGGAGAGAGAGAGAAAACTTACAGGGGAGGAGAAGAGAGGAGAGAGAGAGAATCCCAAGCAGGCCCTGCACCGACAATGCAGTGCCAGGGCAGGGCTCGAACCCATGAACCATGAGATCATGACCTGAGTCAAAACCAAGAGTCAAACGCTTAACCAACTGAGCCACCCAGTCTCCTGTATACATATTGTATATTTAACTACATGTATAGAGCTATATATATTGCCTATTTGAATAAATAGTATGTACATAGTATGCTGATTCCAGTCTATGGGACATTTCTTCCAGTTTGTAAAACTAATTGAACCTTGGGTGGCCCTATATTAGTCAGAAACATAACACATCAGAGAAATAGACACGACACACTGTTCTTTTAGCTAACATCTCTTATAAACATAAGCGCGCGCGCACACACACACACACACACACACACACACACACACACACACCTGTATTCACCTACCAAGATGCTCCAAGAAAATTGATAAAATTCATGGTGACAATGAATTCCACTTATCCTTCAAAATATAGCAAACAGGGGACCTACAGGGCATCTGTTTCCAGCTATGCATCACATCCTATCTAATAAATCACTACATACATACATATATGCATGAGAATGTGTATATACATATACACATATAAACACACATACACACACACACACACACACACACATAAAGGTAAAGGCTTAATCTATAAAATCTCTAGAGGAAAATGTAAGGAAAACTATTTGCAACCTCGGAGTAGGCAAGGATACTCAAGGTACTAACCATAAAAGAAAAAAAATGATATACTGAATTTTTTCAAAATCAAAAATTTTGCTCTTCAAATATAACCAATAAAACAAAAAAACACATGACATAGACTGTGAGAATATATTCCAAATGTACGTATTTGACAAAAGACTTATATCCCAAATATATGATTCCTGCAACTCAAAAATAGGAAAGCAAACACAGTTTAAAAGAAAAAAAATTGAGTAAATGATTTTAACAGACACTTCGCCAAAGATGATATATAAATGGCCAATAAGCACATGAAAAGATACTAAATATTTTAACTATGAAGAAAATGACTTAAGATCAAAATGAGGTGTCAATACATTCCCACTAGAATGGCAAAAATAAAAATACCAACAACGCAAAGTATTGGCAGGAATGTGGAGCACTGGCCCACTCATATATTGCTGTTGGTACAATACAAATGGTACAATTATTTGGATAACTGGCAGTTTTTTATAAGGTTATATGTATGTTTATCATAAGACCTAGAACTTCCATGCCTAGGCATTACACAAAATAAATGAACATAAATATAAACAAAATATTTGCACATGAACGTTGTTAGTACTCTCAGTCATAATTGCCAAAAACCAATGCAACCCAAAAGTCCACAAATAGGCAAATCAATTAAAAAAAAACAACTGTGGTATATTCATACAATGGAATACTACTTAGCCATTAAAAAACTACTGATACAAACAACACCTCAGGTGAATCTCAAAAATACTACACTGAGCAAAAAAGCTAGACACAAAAGAGTACATACTTTATAATTCCATTTATATGAAGTTCTAGGGCAGAAAAACTCATCTCCAGTGACAAAAATCAACGGTTGCCTGAGGTAGAAGCAGGGGCTGGAAATTTACAAGGAAACATTTTGAGGAGATAGAGATGTTCAGTATCTTGATTGTGATGTTTGTTTCACTAGTGTATATATGCTATGCATACATTTGTTAAAAACATATCGAATTGTATGTTTAAATTGGGTGTGTTTTGGGTACATAAATTATGTTTTAATAAAGTCTATTTTATAAATAAAGTCAACAGAGAAGCAGAAAGCAGGAAAGGAGCAAGAAAAATAGGAGTTGATCTTCAGAGATGACAAAGAGTTGCCATTCTCATGCATATTAGACACTTGATAAACATGCATTGAATGCATTTATTGCACACAATGATTTGGAAAGTTAGCAAGGCAACCACTATTTCTCACACTTTGTAGGTTGAGATTAAGATAATGTGATTCAGGGAGCCACAAAATGAGTCTAAATGAACACTTGTCATAGATCACAAGGCAAATAAATAAATTATATTTCTATCAGAATTCAAGTTATTCCCAATATAAAGATGTTTCCATATAAATTACCTACACAATTCAAATTTGGTTATCAGTAATTAATTTCATGGAGTTACCAAAAGACTTACATTGATGTTGTGTTAAAGAAGAGTATTGTTTGAAATAAGTCAATTCTAGGCCTTGGAAGCCTTTCATTATGAAAAAGCTTATTTAACAAAATGGTGTTTGTTAAGTTGCAGTTTTTAACTATAGGCCCCAAATGTGAATACTTAAACACTGAATACTTTAAATATTTAATAGAATTGCCTATTATAAAGGTTGGAAAGAACTTACTCTAATCCCTATGCAATACTTGAAACTTTTACATATTCAATTTAATGTGATAGAAATTGAGAACATAAAAATGAAGATGTGCCTGCTGCAATCACAGAGCTTACAGTCTAAAAGACAATAAAAGGCACACAAACAAATAAATATTGTAAATGGCTTAGTGGATGTTCTGGACTTAGCAGGGCATAAGTAGAAAGCAACTTTCTTCTTCCCCACCTGTATGTTCACATCAGCTTCCCTGTTGGCTTTTCTGGCTTACAACTGGATGAAATTGTAGGCAATTTAATAATCTATTCATTCAAGTTCAGATAAATAAGTCAGTTTAGTCTAATTATTAAATAAGTTTTGAAATCACTCGTAAGAGCTGACTGTGAAATGAAATGCACATGCATCAGAGAGTTTACATCATTTCAAGTTTTACTAGTCATTTCAAGAGGATTAAACAACCACAAGACACAAAGCAGAGAGAGGCCTGCAAAGTGAGAGTGTCTCCTCATGTCCTTTCCTGCATCGAACATACATCTCTGGCTTGGAATAATGGAAGAGGCCTCTAATATACAGCAGGGAGCACTTAGATTATGAAATATTGTCATTTTTTTGTCCCAGAAGGTTGTATAGCTTACATGAAATTCTTCATGGAGACATGCCTCACAAATTCATGGATTCCAGATTCATTTATTATAAATAAACAACTCTGTGGGCTAATTCTTTTCTTGCCACTGATGACACTTGAAGCAAATCTTATATCTTTTGGTCTTAGAAAATTAATAGTCCTGTCATCATTTTTTCATATTAACAGTCTCATGTTGGTAATTAAAATGTCCAATCCAGGGTAATAGTCAAAATTCTGAACTGTCAGCAATTGGCTTTTTCCCTCACCTAGATTAGTGCTACCAAACAAGTCAGAAAGTTTGCAAAGGGAGAGGTCTTTACCTAGCCATATGCTTTACTGACTGCACTCCCAAGTCATAGGATCCAGATCCTCCAAAATGAGATGCCAGGAGAAAAGGACAATGGGAAATGACGCCCTCTCCCTAGGCTTCTAAGGCTGGTCAGAACTGTCACTATATAGTACTGCTGTACTCTGGGTTTTGTATGCTCATTTAACTCTTTCTTTTGGCAGGTTTAGTGGGTTTCTCAGAGATTAGCCCATCAGATATCTCCAATTGCAGTTTCCATGATGCAGACAATGACTCTACTCCCTCCAGCAATTTAAACCTGGAATCCCAACCCCCAGGACTTCTGGTAGTCTGGTACTCCTCCAGGTGACTCCACCCCTCCCCTGTCCACCAGCTGCTGCTGGGACCTTCATGGGTGAAATCCTTTTCAAGGATTACCCTGATTACTCTCCCATGGGTCTACTTGACTCTCAGGAAAAACTCACATAAACTCTACCCAACTATGAAGGTGCAGTTTGCTTGCACAACAGTCTTCTTTCTCTGCATCTACTGTCAATCAGATGTTTTACCTACAGTCTCCAGCCTTTAAAATTCTCTTGTGAACAATCAGACACCACCTGTTCCTTAAACTTCAGAGATGCAAATAAACCTTGAAGTTGTACTTACTGGCCTCAGTAAGAGTAAAACATCATACTCCCTTTCCCTACTGAAGAACAAATCTCTCTGAAGGTAACCTCTGCCAATCCTTCAACTCCATCCAATAAATTAGAAATGGCGAACATTTAGCATGGCTGCTTTCCCAAATTCTTAGTTTGTCCAGGATGTGTATGAAGGTAAGGCTAGTTGGTAAGGATTACATAGTTCTTGATCTCTGGAACCCCGGATAATTCTAAGAAAGAATGAGTTCCAAGACAACACATACACACACACACACACACAACTTTTAATATTTGGTTACACTATTAAACAAGGTAGACTCTGATAATTGTCAAAAAAAGAAGTATGATTTCAGTGCCAAGGGAACATGGGTAAAGATAAAGAAATGGTCATTTATTTTTAAATATTCCCACAACATGGATGTATCCATATATTATTACGTTGTTTCATCTTTCAGACCCTTTAATAGAATGTGATTTCTTGATACTGGGCTAACCTATGCCTCTATACCTCTCAGTGTTTCTGGTTCTACCCTTGGAAATCACAGGAAACAAGTTGACATTTCATCCATAAGACTGTCCTTCAAAATATGTATCATATTTCTATAAGTATTTATCTTTTTGAACTAAATACCATCCCCCAGTACTTTCAGTCATTTCTCAAAGTTATGGTTCTTACTTCCCTCAACATACTCTGCACACACCTCTAAATCTATTATGTTCTGCCAATGTTTCTAAAAAGAATGTGTCTGAAACTGGAGAAGTATTTAGCCTGACAGAATTGTTCTGAATACTACATTTCTAAAATGAAATGAAAATTACACCATCATTTTTTGTTATATACATAATGCAGCTGACTTTTTTGAGCTCTCAGTTAATGAAGTCCCCTCAAGTTATTTTATAAAATGTTGTTTATTAAAACATTTCAAAAATACTAATTCTATTTAATAAAGATAATGTTAAAATATGCAGTATTAAATATCCATGTGACTTTGAGTTTCGCTGTCCAATGTTTTTGCACTGGTAAAACAATATAATAAAACCTCCTAATACATACTTTTAAAATAAAAAATTGAGGAAGGGCAGGTATTTCACCAGTTGACACTTCCCTACCTGGAAGCCGCAGCATCCAATCTTGAACCATTGTGCAGTATTTCAGAAAAGAGAAGTCAAAATTTTTAAAAAATAATGGTTTTTAGGATAAAAGCTGGAACTAAAATATGAAACTGATATGAAACTAAAATATAGCAGCAGGGTTACCTGTTATATCAACCCACATTATATACAAATTAATATATACATATGGGAATACAAAACTCCTAAGACACTTCCCACAAGAAACTTACATTGTTTTTTGAGAGGAAAGAATATTTGCATCTAAGACCATGTATATTAAAATCATGCATTGGTAATTTTGTCAAATGAGTGAAAGGAGGTCTTTAGAGATTAAAAAAAAAAGAGAGGTGGAACTTGAGTTGAACTGAAGAATGACTAAAACTCAGATCAATGGTGATGATGAAGGTTTTCATTCTAAGTGAAGTAAATCCTGTGTGCAAAGGTCAAGAAAATGTGTAAGGCATGCTGGGGCATTACAAATGAATTACTGTATTTGGAAAGAGGGAATAGTGTGTGATATGTGGGAAAAGATGGGGTGGGGCCAGAATATATGAGATTTTAAATGATGAGTAAGGAGTATGGTCTCCAATATATTAGGCAGAGATAGTCATGGGTGGTTTTGATCCATACAGTGGCAAGCATACAGCAATGTTTTAAGAGAAATAATCTAGCTGAAGGACAGGCACACCTCAGAAATATTGCAGGTTTGGTTCCAGACAATAAATAACACAATAACGTGAGTCATATGAATTTTTTGGCTTTCCAGTGCATATAAAAGTTATGTTTACACTACACCATAGTCTACAAAGTGTGCCATAGTATTATATCTAAAAAAATGTACACACCTTAATTAAAATGTTCTTCATTACTTAAAAATGATAACCATCATCTGAATCTTCAGCAAATCATAATCACTGATCAAAGATCACCATAACAAATATAATAATGATGAAAAATTGGAAATATTGTGAGAATTACCAAAATGTAACACAGAAACAAGAGGCAGTCAAATGTAGGAAAAGTAGTGCCGATAGATGTGCTCCACGCAGGGTTGCCACAAACCTTCAATTAAAACAAAAAGAAATAAAGAAACGCAGTATCTGCGAAGCACAATAAAAGTGCAAAAAACAAGGTATGCCCGTAGTCCCTCTTTATCTTTAGGAATACAGTAGAAGACCCCTGTGGATGCCTGAAATCATGAATAGTACCGAACCATATACATACTATGTTTTTCTTATACATACGTACCTATGATAAAGTTTAATTTATAAATTAGGCACATAAAATTTTAATAATGAATAAAAATAGAACAATTATAACAACATACTATAATAAAAATAATGTGAATGTGGTCTTTCTCTCTCAAAATATCTTATTCTACCGTACTCACCCCTTTTCTTGTGATGATGTGGATGACAAAATGCCTACTGTGAGGTGAAGAGAGGGCAATGCCATAGGCATTATGAGGTAAAGTTAGGTTGCTGTTGACTTCTGACAATTCGTCAGAAGGAGCACCGATAGTTTACTTTCGTTGGTGGTTGGCTGTGGGTAACTGAAACTTCACAAAGCAAAAGAGCAGAAGCAATAACAAAAGAGAGACTTCAGGGGTGCCTGGGTGGCTAAGCATCCAACTCTTAGTTTTGGCTCAGATCATAATCTCACAGCTCATGAGGTGGAGCCCGGGGCCAGGCTCCGTGCTGACACTGCAGAGCCTGCTTGGGATTCTCTCTCTCCCAGTCTCTCTCTGCCCCTCCCCTGCTCCTTCTTGCGTGCACTCTCTCAAAATAAATAAGTAAACTTTAAAGAAACAACAACAAAAGAAGAGAAACATAATATATATTTGTTGTGATGAGTTAGAATTAAGTTTGTTTGGTGAGTTAGAATTAAGTCAATGGATGAGGTGAAATAAGCAAGGACTGTTAAGAACTGACAAATCTTGCTATGGGTTGATGGGGGGGGGAGATGGGCTAGATGGTAGATGGGTACTAAGGAGGGCACTTGTTGTGATGAGCACTGGGTGTTGTATGTAAGTGATGAATCACTGAATTTACTCCAGAAATCAATATTGCCTGGCATGTTAACTAAAATTTAAATTACAAAAAAGGAACTCACATATCTGAGAGAAATTATAAAAGTAGCAATCTAGTAATAGCTTTTTTTAAGAAATTCTTTTTTTTTTTTTTTTAGTTTATTTATTTTGAGACAGAGAAAGTGAGAGGGGGAGGGGTAGAGAGAGAAGGAGGGAGAGAGAATCCCAAGCAGGCTCCACACTGCCAACATAGGGCCTAGCACAGGGTTCAATCTCATGGACCGTACCGTGAGATCATGACCTGAGCCAAAATCAAGAGTTGAACGCTTAACTGACTGAGCCCCTCAGGCACCCCATAGTAACAGCTTTAATGCGGAACAAGAGAACACTATAGACAGATTACGAAGAAAATACTGTTGTCATTAGCAATGATACAAAAGAACGGGAAGTAGGTAAAACCTATTAATTTAAGGTGAGGGTGGAACACCCCCAAAAAACAAGTCAGGCAAGTAGTTTTAAATGTGGCTTGGAAGCTCAGAAGACAGACCAAAGCGGATATAGATTCAGTTGTAAAGAAGCAACTGAAACCGTGAGCCATGGCGATATGATGAAGGAGGGAAATAAGAAGTGCATTAGTCAAGCATATGAAACAGGAAGTAGAGCCAATGGAGGGGGCAGAGCACCCCAAAGAAGGAATAAAACAGGAAGAAATATATTACCTTGGCCCCTTTCAAGCCAGGGCACGAGGGCAGAAAGGGCCCAGCCTCCTAGATAGCTTCTGGGGCAGTTCATGACAAAGTTTTTGAGACCAGTCTAGAAGTCAACTACTATGTGATCAAATGCAAAAGCCATAATCAATGAGGTAAACTGGTGGAGGCGAGTCACTGTAAGACAGTTTTGAGGCTTGGTTATGAGAATTCCTACTGAGAAGTGACAGTGCTGTTTTAATGTTGCCAGAGAGAATGTGGTGCCATAGGATCCAGAAAAGGTGAGTATTTTTTTTTTAATTTTTTTTTCAACGTTTTTATTTATTTTTGGGACAGAGAGAGACAGAGCATGAACGGGGGAGGGGCAGAGAGAGAGGGAGACACAGAATCGGAAACAGGCTCCAGGCTCCGAGCCATCAGCCCAGAGCCCGACGCGGGGTTCGAACTCACGGACCGCGAGATCGTGACCTGGCTGAAGTCGGACGCTTAACCGACTGCGCCACCCAGGCGCCCAAAAGTTGAGTATTTAAGAAAGAGACAGTGTTTAGCAGTGCTAGAGCCTTAAGGAAATGGAGGAAGATAGCCTATTAGTGACCATTCTAAGCAAAATTACTACATATAGAAGAGTGTTTCCAGATCATTTCAAGTTTGTTCTATTATTTAGCTTAATGTTTCCATCAGGATTCAATTTTTGTGATTCCACAAAACTGTTGTGAACTTCATCCAAGTCCTAGTCAAATAAACAACAATGCTGAACTGGTGAAGTAGAAATTAATGATAATTTGCTCAAATAGAAGTATAGCATGGCTTCAGTGGAGTTTTAATTGAATAACAATTTCAATATTTAGACAGTTACTAAAACTGGTATTTTTAAGATAGAAATACATCTATTAACATGCTACCTTTCAATATTTGGGAAAGTTTTACATACATCTTAATAAATAGGTGTCAGAATATATTAACTATAGGATGGAATATGCCGTCAAATACCATCAAAGTAAAATTGAATGACATACTTTCTAATTGTTTTCATAACTTCACAGAGTTCATATAATTTCATAAACTGCAGAATAGAGAAAGATAATTACTGGTTTTTTCCCTTGCTCTGCCAAGGGATAGTATAATAATCTTAAGAAAGTTGGATAATGCAAACAAATAATCTGTTTAATTCACACTTTTCTGTTTTGTTATGTATGAATGACCACAGAAAATCTTTTCCATTATTTTATTTCTTACAAGTGCCATTGTATTATTTTTCTTATGAATTCAAAATAAATCCATATGAATTCCTTGATTTCTTTACTTCAGAATACTTGGTATATACCAACAAAGACTTAAGGGAGACTCAAGACTTAGGGGAACGATATTTAAAATTAGGTGAACTATTATCAAATACCATGAACTAATATAACAATAAAAAGAATTCTATAAACAATAAAATAATGGCCACCCTCTGACCAAGTTGCTAGACAAGTTACTTAAGCAATTATCAGAGAAAAAAAGATTCAGAAAATGATATATAACTGCTGTATTATGGGGAAAAAACATATTAGACTCTGCAGACAATTTGTTTTAGACTTATGAAAAACAAAACTTTCATTTATAAAGGAAAATGTATATTTAATAACTATTGTTATTAGAGAATATATGTACATATTAAAAATGTATACTTGGAATCCGTGATAAAAATGTATTTTACTTAGTGTGATGGTTAATTTTATGTGTCACCTTCACTGAGCCATGGGGTATCCAGGTATTAGTTTAAACATTATCCTGGGCAAATCTATAAGGATGTTTCTGTATGAGATTAACTTTTAAGTTAGTAGACTGTATAAAGAAGAATGCCCTCCCCCATGTGCGTGGGCCTCATTCAATCTACTGAAGGCCTAAATAATAAAAGGCTGAGCAAGAAAGTATTTACTCTCTGTACATGGTGGCCTTCAAACTAGACCTCTTATTCTGCCTTTGGACTCAAAACTCAGACTGAAATTTACATACAGGCTCTCTTGGTTCTTAGGCCCCAGACTTGGGCTGGAACTATACCATCAGTTCTCTGGTATTCCAGCTTGCCAACTGTGGATTCTGAAACTTCTTAGCCTCCATAAAAACATGAGTCAATTCCTATAATAAATCTCTCTAAATGCTAGAAAGATAGATGATAGATAGATAGATAGATAGATAGATAGATAGAGCGAGCTATATATCTCCTATTGTTTCTGTTTCTCTGAAGAACCCAGACTAAGACATCTAGTAATACCATTTCCCTTCATTACTGTTTTAGTAATCCTTTTAAAAGAAATTTTAAAGAAATTTCTCCCTGATTACTGCATAGTTCAAGAAAATATTGCCAATATTGTTGTCTCGATTCCTGAAGTCATCAACTAAAGTGAAAACTGAGATGCCATTCAGAAAGGAAGAGTGGAAATATCATGTAACGTGGAGCTGGGATTCTGCTGACCTGAAGTCCAGTCCTAACTACTTTATTATTAACTTTCCTGAGTTTCAATTACTGCATCTGTAAATTAATGACTTTGGACCAAGTGGATGTTTTTCAAGCTTCTCTTAGCAACACAACTCTTTCTCAAAATGAAAATCGTGTGGAAAAGCAATATATTTTACATGCCCATAAACAAATAAAGCAGTGAAAGTGTCTATCCAATAATCAAGCACCATGGGAGGCAAATTGAAAAGTGCTAAACCAGCTGGTGCCACCCAATCCTACCACTGGGGAATCCTCAAACTGATGATGTTTTATTAATCATAAAAGCAACATTTATTGACAACTGGGCTCCACACTTTATATACTTTACTTCATTTATTCATCTAACACTAGATGGAAAATGAGGTCCACTTCATTAATTTGCCCAGTCATCACACAGCTAGTAAATGATAGAGCCAGAATTCAAACCCAGGACAATTCAATGCCAAAGCCCATATTGAATTTCACAACTGTCACCATTTGTTAAATATTTACTATGTACTAGGCGCTGTGCTTGATTAAGACTCATAATTATCTTATAATTTGAATATATATATATATATTTTTTAATTTGAATATATTAAACCCATTTTGCAGCTATGAAAAACTGTCTTATATAGGTCATGTCTCTCTTTTCTTTGACATCAGTAAACTATTCCCCAGCAACTTTTAGTATTTCAAGCCCACCTACATTCTGTCACTGTTAATAATAAACACTATTCCCAGAGGTTGGATATGCATTATGAATATTTCATTGTGTGTGTGCTGATATGTGTGTGTATATGTGTGTATATGTATATGTTTCAAAAGCGAGGCACTGTGGTGCCTTGTAGGGCTATAAAACAAACACAGTTCTTCCCTTTCAGGAACATTTAGTCTCATTCCTTTGTAACAGTATTTATAGACTGCTCAAGAGTTTAAAGATAATCATTATTATTACTCTGAGTTTGTAAATAAATTAACCCCACTGAGAATAAAAAATGATCACCCAATGACTGGAAACATTTAATATGAATTAGCATTTTTAAAAAATTAGTAGACATTTAAACTTTATTCCAAATTTTTAATAAATATATGGAAATAATATATAGTCCCATCTTCTATATTCTAAACATTGAATATTAACATTCTAAGCCCACAAGTAACAGCCTGAATAAAGAATATTCAAACCTCCAAGAATAAACAAACAGGTCAGACAATCAGAGAAATTATTTTTAGCATTCATAAATCAAAGAACACTTGGTTTCAGATTTTTCCTAAGTTAGAGCCTCTTCAGTTTCTTACAAATAGAACATAAAGAGAAAGTGATTTTAAAGAGATATTGAGCCTCATATATTAAAAATAAAGTGCTGGGTTTCATCCAGAAGCAAAGCGGTAATTGTATTAAAATGTAGATGCTGAAATCTCTCCCTGAGCTGCCTCTTGAAGTTGACCAGGTCATGCTAGCAATTGCCAAAAATCCAAAATTGGCACTTCTGAAGTCAGTGTATCATGGTTGGCCAGCTGGAAAATTGCCTGAGGAGTTCCAATAATTTGAAAATCATCAACATAAATTTTCTCCCTAAAAAGAATGCTTCTTCTGGGGAAACTGAACCACTATTCCAGAAGGCTGTTGACACACAGGTACTTTACCAACAGCACATCCAGGTATTGGCCTGAATTTATGCTTACAGGTCCAAAATTGACACCCACTTGGAAAGAATGCAAAAGAGTACAGTCTCATGTTTTAGGAAACAAGGAATCCTAGTTTAAAAAAAAAAGTCCATATTAATGTTTGAAATGAATCTTAATTTTGGGTAAGAGTTCTCTATCTGTGGTAGAATCTTTCACCAATGGTTCTTAACAATAGCTTTTGGTGGAAAAGCACAGTGATTTGTGGCATAATTGAGAGTGGAGTTGGGGAGTTCACTTTTGCCTAACAAAGTTGCCATTCACTTTGCCAAAAAGACTTTACCAAGAGTAACTTCATGTTGCCTGGTTGAAACGCACTGTACAGTATATTAAACACTAGCCAAGAAGATCTTTACAAAGACTTTAGAGGGTAGCCAAGATTCTTATCATTCAACTTGTGGAATGCTTTAGCTCTGAAATCAAGTTATGTAACCTATCAATGGAACAATATTTCAGGGCACTCTGATCAGCTTATTCTCTCCTATCAGAGAATTTTTAATACAAAAATAAGCTTCTTTTTGAGTAGGGGGCTTGTTTTTATTTGCTCTGTGATATTTTGAACTCCAAGAAGTCATTTAAATGAGGTGGATGATAATCATCAAAAATTTCTAAAACATTTCCATGGAAGACACAGCCAGCCAAAGTGATGACAATCAGCTAAGGAGACAAAAATCTGAGAATTACTACTTGTATTCCCTCACAAACTGCATTTTAAAGGAATGCTAGCAAATGCTCTTTGTTTAATGTTAGATATGCACTGAATTAACTAGCAATGGAAACAGTGAAGAATGAATGCCAGCATACCTATTTAATAAACTATGGCACCAGTGCATTAAAATTTTCTACAAACCTACAGAAAGATAAAATATTGCTTTGTGATAATATAACATTTTCACATAAATCATGGCAATTGATTCATATATTGGTGCTTTGAGTGAATAGGAAGGAGTTGTCCAAATTTATAGATGAAGAATAAGTAGAGATGTTTAATTGTGAATATGGAGGGGTGAGTTACACGGATGAGGTCAGCGAGGATGATAACACTAATAGTGTTGGAAAGGAAGAGAACAGGGAGGCGGCTAAAGCAGACAGACTGGGGATGAGTGGCCAGAAGTAGAAGCCACAGCACTTACATCTGTGGCTAATTTTAAGTGCTCTATTTATGACGAAATTCTACTTTTTCAAATGTCTAGTTCATTTAAAAAGCTGACAGATTGAGTTATCATTCTGCCTGATGCCCAAACATATAACTTGATTGGATCATGAAAATCATTTGTATATAGATTTAGAGTGATTTAAGCTGCTGAGCATATTTTACTTTTGACGTTAGGGTGTAAAATGAATTTAACGATGAATCAAAAAATAAGTAAGCGAGCAAATGCATCCATTCAGTAAACACGTATTGAATGTTCTTTGCATAACTTGCCCCTCTCATCATGCAGGGTCATGTCAAGTATTGCTCTTCAAATATACCATGCCTGTCTAGCCAACATCATCAGCCCTGCCCCCTTGCGGTCTCTAGCTCATTATCCTGTTTAATGTCCTTCATAACACTTATAAATGTCTGGAATTATCTTATCTACTTGTTTACATGTTTATTTTCTGTCCCTGCCTGCCATCCACCTCCAACCAGAAGCTCTTTGAAAGCAGCGAGTGTGTCCATTTTCAGCAATGCACCCTCCACAGTGCCTTGAGAAGTATCTAGGTACTGTATGTACTCAATATATATTTAAGGAGAAATAAAGATCTGCCAAATTTTACATAATGTTTTATACAAAGTATAAATTTTATGCAAAGCAGTCATTTTACATACATCGTTGCAATTCTCAGAAAAGTACTATGAGTGGCTGCAGGTAGCCTACATGCTTCAGGAACATCCTCCTACACTTTCGCCAGCTCATAGTTCATACAAGAGAAAATCAGTGTTCAGACTGTAATTGCTGAAAGACACCCATGCTCTCAAGATGTCTTCAGTACCATACACTCACCAGATTGAGTTCCATGTGCCTTGTTCATTCTATGTTCCAGATGTAGGAGGAAGCACCGACCTCACATAAACTTTCAGTGACGTTTTGTTTCCTAAACAGGATAAAGCACTGGCAACTACTAGAAAAATCCACCCACTTTGCTCCTCCAATTAGCCCAACTATGTGCAGATGCTAAGGCACGTTTCCACACATTAGGCTAAAAACAATTAGATCTACCAGGGAAAAACCTCTCTATGTTTTAAAAACCACTGATACACCCTAGTTAATTCTATTGTTAATTTTTCTTTAAGACAGGGTGCACATTATATATTTAGAATCTGGTTGTTTCAAATTATAACATTGTTGCTAGATTGCTCTTTTTTGTCAAAATACACTAAATGTTCTTCTAGTGTACACAGCTAGATTTCATTTCCTAGCTCCACAGTGAAGTGAGAATATGTGTCTGAGATCTGGCCTGAGGATGATGCATGGTTATGGGCAAACACATTAGGAAGCAACACTAATGGACTGAACTCAGAGGACGTCAGTGAAGGTGGAGCCTGGGAGCCCTGAATGATCACAAACAGGCACATCCAGCAAGGTTCACCTCACTGGACTACGACTTAAATGAGATATAAAATTTCTATTATATTAAGCCAGTGAGATCTTAGAGATGTTCTGCTACTTGGCTAATGTTACTTTCCATCATATTGTTTATGGTAGAAATTTTAAAAATACAAAAATATATTGCCTTTTCTCTCATGGGTTATTATTCTAGGTGATCTTCAGAATCATTTTGTTAGGATTTTAATTAGAATTGCAATTAATATATATGTTAATTGGAATATAGCGTTACAGTTGTAACACTAGATATTGTCATCCAGAATAAGGCACACATACCCACTTATTCAAATCACATTCTGCATTTAGGAACTGCATATTTCTTGTTACATTTATTCTGAGGTATTTGGCTTATTATTTGCAATGATATTTTTATTATTTGTAATGACAATAGGAATACTTTCCCCTAAGTCACATTTTTGCTTATGGGTTTATCAAAGTTGCTTTACATATTTCATGACCAGTCACGCCTGAATTTTCTATTCTTTCTAATAGTACTTTTTCCTATCGATTCTCTTGGGTTTTTCAATTACGCAACCACATCATCTATAAATAATGTTAATATTGCCCCTTCTTTTCCAATGTATATAATCATTATTTCACTCCTTTGTCTAATTTAATTATCTGTAGCATTTCTAACAAATACTAAATAATAATGGGGAAACTAGGCACATCTGCCTTATTCCTGAGTTTACTGGAGATGCTTGAAGTGTTTCATTGCCAAGAACGATGCTAGCAACCGGTTTAAGAAATATGTATAATTTTTCTTACAGTAGTATCATTCCCTTCCTATTTTTTAACATATTTTTCTTCTTTGACCTGTACTCAATTGTACAAGAGATTTCATATTATTAAACATTTTTGCCTTCTTGAAATAAACCCCACTTGGTCATGGCATATTGTAGTATAGCGCTGGATTTTATTTACCGTTTTGCACTAATATTCATAAGTGAGATGATTCATCATTTTCTATTTTGTGATATCTTTGTCAGATTTTGGAGTTAATATCATACTAGTTTGGGTTTATTTTTTTAAGAATTGGATGGCTCTATTTTCTATGCCTGAAACAATTTAAATTGCATAGAAATTACCTGTTCTTTGAAGGTTTGAAAATATCCATGAAATTCTTTCATATTTTCGCATGCAAGGCCCTAATTTAACAACATAATTAATTCCTTCCATGATCATTGTTTTATTTAGTATATCTATATATTTTCAGTCAATTTTGGTTATTTGCTATTCTTTGGAAAATTTAGAAATGTGTTCCTGACTTTTTAAGTTGGCTACATATTGTGTAATATTGGTGTAAAAAAGTGGAAATTCAATATTTTTTTCAAAAAGGTTTTATAAAGGAGATATTCTTAAAAGTATGTTTCAAGGATGTTAATAGAATAATATAAAAAGAGGATCCATGGTCAATATAACTGGGAAATGCTTTAAAAACAAATTTTCTTTTCTATAGGACTTCTCAGAGTCCTTAATATTATTATGAGCATTTTCTTTTTAAACGAGGCATTGGGCATAATGTATACAACACTGCCCATACTTAACTGTGTAACCTTCCCCCCTCCCCCACTATTTTCTTTAAAAGAGAATCTCATGAGACTTCTGTTCTCTGGTCTCACTTTGGGAAAGAAGTCTAAAGAAATCCAAATAACAACTTTATTATTGTAGAACTATTTTCAGGACCTATGAGACTAGAATGTTGTGGAATACAATCCCTTATAGAAAACGCATAACAATACAATAAAAATATCTAAACTTCAATGGCTCAGAAAGACTCTAGTTTTTGTTTGACTCAAACATTTTTCATGGTCATACCTTTGCTTGCAAAGCACTCTGAGAATTTCTGAAGACCTTAAATTAAATACTGTGTAAAAGATGAAGCTGCAACTATTTGAATATTTTTAAATATTCAAATAAACTTAGCTTAAGTAATGAGGGATTCTGCACAATTTTTATATATATTAACTAAAATATTTATTTAAGCAGAGGGTATTTTACATATCATAGATATTGGCCATAAAATCAAGGTTGTTTCCACAATGTTATGTTGTCTCCAACTTACAGATGAGGCAATGTCTTATTCTATCTAAGCAAAGCCTTTGTGTAACTCTTCAGGGACTTGATCTTTAGGAACAAGCCTATAATGACATCTGGAAAATTTTCAAAAAGCTGAAGAAAGAAAAGTAAGCGCTAATGTGTGACTGACTACACCTTGTCAATTACAGATGTAGGTTCAAACCAGCACTTTCTCAGAGACTGATACTTCCTCCTTTTCTGAGACCTATCAAGGAAAACAGAATATGGGCCCCAATTTAAGAGCTATACTTAAGCAGTCAAGAAACAGAATGGATCGGTAAAGCATTCTTGCATTTGGATATTTTAACATTATTTTTATAAAATTATTACAACCTCAGGCCTCATTAGCAATAAACAAACAATCTTGAATTCCATTGCCTATAATTGCTTGAGGAAATTCACAGAGAGAAAAGAAGACAGTATATACAGTTAAAGCAATCTGCCTCACATATAATGGCTCCTTTTATCATTTTGTTAAAAGTATCTAAATCAAAACAGTAAGTAAGCTTCTCCTGGAAATCTACAGAAGCATAAGAGTCTGGCAGTGGTGTGCTAGAGCTGGCTTGTATAGCTCTCAAGAGCCAATTGTGCACGTCCTTCCTAACTCTGCATTTGGTAATCCCACATTGTGGTAGGATGGGGAAGCATTTACATCATGAGAATTGACAAACTTTAAAATCAGAACTTTTTTCCCCAGAAAGTTGGTTACAAAACATTTACCAGCATAGTACTGTTAATTATCCAAAACATATTAATAATGTCAATATCAGTAACTGAATTATGCGGTTTGTGATACATATGAAATATACAATAAACCATGAATTCACTCATTCTAAGAGTTTCAAAAAATTACATGTGCACACCATACATTTTATTAGTTTAACATACTGCAAATTCTACTACAATTGATACATATTGAAATTATGATAGATAATGTTACAGACTTGTTTCATTATTATTTATAAAACTTTGAAACAGATTCTAATATTTAACATAAATAGCTAGCTGTCTTTGGTGTGAAAACCAAATTTATCAAACGTTAGGACTTATGTGACTGGTTTGGCACATGTTTTTTATTTATTCTTTTTCCTTATGGTAATGAATTTGCACATCTCAATTTTTCCCAAGTTTCCCAGTGATCTAGTTCACAGAACTTAGACTTCAGAGTTTAGCACATTTGATTTATTATTTTATCTAGATGTTTAATTAGATATTTATAGGAGCCATAGATGATGTTTCTGTCAAGAAAATTAAAGTTTACAGAATTAAATATTATAATTATTCAAGATACTCACAATTCTGTACACGGATTTTAATTACAAATTTCAAAAAGGATAAAATGTGTTCTCTCGGTGCTATAATGATCTTTCTTTTGTGTAAAAACTTTCTTACAGATGTAATGGTAATATTAGTTATTTTGCACCATGTTAGAAAACTTTGGTAATCTGATATGCCTGTAAGTATCAAAAAGTGTCAAGGAAGATATTGTTATTTTTGAAATAGTGCCTGTTGAAATAATTTATCTACCTCTTTCTATACACACACACACACACAATTTAGTTTTAAAAATCACATAATCTGAAGTTAATAATGTAAACTCAAGATACAGGAAGATAAATACTTCGAATACACCAACAATGAGGGTAAGTATAGCTAAAAACTTTTGTTCTCATACTTGACCCTGCCCTTCCCAACAGCCAAAGAAAAAGGCAGAGAGAAGGCATGAAAGTTGTGTGTGCCTTACGATTGGAAAAATTAAAATTTTACTTTTTCCAGAGAGACAGTACTTTCTCCTGCTGAATTCATTTAATAAATTCATCCAATAAATATTGATCAATTGCCGACTACATGTTAGGCACTACACTGAAGCTGAGCATACAGAAATTAAGCAGCTGTGGAGGTGGTTACAAAAATCAAATAAGTAGAAATAAGTATAATGTGTGCCTTGCTGTAATGGATGTAGAACACTGTGGGGCACCAAACGAGTGAGTAATATATTTAATCTAGGGGGGTGACCATAAAAGTTTTCACAGAGACTTTTCCCAGAAAGATTTTAAAATTAAATGTATCTTTGTATGACAGGCATTTCAAGTAGAGAGTGTCACAAGCAAAGGAACAAAAACCCATAACAGCAGGGCACATTCAGGGAACTTCCAGTACTTTTAGTTCTGTTGGAGTATAGAGTTTGGGGAGACGGAGAGAGATTGAAGGTCACGGCGCACAGAGAGTAACGGATAATAGGAGAAGAGAATTGGGGATATTGACAGTGTCTACTCTGAGAGAAAATAAGCCTAAACCATAGGCGGTAAAGAAGGGAGGCTAATAGGGCGAAAGAAGAGATTTCTAGACAGAGTTCTCCATGAGTGAGTTAGGAAACAGAGACAGTGGTGAGAATGTGATAGTATAAGTAGACTTTCAGAAGTAGAGAAATTCGAAATTCTTCCAGACTCAGAGAATTTCTGCGGAGTGGGATGACCCTGATAAAATAGGAGTGATGGTAACTGGAAATGAGGAGCTCAAGAAATTGAGAGTCTAAGATCTGGTTCAAATACCCAATTTAATGGTAGGAACTGGATAAAATAGGAACTGGGAAATAGGAAGCCATAACCTACCTACCTATGCTTCTTCTGACTTTTAAAATATTGCAAATTATTTACTATTTAAATTCTTTAACTCCCCCCTCCCCCACCCCTGTCCCAGGCATTTTTGCATAACAATGGTGCTGGAGGATGGTGTGCCTTATTTATCCTTTTACTTATCATTTATGACAAATTGTCACATCCCCTTGGGTGTACATACATGTATGTATGCATGAATGCATGCGTGTGTGTGTGTGTGTGTGTGTGTGTGTGTGTGTGGTGGCATGCTCCAGCTTGAGATATACAAAGTATGGATAGAAGAAAAAAGGGTGGCATTTGCAACCAGCAGTGTTCATTATTTTCCAGGAATGGGTTTAGATCCAATTGTTATCACTGTTTTTCTGGTAAGGAAACTAAGACTTAGCAAGCTTAAATAAATCAGTAAGAAGCAGAACTGTGACTCAAATCTATACTATCTGACAAAGCCTCCATTCTCAGTATTATACTGGGCTAATTAATTAATCATTTAAATAGGAATAACATCTACCTCATAGAGATAGATAAAAGATTAAAAGTAGAGATTCAAAGTGGTTGCGTTGTTAACTCCTTTTGCCTGGAAGTAAGATTTGCTTATGAATGTGTGCATGTGTTTATGTTTTTATGTAGTGATTTATTTCCCAGCCCATTCAGAAAAAACTCCATAAGTGTTCAATGAGTATGTAGTACATTGAACTACAATAACTGAATTTGATAATGCATAGGCACAAAAATAATTATATTCAGAAATATACACTTTCAAAAATATTTTATTCAAAAAACCAGCACTTTTTATGTATAGAGCAAAGTTCTAAGTAGATCATCTATGACTTCATTAACTAATTACTATTCATTTTAATATTATTAACATTAACATTACCAAAGAATCAATCAGTATGAACAATAAGGACCCCCGAGCTTTTTTCATAAGAATTTTCTCTACTATTTACCTGGAGTATTACGGTTGACAATAAGTGTAATGAAGAGAGAATGTGAAAGTTGGGCCTGCTAATTGTTAGTGGATATTTCTACATCATGGAAGAAGAGTTATAGAAAAAGAGGAATACATTGTGCTGATAAAAATTATTCAATGTTTAACAAGATCTAATACAGCAAACAATGCCCAATCAATATCTCATTTTTTGCAACATTCCAAAGTTAGACAATCAGGTTTCAACTGTATCTATTTTCTTTTAATTACATGAGTCTTTTAAAAATTCCTTTTAGGTTTTTTATCTAATGTAGTGGGCTAGAAAGCCATTGTTTTTGTCTATGTAGAACAATTTCCCCACATTGCCCTTATTCTGGTAGCAGATAGGCTTTCCTGGTTAAAGAGATTGGACATGTAAGCCATGCCTGGCCAATCATGATCTCCTAAACTTTTTGGCTAACTGATAACATAGTATACAAACAACAAGAAATTGCATTATTTTCAAGTTTTTCATGAAGTTGGTAAGCCAGGAACACATGGCTCTGTGGCTACTTATGAACATCTTTATCAGCAGCATGAATGAGGGTAGTTTCCATTGAAAGAAAACAGGCCACCAAAGAGAGAAGCTGATTCTGGAGATGGAGAAAGAAAGACAGTTCAATGAAACTAAAACTATTGGTATTCACAGATCAAGCATTAATTGCAGTCTACCCACTTATTAATGCCATGAAATCCTGAATTGTTTTCTGTTTCTTAGTATTCAAAAGGTCATGGCTAACACGACAGACTTAGATCAAAAGCTGGTTTCTAATTCCAACTAGTTGGACAATCTTGGGGAAATCACATTGTGGCTTATTTCTTTTCCCCCTGGGTGTGAGACTCCTTACTCAATGATTGATATGAACTTAATCCCTTGGTCTTTGTTCTAATTTTCCATGATTCTATGACCTAAAGATACTATTAAATTAAAATGACTCTTTCACACTCTATCCTAGTTTTGCTCATATATCATTCCTTCTATAACCATTTCTCTGATTCCTACCCTGTATTAGTCCTACATAGTGGAACTGAAAGAGAAGAGAGTACAAAAAGAAAGTATAACCAGTGGTATTTTGCAGGGTTTAATTTTTGATTTGGCACTGTTTTCATGAAATGTATGATCTACAATATGAATTGTAGATAAGTTACTTAAATGAAAATTATTCATTCTCTATGGAAATAATCCAAATATGTTTATGTTTATTACTAAATATTTTATGTTAGAACTTATAATCTAAACTTAAAACCATAATAAAGTCTATACTAATCAGATTTTATACAGAAAAGTTTATTAGACACTTTGAAAAAATGAAAAAGTACTTTACATATCACCCAAACTGGGTCTCTTTGGGTCTCATGCTTAGCGCTTTGCTCTGCACATTAAACACTCAATAAATGTTTGTAAATTAAATTAAATTAAAGGAGTTGCTTTTACTGCAGCTCACATGCCCTCCCATGATTAATGAATCAACACTAAGTGAGAAATTAATGAGTATGCTTTGTGCATCAGGAAAGAAAAAATGTGTTCTGTTTTAGAGAGGGACAAAATTTCACAGCAGGGGAAGAAGAGAAGCAACTCCAGGAATTAACAAGAAAGAAGCTTGCAATTATAGCTACTGACATGTGGATAAACTCAAAATAGGTACTAACATCACTACCTATGAGCTGACATACACACTACTTCATATTAATCAAGACTTGACAAATCTCTTCTCCATACAATTCGGAAAGAACAGAAGGCAGAAGAATCTACCCAGGAGAGCTTCAAACAGAAACAACTCCAAAGTTAAGATTTCTCATGGCTGCCTACATCTTTCTACCTATTTCCCATAATCAAAGAACCAGAACACACAGGGACGATCAGACAGTAAAACTAGGCAACCCGAATGAAAAGAGAAAGCCAGCGGGGATGGACCCCAAAACTGGAAAAGGGGGTAATTCTGAATCCACGTGTAGGTATGTTACAGAATTGCAGCAAATACAGAAATCTAAGCTGTCAGGCAGACAACTAGTATCTGGAAGATCCCTGTATAGAGCAGCTGATCCTGAAGGTGGAACATAATCATCAATGGGGAACAGCAACAGGCAATAAGAAGTCTGAATAAGCAAGCAAACAGGAAAGGATGCAAAGGCATGGAGGAGCCTGGGGTTAGGAAAAATTGGGCAAGATTCAGGGTTCAGGAGAGCAAGTCATGTAGAAAGTAAGTAGGAGACAGGGAAAGGTCACATTTTTGGTCAAAGGCTTGACAACACCACTTACTGCAACTGGGGCATAAGCAAGGGGCATCCCTTACAAAGGGATGGCCTGATGTTGAGTCAGCAAGTTATTGTCCCAAGGCCCATTAATATTTCTCAACTATGAACTGAATTGGTCTTGGGCCTGGACCAGCAGTAAATTGGTTGAGATAGTGTATGCCAAGTGTCAAACAGAAAAGAAACACTTCACTAACACCGTTTCCTTTTTAATTTTCTTTCAATTATTTTATTTTGGGGCCAGAAACAGAAAAATCACACAACTAAAATACTCACTCTACCTCTGCAATGTATCCTCAGTCCCATCACCATCTGAACACTGGGATTCTTAGCATAGCACTTCCATTATTTGTTTTACTGCTACTGATAGCACTATGCTCTTATGAAATAGTATGTGCTGTGAACAGAGGTAATGCAAGGAAGAAATAAGCAAGAGAATCTTGCCAGGATTTCAGAATCCTGGCAAAGTAGAGGGGTGCCAGGGTGGCTCAGTGGGTTAAGCATCTGACTTTGGCTCAGGTCATGATCTCGCAGTTGGTGGGTTTGAGCCCCGTGTTGGGCTCTGTGCTGACAGCTCAGAGCCTGAAGCCTCCTTCAGATTCTGTGTCTTCCTCTCTCTCTGCCCCTCCCCTGCTCATGCTCTCTCTCCCTCTCTCTCTGCCAAAAATAAATAAACATTAAAAAATTAAAAAAAAAAAAAAAGAATCCTGGCAAAGTAGCTTCAGGCCCTCTCAGTACATTTAAGGATCTCCACATGCAGGAAGGAGCCCACTGTTACTTCTCATGAACTCCACAATGGCTGCTGAGTGTGGTTATTGGAAATGAAACACTGGTTTTCATTCAGAATTACTTGCTGATGTATATAGATAGGGAGAGTAAAAGAACTGATTAGAAAATTATACCAGTGTCTCCTTTATGACTATTCAATTCCAAAATTTTTGTATCAAAACCCTACTTCCCTCCCTCCCTTTTAGATCTGATAAAATATAACACTAAATAATTTCCTCTAGAATTCTGTAGTCACTTGATATCAGTGCCCAATAAATACAAGTGGTTGCATTTTTTGGTTAAAAGATGTATGGGGGTGGACTATAGTTTTCAGATTTGACACTGACTAACATTGACATTGCAGTATAATGGCAATTAAGCATAATTCTGAAAAATAGAGAGAATAATGATCTACTGAAACAAATTCCTCCTACCCTTGTCAATTAATTTTAGTCTAACAAGTTTCTCCCTTGCTACAAAGTTATATCCACCCACAGTAATCTTCACATAGCTATAGAGTTTTCAGTATTTGAAAGTTTAGAAATCCATGTGAACTAGTTTTCTTCAAATATATTGGGATTTACTTATCCTTTCTAGTAAGATGCAGTCACCAAAGCATTTTTAAAAGCTATCTTTATTCTTTACTGACTAGGAACTTGATTTGGTTAAAATTATTATGACATATGTTAATTTTATGCCCCTCAACTAAAAATGATGCAGAAATTTAAATCTGCACTTTTTTAAAAATACAGACTTGATATGTGATGAAAGAAAACTTATTAAATTTTACATCAAAATAACTGCTAAAAAGAAACTATGAACACATTTAATATAGGACGTTGTAACAATTAGTGTTCACTCCTGCCAACAGGTTATTTTCTCCATTTATGATTTTAGGTTTTACAATGTAATCATCAGGCCAGTAATAGCTAATCATGGCATAAAATAAAGTTAAAATGTTTTCCCAGTCTTATAAACATTTGCGCTCCTAGACTTTTCACTAGTTGAAAGCAAGGAGACAGCCTGTTAGGTAGCTGAATATAGAGTATATTGGAATTGCGCCATATGCTGTTTCAAAGAAACATCTGACTTAGCTAAGAACATGCTTTTGATTTATTAGTTGACTTCTGTGCAGACATATGTGATTTCTTGATTCTTTTATTGGTGTCACACTTTTGATGCAATCAACCCTCATGTTCTCTTCTCCTTTTCTTCAATTTCTGGGAGAAAATACAATCAATCACTGAGGAAATGGGGTAGGGTAAGAGCCCTTTTTCTAATACAATTTTCCTTTTTTTATCCTGCTGTTTTAAAAAATATGTTTTTGAAAGAGAAAATAAATGAGGTGATTTAGTGGTGATCTTCCTCTCTGCACATTTTCAAATTTGTCAATTTTGATATTGGAAATTGATAGAAAATGATAAAATTCCTCTTACTTTTATACTAATTTGTTCCTAAAAGAAGAAAAAAAAAACAGTTATAGTTTGTCATCTCTTCCAGTACCTAGAATTCTAAAATAAAAATGGGGTTTTAAAGACCAGACAGGCAACTGGTATATGCCTCAGATGCAGTGGCAAGCCCACTGCTAAAGGTAAAGGAAGTGCATTTTATTATCACTTAGCACTTATTAAGAACATACTAGATGCTGAGGAATATCAATGCCCTTTACCTGGATTATCACAAGTAATGTTCCCCACAGTTCATAATTCAAGTATCGGCCTTTGCCCCATTTTGCAGTTAAAGTAACAGAGTCTCGGGACTTCTAAGTTACTGTCCAAGGTCACACTGCTGCACATTCAAACAGATGTCACTTGACTTCATGGCTTGCAATACTAAATTGCCCTCTTTCTTATCAACTTTAAAACACGGTAAAGCACCTAGACTCTCTTAGCTTTTGTTTTCTATTCTATTCTCTAAAGCATGAGTGATATCCTACCCCTTCAGACATTTGGGAAGAATAAGTTGATTAAAAAAAAATGCGTGAAGAGTTGAGAACAGTAAGGCATAGACTTCTATGGATGTGAGGAAACCATAAAGACTCTTTGGAGAGATTACATTTTCTTAAGTCATCTGCCCAGATAGTCTTACAACTAAGAACCTTTGCTGAATCACACAACTATTTTAGAATCGGGGCTCGAACCCAACTGCGCAACCAACTATACACTTTTCCCAACCATCTTGAAATGGAACCTGATAATTTCTGCACCTTAAATACTGGTCTGAGCAGTCATTTGATATAATAGGAAAACAAACCCACTGAATTGAAAGGATGGAACAAACTGTTACCATCACTAAAACTACTGAGGGCTAACCTTCATGCTAAGTGGTGAGATGAAATACAGACATGGTTTCAGGGATTCTACAAACGGACCAGACCAATGGATGAGAGGGAGACAAAGTACTAAAACACATGTAATTATTCCCATTCTCCCACTTTCTGAGAAGGAAAGATACTCTGGCTACTGGTTTTGTTTATTCCAACTGAGATGGTTGTTAGCACCAGTTACCTGTGTGGCTAAAGCAAATGGTCAATTTTCAGTCTACATCTGGCTTAACTTTTCAACAACCCTGAGAACAATTGCTATTTTCCACTTGGCATCCCTTTTCTTGCTTTCTCTCCTCCCTAACGATTTCTCCTTCTCATTCCCCCCAACTGGATCTTCCTCTTCTCTCTGATACTTAAATGTTGGAGTGTCTCAAGGCCAGTCCTTTCTTTCCTTTTCTTAGGCATTGTGGCATAAACAAAAATAACAAAAATATGAGCGAGTTTCTAGCAGGGAAAAGCTAAGGCAAATAGGCAAAAGTGAGGAGCTGGCCTAGATATCTGGCTTGTTTGTTGACATTTTGAAAATGCATGAGAGGAAAAATAAAGATATGGAACCCAACAATGGCTGAATGTCCAATTAAGAGGATTGTGTGCAACATGGTACTTCTAACACACAAAATGATCTAGTAATGATACTGCAAGGAGGAGGTAAAGGCCAAAAGGAGCCCAAGAACTAGAAAAATGAAAAACTGAGCAAACAGAATGAGGGTCCGTATGAGATCATGTGAGCAAATGCTCTGTGGCAGAATGAAGTAAAATCTTTAAGTTGGTCAAAATGGCTCAGAGAAAGACATCTAAAGAAGTAGCTCTCCCCTAGAAGAATGTACACCTAAGTTACCAGCAATTAAGTCTAGAGAAAGAGACATGTCTCAAAAGAGTCATGGGTGTGACTATTGGCCAAGAGAGCTAACCAGAATTAAAGATGCAAAGCTATGTTTTTGTGAGAGTCATACTGTCTGCAGCCTGGACTACAAGAGGATTGTAACCATTTGTTACTTAACATGTCCACTGGTCTCCTAACATTCAGAAGCAGGAAGCAGAGGCTGAAAAAATTACTCAGTCCCCAGAGAAAGCATAGTTTCTAAAGCCTTCCTCAGGTGTAGTCAAGGAAGATGACACAGATGGAAGGGGACAGAACTAAGGATCATGGAAAACAGTAGGAAACTAGAAAGTAATCAAAGAACATTTCTGCATACCTCGGGTAGAGGGTTATGTAAGTCTAGGTCCTCCAGATGCCAAGACAGGATTAAACATGGAACAATTTTATTAGGGAAAAATCCTATGTAAAAAGGGACGGAGCCAGATGTAGCTGAGAGAGCCATCAGACCATGATACAAGTCTGTCCGTGACTGAAGGGGAGAAAGGGAGAACATCGGGAAGCATTCTCGACTGCTGTGCAGTTGAAGCAAAGTCTAACAAAGCCACAAGGGTACTACCAAGTCAACCCACTCATAATTCAAATTTGGGCTTTTTCTTCCTCCTTCCATACATAAATATTGTCAATTGTTCCATATGAATGTGAACTGTTTCTGGTCCTCTTTTGTCAAGGGAATGGAAAATAATGCATTTTACAAGGCAGCACCCATATCTTTATCCCTGAGGCCTTATTGAAATATTTTAGCAATAATACGATATCTAGCACAGCAGATTCAATTGGGGTTACTACTTGGTTAGACCTACAGTAGTTTATAGCGATTTTCCTGCATCCATCTGGTCTCTGCAGGGGCCAGACTGGGCAAATAACTTGATATATAATAGAGACCACCACCCCTGCATCATTTAGGTCTTAAATAGTGACACTAATCTCCACCATCCCCCCTGGGATAAAATACTGTTTTGATTTTCTATCTTGGCTGGGGGTTAGTGGGGATTAGTTTTCGAGGTTTCCATTTGGTCTTCTTCATTATAATATTACTTACTCCATAGGCCAAGGACCCACTGTGGCAGTTAATCCTATTCCAAGTATGTATCAATTCTGATTATGTTCTCAGGACTGGGGAAATGACCACTGGGTGGGTTCATGGAACAAGTGGACACATCGTGAGCTGGATTTTAGTCAGGACTTTATTCACTACCTGGTCTCTATAGTCCCACTCCAACAGGAGGCCAGGAGGACATGTTGGTCTCTGGTTATCAATGTCAACTCAGAGTTGAGTCCAGTAGTCCTCCTAACTCTTGTTATTCTCCTTTCCCCAGTGTACTCTCACCCAGATAAATGACTGTAAGTCTCCTTGGGGAAGGCAGGAGAATTGTCATGGTATATACTTACTATGGGGTTGAAGAGCCCATCCTCTTAGGAACCAAGACACTTGTTTAGTCAGTGAGTTCCAGATCTGAAAATTGACTATCCCTGAGAACTGAGCAAGGGATCTTGGTTTCTTATTATGCAGGACTATTTTCAGCCTCTTGATCCTCTATCATTTTCTTTTCTCACTCCCCCTCCTCTCTCTTTCTTTCTCCCACTCCCTCTTCTGTTCTCCCTTTCTTTCTTACGTATTGATGTTAGGCAGCACTATTATTTGCCCCACTATTATTTGTGGGGACACGTGCTTTATTTACCATCTCTGCAACTCCCAGTGACCTTGCTAGATTTTAAAATAATTGTGGCCCCTGGCTTCTGGTGGTTAAGCACTACCACCTGGCCTCTACCACTGATGGGCCCCACAGGACATCAATTCATGAAATGAGCACAGCTCTTTGACCCCTACCATCGTCACTGGCCTACATCTCTCTCACCAGCACATTCCTGATGACTTTGGTGAGTGATCTTTCCTCTCAAGTATTTCATGGAACATAATCTCGTTGTGGATTTTTTGGCCTTACATAATATATCCACTCCAGCATGCCCACTTTTCTCAAGTATTTTTGCCCTTTCTCTACCACCTGCTGGGCCAACTCAGGCATTCCTAACTTACTGAGAGTTGGCCATTATTTTTCCAGGTTTCTAAGAGCCACCACAGGAGCACATTGTCCCCTGCTCGGGTCTTTGCTATGGTGGTCACCCTTATTTCCCAGGCAAGTGTTCCCAAGTTAATATATCCTGATGTATTCAGACTTACACTCTGGCCCCTTGACCAAGTACTCTTAAAAAATCCCATCCCTAGTTATTGGTCTGACAGCCAGGAGAGGTGAGGAGGGTAATGTGAACAGGGCACCAGTTGCCCTGTAGGGAGAGGCTTCTGCAGCATCATCCAGCACAGCTGAAGTGCCAGTCCTTTCTACAGAAGGGAAGGGTGGTCACCTCCACATATCTAGAGGGTCTGGAGGGATTATAGAGTGAACATCCTCAGATCTCTATACCACTTCTTAGGATCCCTATGTTTTCCCTACTAGGCCGCTGACTTTCCCATAACAGATCTACCTTGGCTGAGAATGCAACATCCCTATGCTTCTGCAAATCTCACAATTAGTTCTCCTCTCTGCCATTTGAGTATACTTGCCTTTCAATATGCGAAAACCACCCCAGCTTCCTAGTTTTCACACTTAGTCATTAACCATCCATTAATGGGAGGCAAACTTCCATTATCTTTTTCCACTGCCTCATTTTAATATAGCAGGTAGCCAGCCAACTCCACTGTCTTTGTAGGTATGGTTGCCTGTTTTGGTCACCTGTGGCCATACCTAACTCTTTTGGCCAAGGACTTCTGTCTTTAGTACAATGTTTGAGATGTTTGTGGTTGACTGGAAAAATAATTTCAGTTCAGTCCAGCTTCAATCTATGTGACCTGTGCAGAGCCCTGCACTCAGAAGGGCTCTGCTATTTGCATCATGAAATTCTCAATGATTTCATATTGGAACTTGTGTTTTGTAAGTAAAGTCCAGTGAGACAATGGTACATGTGAGCAGAGGAGATAAAGCAAATGCATGTCACCCTGTTTTCTTTCCTCCCTCCCAATTTAGATGTATGCTCATAAGGTCCACGAGCACAGGATTCCAGTGTGCCCACAATAAGTTAAAGTTTCGAGAGGCTCAAATTAAGTGCACAGTAAGTATGTTATGTCTACAACTGAGTAAGCAAGGACACCAATAGCCGCAAGTGGCTATGCTTTCTGTTCAAACCAGAATTGCTTCAAACACAGAAAGAAAACAATGGTGTTTTAAGAAATGTGAACAACCAAGAAACTTTATATTCTTTCTTACTCATATCAGTTTCCTGTATTAGTAAACTATTTTACATTTAAAATTATGACAGAGAAGGAAAGGAAAAGCAGGACAACCCATATTCCCTTCTCTTTTTAGTCCTTCCTTACTCTCCAGGGAGCCAGAGGTGGAAAGTGTTGGTAAAATGTGTGTGTATCAAGAAGTAAAATAAAAACAGTTGAGTTAGTTTTGTGTATTTTTCACTGTTCTGATAAGGAAAAAAGAAGATATTCAAATACAAGCTAAAAAAAAAAGATATTCAAGTACAATTTTGGTGATTCCACATACAAATCAAATGTTCTTATATTTGCATTTAAAAGAGATATTGCACAATACAAAGATGAATGGCAAAATTCATGCTAGTATTTTAAACTTTTAATTTTCTTTTACTTAGAACACTGAATGGCAAATTAAAAAATACCATGACAAGAGAGACCATGAAGGAAAGGTAAAGGCTTCATATTTTAGTAGCTTTAATGATACTTTTTTCCTTACTTTTTTAATAGGAGGCTCCAAATTTTCAATTTGAAGTTACTTCTGCAAATTATGTAGCCAGCCCTGGCCAGCAGCTAGTTATTTGACTTCTCCCTACCTCACTTATTTATTATTGACTGATTAAGTGAAAAACAGGTTGTGGCTGCTCAGGTCCCAGAATGCAGCTCCAGGCCTCAAAATGAGGGGAACCGATGTGCAGGCTGATTTGCTGGGAGGAAGCATGTCATAGTAATTAAGAACGCACATGCCAGAGCTGAGAAAGCAAGTGCAAATTCTGACCTATTGCCTTTATGATCTGGGGCAATTTACTTATCTGTCTGTGCCTCATTATTTTTATCTGTAAAATGGGATTATGATTATAATAATGCCTACTATATACAGTTAGGAATATTAAGTGAGCTAATATAGGTAAAACACTTAGAATACTGTCTGGCAGATAATTGGTACTACATAAATGTTAGTCATTATTTCACAAAATAGAGGCAAATAGCCTAACCTTAAGGAGAACTATGAGCCGTCTATACTTTATTATAAATTAGTACTGTATTATATACGTTAGCATTATTTTTAAAAATTACACATTAGAAACATTTTCCTTCATTAATACTACTTACACATACATGGATACGGTATAAGATTTTGATAGGTGAGCATACCCCAAAATGTATCTGGTCATCTTAAGCTTATGAATAGTGCTCAGACACTGCTTCAGGTAGCCAGTCTATAGATAACCAGATGCGTTACTGCTGCATTGTGTCTAAGCTACAGTTACTTGGGGATGAGGAGAAATTTATGAAATTTTAAGTTAAATGTTTATTTGGTAATTCACTAACCACACAGAAAAAAATAACTCACAACAAAGCTAGCTGAAACACACTGGCCTTGATGTATCCTAGAGACTCCCCAATGTTTGGATGTTCCAGCACACACGGATCATGTATTATATTGAAGTAACACAACTTGGAAGGTTCAGTACTACAGAGAATAGAGCCTGAATTTAGCTAGAACTGGGAAGTAATGTTTGTAATTAGAGAGACCTAAGTTCTCATTTCTCTAAACAGCTATGAAACTCTTCCATGTTCCAAATCCCTTTGGAAATATGTGAATGTAAGAAGGAAATAAGTGCCCAGCCTCAATAATTAAAAATACCACTGCAACATTTATCTTAAAAGAGAGAGTTGCATGCTGGGAAAAGAAACATTTCAACCTGATTACTAAGTAAAATAATCTTTAACAAAGTATTCACACAATTATTTTATTTAAAATAAACAAAGCTATGCATTTTCCCTTTTAAGTTAATTCCATTCTCCTGCAAAATGTGCCAGACATTTTGATTCTTTTGCTGTTGTTCATATTTTTATTTCTTTGTGCTTTTCTCCTCTCCTAGTATACAAGCTACCTAAGGGCAAGCACTTTCTCTTAAGTGTTTAAAACCTTCCAAAGTGATTAATATTGCATCAGATAAGCTGTAAAATTCTCATTTCATTATCATTGGATAAGTGAATTTTAAGATTTTCTAACAAAGATAATTTTAAAATGACAGAATTTGAAAGGAGTAAATACAGAAATCATAGATTTTATGCTATCTTTCTGTAATAATGGCTGAAAAGAACACTTTGAAGTTATTAAATCTCTGTAACTCGAATATTATAAAACAAAACACTTAAAAATGGTAAAGCAATAGCAGGCCTAACTCGCTTGCCAATTCTCAGGGCTACTTTTCTCCTCAGAAGTTTGTGGAATCAAAGTGGATTAAAGCTGGGTTTCTATAACTCTGGAAAATGTCAAAGCCTACCTAAGCACACCACCCTTTGACATTCACTCACCTCGGTATCTGGGTCTAATCCAAAGTGTCTAGAGGCATGTGGCAGCTGACGTTTAGAATGGCATACAAATTAGAACTAGAAAGGTTCTCAAAATTTATCCAGCCCATGCTTTTCATTTTCACATGTGGTACTGAGGCCCTTGGGAGTTCTATCATTTTCCCAAGGGCATTCAGCTCAAGAGTGATGGTGGATACAAGAGATCAAGTCTCCTTAACTCCAGGCCAGCTCTTTTCACCTGACAGCACTGCCTTATCCAACTTTCGGGGGATTTCTGTGACCCAGAGATAATCAGGAGCAATGTTTAGTTATTAGATCCTTCTAAAATGAGTCACGGGAGAAACAATGCACAAGTTCAGAAACCCAAGAGAATCAGGACTTCTGGATGCTTCCCAGACTGTTTAGAAATCATGTGAAATCCCCATGCACCTATATAAATCTTCATTCTACTTCCTACATTTTTGAGGTATATAAGAATATTGACTGTAGACTGGTCCTGAACCTCTAATGTAAAGAGTGAACAGTTCTTGTTTGGAACACCTTATCATGGTTTCCAAGGCTTCTTTTTGAAGAAGTTCCCTGACTCTAAGAGTCACTGAAATCCTCCAGGGTTGGGAGTTGGGCTGGGGATAGACGATATACTAGATGCTGAGGTTGCAGAGTTTAATGGTGTCAGGTTGAATTATTGCCATATTTTTTTCTTTTACTGACTTCCTCTGTTATAGGAGTAAGATATACAGTACAAATACTCAAATAGATGAAGAAAAGGGAGAGATTTTACAAGGAAATGACTTCAAGCTTATTCCTCTAGGGCTGGTATAGAATTTGTCTGCCTGAGAGGTAGAGGGAGTATCCTCTCCTAAATTATGAGATCAAAAATAACAAGAGGAGCCAAATTGGGACTAGGCTAAGAATTTAGGACTTAGCCTCTCTTATGGATGTAATTATGTTATTGCAGAAAATTTGCATACATAGAAAAGATGGCTTCAAAAAATACACGGAGCAGCATAGAGGCCTACATGTTTAAGTGTAGAACTGGCTTGAAACTGCAGGCATACAGAATTGTCCTTCCGAATCCTAATCCATTAAAACAAAAAGAAATCTTAGAGGACATGTCAAACAGATGAGAGATTAAGAAACTGAGACTCATGACAGTTAAGAGACCATCCAAAGGTCACACAACTGTCAGAGACAAATCAAAGCCAGGTCTCTCTATGCTTTTCATATTTGCAATCACCTGCTTAATACTGTTGTGAAACAGAAGTTCAACCCCAAAATTTAAGAATCAAAATGTAATCTTCTTGAATCTATGGATTGGAGAGTTCTGAGACATGTCAAGGACACCAAGAGACTATGTGGAAAGAGAACACATATTTTCCTTTTGTCATTATTCAATGAGCAGTCCGTTCTCCATGGCCACTGCTTTTGGCTAGGTATGAGCTATGGAAACATTTTTCCTGGATTCATCTATTCCCTGGAAAGGAAACTCAATCTGGCTTAAGAGAAAAAGTTTCTCTCCAAGTAATGATAAATTGTCTAAATTGAAAGCTCACACTATAAACAAATTTGAACAGTACAGACATCTCACAAAATTAAATTTCCATCTAGTGAACTTGAATGATGTTTTGAGAAAAAGAGAGAATAATATTTTCAGCCGTGTTTTATATGACTTTCTTCCATAGTACTGTTTTTCAGGTCCACTCCCAGGTAATTGAAAACACAATCATAATGACCCCTTTTTTTTTTATTTCTATGTGCTCTATTTTTAGTGAAATACTTAACGTGCTTTGAATGTAACCACTAACAGTTTTATTTTTACAAGGAAATAAAAAGGTTTGCAAATGTTGATATTCATGCAGTTTTACTGAAACCAAATACAAACTGAACACATATTTGAATGTGTTAAGAAATTTAATCACCCAAAATGTTCTGTGTGCATTCCTATTTTTTTTTCATTTCATTGGAACTAAATTTCCTATTTTCATACAACCCAATCAGATTCTCTGGATTTCAAAGTCACCAGCATATTATCTCTATAATAGTTCGGTTGTATAGTTTAAACTAAAGTGTAGTTGATTTCAACTACTAATCAAAAACCTCAAGAATCATTTTTTTACAGAAAATATTCATAATCTTGTACATAACTGTAAGCAGGCTCCAAATTACCTTTCTAATGTATCTCCCACTACTCCTCATCCTGCCTCAGCTCTAGACACTCCGGTGGTGTTTTCTCATCAGTCTCATGCTTTTCCACCTCTTTTGCTCAACTGATATACTCCTTCCTCTAACAGCCACAAGCCTAAATCCTACCCAGCCTACAGGAGTCAGATCAGATGGCTCCCCAGCAGCCTAGTGTTTCCTAGCACCCTGATCAGGATTAACCTCACTGCTGATAAACCCTTGGAGCCCTTCCCTCTCTTCCTGCTACATCCATAGCCTTTTGCCTTATAACACAGATCTTGGAGGAATAATTTATAAACAGTCCCTGACTCACAACAGTTTAAACTTACAAGTTTTGACTTCATGATGGTGGGACAGCATTAGACATTCAGTAGAAACCACACTTCGAATTTGAATTTGGATGTTTCCCTGGGCTGGTGACCTAAAGTACAATCCTCTTTCATGAAGCTGGGAAGCAGCAGTGAGTCACAGTTCCCATTCAGTCAGGCAATCACGAGGGTAAACAGCCAACACATCTGTGACCATTCTACATCCACCCAACCATTCTGTTGTTCACTTTCAATACAGTATTCAATAAATTATGAGATATCCATACTTCATTTTAAATTTTTTGTTTACATTTATTTATTTTTGAGAGACAGAGAGAGATAGAGCACGAGTAGGGGAGGGGCAGAGAGAGAGAGGGAGACACAGAATCTGAAGCAGGTTCCAGGCTCCGAGCTGTCAGCACAGAGCCCGACGCGGGGCTCCAACCCACCAACCGCGAGATCATGACCTGAGCCGAAGTCGGAGGCTTAATTGACTGAGCCACCCAGGCGCCTCCATACTTCATTATAAAACAGACTTTGTGTTGGATGATTTTGCCTAACTGTGGGCTGGACACATTTAAGGCAGGCTAGGCAAAGCTATGATATTCGGTAGGTTACATGTATTAAATGCATCTTTGACTTGGGATAATTGAAACTTACAATGTTTTTATCAGGACAGATCTCTAATGGAAGTTGAGGATCTATAGTACCGTGGTTAAGAGTGAAAATTCTAGAGTCATATGACCTGGGTTCACATTCTACCAAAATGTTAACTGGGGATCTTGGGATGTCCTTTAACCCCTCCATGCTCCAATCTCATTAGTTATAAAATGAGATAATCATAGTACCTATCTCATAGAGTTGATGTAATAATGTAAGAAGACATACAAAAAATTATTTTAGGCACACTAGATGTACCTAACATCTAGTGAGTACTCAATAAATGTAAGTTACTACCAATATTCTAACTTTAATGTTATCATCATCATTATTTGTGGTAAAAAGAGCTTTCATTAACAACAGGGAGACCTACAAAGTTGCCTTATCACGTCAATTCTTTTTTCCACATCTGTACTAAAACAGTATTAATATCTTAGTACAGTTATGTATTGATGCATAACAAATTACCCCAAAACTTAATGGCTTAAAGAAATATTTCTTATCACATAAGTTCCCCAGGTCAGGAATCTGGGGATGGTGTAGCAGTGCTCTCTGGCTCGGGCCCATCGCACCAGCCTGCAATCAAAGTGTTCACTGGGGTTGCTGTCATCTCCAGGCTCAATTAAAGAAGGTCCACTTCTAAATTTATGCTCTGGTTCTTAGTAGAATTCAGTTACTCACATGCTATTGGACCAAAGGCCCTGGTTACTTCCTGCCTATTGGCTGGAGGGCACCCTTGGTTCCTCGACATGTTAGCCTCACTATCAGGCAATATACCACACTGTAGCTTTGTTCATCAAAACAAGCTGGTGAAAGGGAAACAGCCTATAAGCAAGACAGAACTCACTGTCTTCTGTAACCTAATCCCCAAAATAATATCTTATTGCCATCATCCTGCTCCATTTATTGAGAGCTCTCATTTATTGAAAGTCCACAGGTCCAGCCTACATTCAAAGAAACAGATTACCCAAGGTCATGAATGCTAGTGGTGGGGATCATCGAGGGTCATCTTAAGGCTGCCTACCATGTGTTATAAAGTTACTGTGGAAATTAAATGGGACTAATGTATCTGAAATGTATTATAGAGTGCTTAGCCTCTAGCAGATATTCAAATATATGAGTTTACTTACTAAATAAAAGTCCTTGAAAACAAGAACATTGATCAGTGATACCGTAGTACCTTAAAACTCTGCTAAGCAGATATGGCTCTCACCAACCACTGAGGAATAAATGATAAATGATACCAACACAAGTGCTCACTTTTAGTTAATACTATCTCCGTTTTCAGAAAGTACAACCTATATACCCTTTAGCAGTAATTCATTTTACAGTACAAGGGTATGGTAGGCAGAATAATGGTCCCCTAAAAATGCCTTTACCTGAACCCCTGCCCCCAGAACCTGTGAATAAATTACATGGCAAAACACAGGACTTTGCAAATGTAATTAAAGACCTTGAGATGGGAGATTGCCCCAGATTATCCATGTGGACCTAATTCTTACCACAGAAATCCTTAAAAGCAGAGAGACTTCCCTGTCTGCAGTCAGAGAAAGAGGTTCGACTGCAGATTGGTCAGAGATACAACACTGGTGGCTTTGAAGATGGAGAAAAAGGACCACTAGCTAATGAATGAGGACACTCCCTTACTAGCTGGAAAAGACAAGAAAAAGACTCTCTATCTGAGAGTCTCAAGAAAGGAATGCAGTTCTGCTGACAACTTGATCTTAGCCTGGTGAGATAAGCGTTGGATTTTGGATCTACTGAACCATAAGATAATAAATGTATATTATGTTAAGGCATGAGTTTGTGATAGTTTGTTACATTATAGCAGGTCATAGAAAAATAATACAAAGAGAAAATATGTGAAGTGTTCATGAGAGGAATCATACACAGTGATCTCTAAATGGTTAATGAATATATATGGTCATTCTATAAGGTAAGATATTAAAAATCATTGAAAGTTAAAAAATCTCTAAACATCACAATCACAAAACTCTGGGCCACTTTTTTTTTTTGGTGGGGGGAGGCTACTTTTTTTTAAATCACTGTATTATAAAGAGATTAGCTATTATCAAAATCAGTGAGAATATAAACTATGGTATTTATTCTGCAAACATTTCTAGAATATTTACTATGTGGTAGACACTATTATAGACACTTTAGAAACATTAAATCATTGATCTTCTAACCCCAAGAGATGGTTAGTATTGCCATCCCTGTTTTACCAAGAAGATACAGGGTTCACTAGATGCCCAAGAGTATATAGGGAGTAAGTGGTAGAGCCACAAATCAAAGCTAGGGACTCTGGCTCCAGAGTCCATGTTTTAACCACCAGTTTTGTTTCTTCTAAAATTATAACCTTATATATTCCCAGTAAGTTGCTTTATACACTGTTTTAGGCTTAGGCAGAATTTTTCAATTGTAGGTTTTCTGAATTCTTTTCCCTTTGTATCCATTCAACAATTACTAACCACCTCCTCTAAAGAAATAGATAAAACAATGAGCCTCCCCTTCAAGAACTCAGTTTAGTGACAAGAGACAGACATGTAAATAGATAATGACAAAATAATATAATATATTCATTCAAGCAAAACCATCTCCTATTCCCTGTCAATGAGTTTCATGATTTAGAAGTAAAGTGCTTAAATAAACAATTGTGATACCTTAAATGCTACAGTAGAAGCACCGAACTGGTGTTAAGAGACATAGAAAAAGGAATAATATTTGCAGGAACAGGGGTATGCGGGAGACACTGAAGGGTTTGAAGAAGGAGAGCAACAGAGTAACACGTGGAGTTGAGTACTTTAGAAAGATGACTCTAAGTGAGTAGGGAAGAGAGTAGTAAGCCTGAAGGGAGGTAGGGCTGGAAGCCACAGATCTGCTGGGAGATGACTTAAAGTGCAGAGATGATGAGGGCTTGAATTACCGCAATGGCAGCAGAGATTATTAGAAGACAGGGTGAGGTTTGGAGTGGTATTAGAAGACCTTATGGCCAGGGGCCCAGGATATGCCACAGGCCTCCCTTGAGAAATAATAGCAAAAGAGAACAGCGAGAAGTTAGCAATGATGGCTGTGTAAGTAGTAGGCAGAGGAATGGCAAGAGGGAAAATTTCAAGTTTGTGTCTGCTGCCTTTCTAAGTCATTTGGACATTAACCTGGGCAAGCAGAGTCTGGACAAAGTGTTTAAAGTGTACAATCAGATAATGCCAGAAAATAACAGTGCTAGAAAGATGCAATCTAGACTGGAGTGGGGAGAAATCAGTGGCTAAGAAAGGAGATAGCACAGAGGTATATTAAAAGAAAACGTTTAATTATAATTTTTTTTATTTTAATGAAATTTAAAAAATTGCATTTCATAAAGAGACTCAAGTTACCTAAAGGAAACATTTCTTGTTACAGTGAACTACTGTTTTTTAGGTTGAAATTGTCAGCGCTCCTGGGTGGCTCAGTGGGTTCAGCATCTGACTCTTGATTTAGGCTCATGTCATTATCTTATAGTTTGTTAGATTGAGCCCTGCATGGGGCTCTGTGCTGACAGTGTGGAGCCTGCTTAGGATTATCTCTCTCCACGCCCTCCCCGCCCCCCCCCCCTTTCTCTTTGCCTCTCGGTCATTCATGTGCATGTGCATGGTGCACACATCCCCTCTCTCTCAAATAAATACACTTAAAAAAAAAAAAGAAGTTAAATCGTCACCAATAATTATAGCTAGCAATAGCTTATTATGTGGAGGTGCTGTTCTAAGTATTTCACATATAGGGCCTCATTTAATTCTCAAGCATTATTATTAATTCAGTTTATTGTTAAGTGAGATGCACAGAGGTTGAGTAACTTGTCCAGGGTCATCCAGTAACCAGTAAGGGTAGAATTTGAATCCAGACATTGTGACATGAAATCTTGCACTCATTATTATATCACTAAGCATGTTTAGTAAATGCAGACATTCAGAAATTATTTTTACTATGTTGTGGTTGAAAGCACAAAGAGGCTCTGGACCAGACTGTGTAAGTTCAAATCCTCATTTCACCACTTAACAGCTGTGAGATGAGACATTACACAAGTGACTTCCTCACTCCACAACTGTTTTCCTATCTAAAAATGGGGATAATAATAGTGCATGTCTCCTAGGGCATTTCTGAGCCCTAAATGAGTAAATGCAGAAAAGGTTTAGAGTAGTGCCTAGAACATATTACACATCCCATAAAATTTACCTGTTATTATAAACATTATTCAATCCTAAATGCTGAGAATACTGGTAAGTAATGCTGTATATACTGCATGGCCCCAGTTAAGACCTGCAGTAGGCAGAATAATGGCCCCCAAAATGTCCATGCCCTAATCCCTGGAACCTATAAATATGCCACCAAACAATGGCAAAACGGACTTGCCAGCTGTGATTAAGGTTATGGACCTTGAGATGGAGAGATTATCCAAGATTATCTAGGTAGCCCAATCTAATTAGATTCTTAAAAGACGGCAATTAGAGAGAGAGCAACGTAAGAAAAGGTAACAGAAATCAGAAGGAGGAGAGGCTTCCAAACCAGCAGTGCTGGCTTTGAAGAGGGAGAGAAATGACCACAACCCAAAGAACACGGATGGCTTACAGAAGCTGGGAACATGTCCTCAGCTGACAGCCAGCAATGAACCAGGAACCTACCACAGCAAGGAACTGAATTCGGCCAACCTGAATGAACAAAACACCAAATTCTTCCCTATACCTTATAGGAAGAAACACAGACCTGTGGATAAACTGATTTTGGCCCAGTGAAATCTGAGATGGACCTGTGACTACAGAACTGTTTGACCATACATTGGTGTGGTTTTGAGCTGCTAACTTTGTGGCAATTGTTACAGCAGCAGTAGTAAACATAAGATCCATGCTTAACTTTTTCTTAAAAGACTCAAAAATATTGATTTAAGAACTATGTAATATGCTAAAATGGATTTAACTTTTTAAAGTCAGCAATTTTAAACTGTTAGGGGCATAAATCAATGTCTCCTTTACATTTCTATTATTAAATTCTTTAGAACCTAAAAGTTCCTGAAAGGCTAGAAGAAAGTCATAAATAAGATGATATTATAATTCTTTTCATCTTCTCTTTGTATTTAAAGAAATATTCTATTTTTTTCTTAAGTTCTCATAATTAATGGATGAATTCATTATACTTTGATTTTTTACTAATACATTTTAAGCCCATAGCCAAATCCTAATAAGACTCTTCATTAACATGTTGGCAGGGATTTATAAATTCTAGGTTTAAACAATTAACATGCTGAATTTACAGAGGTAAAACACTTACATGCCAAATACACTATGCCTGGGTTATCTAATTTTTCACTGTCTCTGAATTGGTACCCATTAGCTCCAAGAAAGTAAGGGCCATGTCTGGGTGTTCACCTTTATATGAAAACTGCTTAGCAAAACTCCTGGCCCCCAGCAGGATTCTGGTAAATAAATGAATGAAAAACAAATACATTTTTAAAGAAAGTATAGAAAGTGGGAAATAAAGCTTCCCTGAAACCTCAGCTTACTAGCTCCCTGGCAAATTAAAGAGGTATACTATATCTAGAGGTTAAATGATACAAATTGGAGCTTATTTTAAATATTTTCAACAAAAATCTTACATGTTCTACAGTTTTATATCCTTAATCAGATTCAGTAAATATAATTCAAGCATCTTGATAGCTTGGTACATATATTTATTATTAACAGCTCATGCGATGTTCACATGACATACATAAAGTTCCATGAATTAGAACCTGCTCTGAACATGTCATCTATATTATGGGGGGAGGGGGGGTATGTTTTTCCTATTTCCATAAAAATTCAATGAAGCACAGTGTATCTGCTGGTCTACCTGAGAAGTACAACATGGTTGTCTTCCCTCACGGTGCTAAATGAAAGCCTTGGTCTTCTTGAAGAAGACTTTCTTATCCTCCAGAACACCACCATTCAACTTAAATATAACACAGGGAATATATGTAATTTTAAATTTTCACACACATTCTCATTTCAACATGTAATCAGCATAAACTGAAACAGTTTGCATCCTTTCCTTTTCATACTAGAACCTAGAAATCCCGGGTGCATTTTACACAGACCTCCATTCGACCTACCCGCATTTCAGGTGGCTGGGAGCAACTACATTGGCCAACTGGAGCTCTAGAAAAACCTCCCCTCCTATGCCTAAGTGAGCTGCATACCCTGTGAACTTGTAGCTCCTACGCTAGCTCATCTGTACTGTTGGTTTATGTGGTAGAAAGGACTTTTTTGTCTTTGTTTTAACTAATTCAGGAAACCATCAACATCATCCTCCTTAGGACTGTTTTTTTCCGAGATCTCCTTAGTGTATGGAAGACAATAAATATTGCCGGTATAAATGATGTTAAATTGTACACCTTGAATGCAAAGATGAATTTGAACACTATTAAAATCCGTTAATAAACGTTCTTTTGTCCATGTTTCATCCTGAGTAATGCCTGTTTCACAGAAAAGTTATCTAAAAAAAAATAAAAATCTTTCTTGTAACGCTCCTTTACAGGGTAAGCTCTCGAACATGTAACAATACAGTTGTCATGGGAGTGTGCGCTCCTGGGGAAGAGAGGTGAGGCAACAACTGAAACGTACTTAAGGCCTACTATGTGCAGGAAGGTTCACCTACCTGTCTTCAGCTAAAGCAAACCCTCCAGCCGAGACATTGCTATCCACACCACAGAATCAGTAGGCAGTGGAAATTCACGCAGCTACACATAACTGCCTGGTGAAGCTCAAAAAATACCTTCCCTCAGGCCCTAGTCTTAGAAAGTCAAACTCGGCTACCCAGGGGTGGGCGACCTCGCCTTTCCGCGGTTCTCAGAGCTCCTGCATGTTTCAGACGGACCCCGCGGCCAGGTGCTCGCTCCCCGCGGAAAGCGTCCGGCCCGCCGGCAGGGCCTCTCGGGCCGCGGCTGCGCAGGACTGACGGCCAACGAGACGGGGTTCCCGGCCTTCCTAAGCCTGCAGGGGTCAACACGCTACCCACCCTCGGCACGCACGCGCCACAAATCTGCCCCAGCCCCGAAGCTGCCGCCCCCGCCCACCCCGTCCTGGGACTTTCCTCCCCAAGAGGCCATCCCGCAGAGAGCCCTCCACCCTGGGCTAGCGAGAGCCCGGCAGGCGCGGAGGCGCCCCGCTGCCACTCGGCGGCGCTTGTCCGGCGGAACGCCGCGGCGTCCGAGGACAGGGAAACCCTGCCCTCGGAGAGCGCCGACTCCTCCGCGGCCTCTTGACACAGCGGTCTCTTCACCCACGAGGCCCCGACCCGGGGCTGACGGGCTCGTGACTGTCCTGCCAATCAGATACGTTTTTCTCCGGATGGCCAGCTGACCAATCACCGCGCGCGGGTGTCTTCTTCGGCTCTTCGGCCCTTCGGCCCTTCGGTTCGCCGGCGTTCGCTGTTGCTGGGCCCTCCCCGGCCTTCCGCACCGCTCTAAAGCTTAGTTCTCCTTGTTTAATTTCCTCTTTTTTCTCAGACACTTCCGGGTCCTGCGTCGCTCCGGAAGCCCGCGAGTTCCGGAAGCCTGGGTAATCCAGGTTCTGCTAGGAGAAGTCAGGCTTCCCAGAGAATGTTTCAGAAAAAGTTACGTGGAACGGGGGCGTTTCTCAGACTCGTAAGGTCAGTGTCTGCCGGAGAGAACCGGAGTGCAAACCTGAGGTCTTGGTTACAGCTGGGAGGGCGTGGAGTTTCACGACCTTGTCGCTGTCGCCCTTAGCTTCAGTTTCCCCGTTTATTGGCTTCCTGTCTTCCTGGAAAAAGCAAATCAAAGTGTGATTTTTGGGAAAGGCAATGAAGCAATCCCGAGCTCCTAAAAATGAAATTAGAATCACACCATTAAAAAGAAAAAAAAAAATAAAAACACTGCTAGACTTGAGTTCCTGTGCCTTCCTCGAGGTGACTAAGACACTTCGAAATCACCGCGCATTTGGCGTTGGTGAGGTTTAATTCCTTATGAATGGCTAAAGAATTATGCAGTGTTCAAACTACTTAATATCGGATGGCTCATGTAAAGTGTTATATTTGGTACAAAAATAAGTTGAGTATGCTTAAGTTTCTAACATTTTTGAAAGCCTGTGAACTTAGAACTAGTTTCAATTTTCTTGAGGAGGAAGAGCTGTCGCGAATGTTCTTGCGTAATTGCAATGAGTTTCTTATATTTAACATTGATTTCTGATAACTGTGAGAATAATTGACATTTTTCTTCTGGTATTTTAAAATAAAAGTCATTGTTTCTTTACTTATTTCTTTAGGTCCCATTTTCCAAAACATCACATTTAGTGAAAGGGCTTTTCACGAGACCAAGTTGTGTTGTTGACTGTTCACATCGAACACGTTCTGGTAGTCTTGATGCCCCTTGAGAATTTTTTACCTTAATTTCAAACAGTTACAGGGAGATTGAGACTTTATCCACACTACAATTTGCAGTCTAAACATCTTCCCCTAATACATTAACTTTAGTTAAACGTGAAAAAAATAAACTTGGGATGGCTGACTTCTTTTTCATTTTATCTTCTCTCTGATCTGCCCATATTTTCAATTACTTGTATCCAGAAACGTTAGAGTTTAATGATCTTGAGTCAGAAGGAGATTGCAAAGAAAAGAGGTAATGGAGTTATTTACAAAGTCAAAAAAAGGGCTTTTATATATACGGAGTATATATTACATATATATGTAATATAGATATATATTATAGATACATATGTAATATATAATGTGTATCTATATCTATATCTGTATCCCCCCCTCCCCTTAAAAAAAAAGGAAGAAAATGGAAATAACAGGACATAGTAAAGAGAATACTAGACTAAGTCAAGAGAATTGAATGCTAGTCCTGACTCTGGTTTCCTTCGACCCACCCTACCTTGTGGTCTTAATCTCTTCATTTTTAGAAATTAGGAGTGTCAGTCAACCTGTGGTTTTAAATCTGTTCTGTAGAAGAATTCCTGCAGAAATTTCCTGGAACCACGCAGGGGAGAAACAAAGCAAGCTGACTCTCAGCCATATTTTACAAGACACATTTTATGTGTTGTTTGAAAAAGTGTTTTCTGTTAAGAAAATTAAATTCATGTCTTTGAGGAGATGATCTGTGTTTCCTTCTAGCATTAAGATTCTGTTTCTTAGGGTATTCATTTGTATCCAATGTGCATTCGTTCGATTTGTACAGTTTTTTAAATAGTAAAAGATAAATTCATGGTTAATTCATTACTGAAAGCCTCGAACCTCTGTGTTGTCTCATTGTTTAGTAGGTACAAATTTCAAATTTAATTCTTCATGATCAGAATCATAATTCTTTATTTTTCTCTCTTCCTCCTACCCTTGTATTTTAATACCAAATTTTTATGAATAAATTTATGTTTTGAGTCCTAGCCCCGTGTTTCCCTCAGAGCGTCACGTAATTTTAAAGTGTCTTTCTCTCTTGCACTCCACTGTGCTCAGGTTCCTGTTGCACAAGGAAATGTATGGCATATGCACAATCTTTATTTCTGGACAAAAGTTCTGCTCTGAATCACTTGCTCCTTTTTTTCCTCCCTTGATTATCTTGGGCAACGTAGAAGCAAATTGGATGTCCCCTTTATCTCTTTCCTGTGAAATGACAGCAGTTTCTAAACATTCCATGTTCCTCTTCAGTTCCTTTGGAATGTGGAAGAAACCTCTGGAGAAAAGCTCTGTCCTGCTCCATTTGCCCCATGTAATCCTGGCACTGCAAATACCAGCACTGTCATTTCTCTACATGGAGGTGGAGGCAGGGAAAAGATGGCTAGCACACACTCTTCTTCCCATTGTGCACTGGTTATCAACTTTTCAACCTTTACCGTCTATAAAATCAAAATGCCCTTTTCTGTATTGCTTTCTATTCTTTTAATATATTTTCCTTTTTTTTTTTTTTTTCAGAGCTCTTCCTTCTTAACTGCCTGTCAATAAGGTGAGATAAAATTCCATCCAATCTGTGTTTTCTTCTTACGGTTAAAACAAAAATACCCAAGAGCTGTAGAGTAGTTCTGTTTTGATTATGCATAACCGTTCCCTTCTAGTAATAGATGAATTGGCATTGCCTCTACTTTGCATATAGTGTGTGTTCATAACAGTTAAATGAATGTTCACGCCTCATTTTTTTCACCCACATATTCCCTTTGTTCAGATTTGACTTTCAGTCTCTTTGAATGGTTCTCTGACCACGAGGATAGAGTCAGGGAGAGAGAATGTAGACAAGATGCATCCCAGGCAACACGTGCAACTTTACCACGTTCCTTTACTTTCTTTCCCCATTTTACAGTCCTGAGAGCTTGACTGGCAGTCTGGTCTTGTGAATGATCATGAGGGGAAAAAAATTAGCTTTGAGCTCTGCGGGATTGAATCCATACTACTTACTAACTCCCTTTGTGTGTTCCACAGTTTCTCTAGTGTTTACCAGAAATTTCCTGATTGTCAGTCTGACCTTAAACAGGTGCTTAATCTTCTCAAGCCTAACTTTTGTCTTCTTAAAATGGACGTGATAGTACTTACTGTGTGATAAGGATTATATGAGATAAAGAATGTAAAGAAAACATAATGCCTTGCACATAATAATGTATCACGTGATACTTCTTCCTTTTCCATTGCTAATAATACCTCTTCTGCTTTGTGGATATTTCCATATTGTCTTGAATGCCATAAAATATGCAATTAAACATGTATGCCAGTAATATGAAAGTCATTTAAAATTCTCTTCTTAGGTTCTAAAGCCTTTTTCTAATTTTATAGCATACTAAAGATCTAGTTGCTTCATGTGTTTCATGTGGCTCTTTGTTTATCCTTGGATTGTAATTTCTGCTGTAGTTCATGCCTACACTCTTAATAGTGCTTAGCCTTTAAAATAGCCCTATTTGTATGTCATGTTGTGCTCCTAAAGTGTTTATGTTCATCTTTTAGGCCCGTCACCACCTTGTCAGTCGAAGACACTAGTTCAGAGCATGGCTCTGCCACTTCTAGGTGTGTGATTTTACACAAGTCAGCAAATCTCTTTCTCTCTGTGCTTCAGTTTCCTTGTTTTAAAACATAAATGATAAAAGAACCTCTTTGATTAATATTGCAAGGATGAAGTTATTTAATATTTATTTTTGCAAAGGATACTTAGCCATGATAGTTCCTTATTAGCACTTGATAACTGGTAAATGGTATATATTTACTACAGTCGTAAACTCATAAATTGGTAGGGAGTATCTTCCATAATGCTTTGCTGGGTTTTTCTCTCTATGATAGTGTCTTTGTCTCACATGTTCTGTTTTGATTTCTCTACTTTCTCTAGCCTTTTTCAAACTCATGTCCAGCATTACCATTTCCGCAGTTGGAAACGGCTGTTCTTTTTTTTTTTTTTCTTCCTCTTCCAAACTTTCTTAAAACAGTCCCTATGAGGATTCTAAATAGGTAGACTTTTCATAGTTAATTTTTTAAATTGATTCTTATATCTTTTAACTGCTAGAGAGTATAGTGTGGTAAAATGACTTGTCCAGAGGCACACAGCCTGTTGATGAACCTGGGCTAAAATACAGAACTAATCAGAACCAGTTGAACTCTCTTTCCCCATATTCAGTCAAACATCTGCTCTTTATTTTCACAACATGCATTCTCTCTTAAAGACTCAGAAGTATCAACTTTCTGAAAGAAAAGATTATGAGTGCCATGCTTTTCTCTTAAAAATGTATTTGTAAAGCTAGGCCAACATATTGGAAATTCTGTTTTAAGGTTTGAAAAAACCAGAGGGAAACTTTTCTGTTTGTTTTAGGTACTTGAATAAGTACATCATAAATATAATAGGGAGAATGCTCAATTGTGTAAGACTCACTATAGTCTTGAAGATTGTAGTATTTGAGTTGAGTTTCCTTTTCTTCCTGAATTAAAAAAAAATATGTATAATATGTGTATATATATATATATAGCATATATGCTATATATATATATATATATATATATATATATATATAGCATATATGTTATATATATATATAGTGGGTATGTATATATATATATATATATATATATATATATTCTCATCTGGTAGGGCAAGTTGTCCATCTTTTTGAGCAATTTATGCTATTGTGGAGTTTATCCTTCAGATATATTTTAGAAACATTTTGTTGAGTACTCACTACCGCTCCCCAAAAGAAAAATCCTGTTTGGATTTTGATGAGGGTTACATTTAAAAGTAATTTAGAAGAATTTAGTGTCCACAACAGAATTTTAAAATTTCACACGTCTTGTCCATACCCCAAAGAGTACAATTGGGATTTGTAGCATTGGATATCTATAAACTATTGAAACTTAGTTTATATTTGATGAAAGAGAGGAGCAACAGAATAGTGACAAGTCATTTCGCAAGCCTGTGGCAGAAGTGGGATTTGAACTTCTTGTTGTTGACTTCTAGGCCTATTCACAGGGCCAGAGGTCGCAGTGTCCTAATGGATCTCAGTCATAGCTTTTTCTCTTTTGCTCATGTTTGAAATGTGCTCTGGGAATCGGTGTCCTGTTAAATCCCTCTTTGATGCATGTCCCACTTATTAGTATTGATTTCAATACAATGGACAGTAAATCTATCTGACTACACAAAGGAAATAAAATAGTAAGGTGTAGGTTCAAAGCTTAAGATCTCCAGTTATAGGACTTTATTCACATAACCTCATAATATGAAACCATTCATTTAAAATTTTTTCAAACCTAAAAGGAAAAAATGAATGTATTGTCCCATCCATTTTGATTACTAGAACCTTTGGGATAGGGTGGCAGTGACATTGTCATACTAAAAATTAGTTGATTGTTGTGGATCTGGGAAAGGATGGCCTGGCAGTGGTTGCACAGATGGTTTGATACCTTAGAGATTACTTGGGAATCACATGTTTCTGCTGACAGAGTTTACAGGACTGTAAATTTAAATGTAGAATTTTTGTAGGCAGCATGCATTGACAAATATGCCTAATGGTAATACATCTAGTACTGAGAGTCTTGGAACAGGTCAATAATAATGTGTATATTGATAGCAGCAATGTAGGAGATGTTACTTGGTATTATAGCTAAAAATCCATGTTATGCCCTTAATCATAATTACATTAATATTGACAAGCCCTTGACAATACCCACATTATTATTGATAGATTTCTGTCAATAACATGTTTTAAATAAAATATATTCATTCATAATTTGTACTATACTCAATAAAAGCTCTGAAATACATCCTGAAAATTCTTCCTTCTTTAGTGAGATGCAATCATTTGATTTGGGTTTGGAATGTGATATAGATGACAAAGTTTTATTTGGGGGAATGGAAAGCATAAAAGGAAAAGAGTAGTTATTTAAGGGATAAGCTCTTAGTAAATGAATTTCGGGTTTTTTTCTTTTTTCTGTGAAAGAAAAGTAGTGTGACTTGTCTAGTGATAAAATGTTAGCAGGAGACCTTTTTAATAGTTTTTAGTGTTGGATCATTTTGTCTTTTTTTTTTTTTAGATCATTTTGTCTTAAACATATGCATGTGACAGGTTAATCACACTAACCTGTAGATGCTATACTTTGCCTTGAGCATCTTTTTCACATACTCTTAACATAGTAGTGTCCTTCACTAGACACATATTGTTTAGTGCCAATTATACTTCTAATTATTTTTAAAAGTCTCTTTGCATGACCATAAATATATCCCCCTGGTTGGCCCTTTAGATCTTAAATTAGTATGGTTTGGGAGGTGGGGATTGGGAAGGGAGTTATAGAATTGTGTATTAGAAGAATGAAATTTCATGGTAGAATAGGAAAAGGTATTGCCTGTTTTTAGCATTTTGGAAAAATCAATTTGAATTAAATCTGACGGTGTTTGTTTCAATGCTGAACAATCCCAGCTTTAAAAAAAAAAAAAAAAGATTGTTTTGTATTTTTTTTAAACTATTCAAGTTGGAGCCTACTTTTGAGAACCTAGATACTAAACTACACAACCCAATAATATGGGGATTGTTAAACCTTACTTAAATTAAATTCCTGAAATAGACTGGCTATTAGTTGGGAGTGGATGGCAATCACTATACCAGAGTCAGGAAGGTATTGGTTTACCAAAAAAGGATTGGGGTTTTTTGATTCAAAAATGCAGGGGTGCTGTAATCTTCTTTTGATTTTTATTAGTTCTTAACTTTCATTACTTTAGTTCATTACTTTAAGTTGTTCAGAAAGTTATTAACACCTCAGTTAAGGGCCTTGCATTGTTGCAGGAATCCTAGAACTGGTCTTCATGAACTGCAGCCTTCATTTTCTTCAGTCTTATTGAATTCTGCTATCAGAGTAATCTTTTAAAAATATATCTTGTTATGTCTCTTCTCTTCAATGATTATTCATGTTTATGAAATCACTGCAGTTTCCTTAAAGTGGGCTTTTTGCAGTGGGTTAACTCTTCAGCCAGTCTGTCCTGTCAGCTTGTTGTGCTTAGTCACAGCAGATGACTTGATTCTTTGCTTGTAGGTAACAAGCACAGCACAGTGATGGGAATTAAATAACCACGGATACAGCTCACGTTGGAACCCATCCCAGTATCTCCCAGATAAACTATGGCCATGTTTCATGGCTTGCACATTTCTGGGGTTTGCACACAACCTGTTCTTGTGTCTTAAATGACCTTTTTTTCTTTTCTGCCTGGAGAGTTTTGTGATCCTTCACATTTCAAGATTCATTCTTTGCTTCAGAGATCAATGGCTAGTCCTGATCATAGTAGCATCCCATTTCTTTAAAAATGATTGACTAAAAGGAAGTTAACTGAGAGTTAAATTTTTGGATTGAATTCCTGGTACCTAGGAAATTGCCTGGCATTTGGTAAGTGCTCAAAAAATTTTGGTTATTAAATTGAACCACTTGTCAGAGAATTAGGATTCACTAAAACACTCTCCTTACATTATATTGAGAATAACTTTATGTGACTTTTACAGGTATTTATGACATTTTGCAATGCTTCACACCTATTCTGAACAATTATTGTTGTACAGCAGTGGAGGGAAGAGGATTCTATAGTCAGATTAATTGAATTTCTAGTTATTTCTGTTTTATCAGTTTCTTCTACTCCAGGGTCTTCCCCTTCTCTAAAGCCGACATTCTAGAATAACTGTATCTGCACAAAAAGGGAAACAAAAGGAAGAGGAATGGAATGTCACATGTTGGTGATGAACTAAGGTTGGATGCCCATCTGGACTGCCTGTACCATGTCCTGTTCAGCAAAGCACCCTAGGGTCAGATAATCAGTGTGCATTCCTGAAGTTTTCTTACTTCCAAATGACAGGCATTACCATATTGATGAGGGTTAAATAACCAAGGGAGAGGGTCCTGCTGGGACCCATCCCCATTCTCTCAGAATTCCTCCTCCATCATCTCCTTTCAGATAAGATACAAGAGTGTGATGAGTTTCACTGAACCATGTCCCTGCCCCTTCTCGCCTAGCCCCCATACACGTACACATCATAGTGATGTCATGTTCACTATTTAACTGCCACAATTATATTTTAATTTTGTAGTCAGTATTTCCTGGAAAAAAAAAAAAAATCCCTTGACCGCAGGTTGATTGAGGCATTAGTATGAGTAATAATGAAGATTTCAGTCTTTTGAAATAAATTTGCCAAAAACAACTCAGAGTCTTTTTCTTCTTATGCCCATCCCTAGCCAAAGAAGCAATAATATAGTAATAATAATACTTGCCAGTTTCCAAACCACTTTCATAACATTATCTGGTTTAATCTCAACAACTTTGTGTGGTAGCTGTTATTTCCAACTTTGTGAAGAATCCGAGGGTAATGACTTTTTTTTAAGATCACATAGCAAGTAAGTGACAAAGCTGGAACTTGAGCTCAGGTCTGATTCGTTTTAAATCTGCTTTTTTCTACTCTGTCACAGTTGCCTAAATAGGAATGTAGAGCATAGGGAGGGGTATTCCACTTGAACTTACTATGGTGTGTAACGGACAGTGTCTGTTCTATGTTTACAACTAAAAGAAGTCACAAAAATGACTAAAATGTTGGAAAGTAAAACCTAAAACAAAAAAATAGAGAAATTATTCATCTGGAAAAGCAAAGGCTGAAGAACAGTTTAATGATAGTCTTTTGGTCCATTACGTAGGGAGGAGATCGAGCCCAGCTGTTCTTAATCTACAATGAGGCCAGGCCTGGGGAGAAAAAGAGGAAAGGGAAAAAAAAAGTTAAACTGTAACAGAAGGGATAAGAAAGAATTTTTCGATAATAAGGATTGTTAAATATTGGATTGGTTAGAGAGTGTGTTAAGTCTCCTTTTCTGGCAGCCATTAAAAATTCCTGTCTTTGCTAAATGTTAAATATGATTCCTCCAGAAATGAGGTATTTGAAATAGATGATTCTTCTGAGAAACCACTCCCTCTGACCAGTTTTTCACTAAATATAAGTAAGGAACCTGAACAGAGAAGGCTCCCTTCACCATCCAGTTCATCTAGATGCTTTCCTACAGTATTCAGTCAGTACACTCATTAACTACCAAGCTACTCATTCCGTTGCACATAGATTCAACAAATATTTATTGAGCAGCTACAATGAGCCCATCTTTGTGGTAAACTCTATAATTAATAATGTACTCATAACCACAATGCAGAACTGATGATGACTCTAGTATTTAAAGATACATAAATTGGCACAACTCATCCTCCAACGTAGTAAGCCATAGATTTCATCTGATACTCAACTGAAAAAAATAATCGATCCAGTCCAGTTTTGGGGGTGTGAGAGACGTAAGAGGAGGGAACTGGTAGTGTGGACTTACATCCATGTACAGTAAGGTCAGAGCTTTTCAAGGGTTATTTGACAATAAGAGAGCTTCCCTTATCTTGCTGACCACGGAAGGTGAAATCTGGGGAAGATGCAGAGTTGTAGCCACTATTATAGTAGTCACATTTGCCATATGTCCACATACCATGGATGATTGTAGAATTTTGCATGAGGAAGACTTAGCTAGAAATCAGTCACTTTGTAGGTGGTGGGCACTTTGAGCAAAAAGTATAAGATAAGGCACTTTTCCTTAACTGGTTCAGGGAAAGAAGATGCACTGACGTGACTGAAATTACAGGACAGGTGGTTGAGGGCTCAAGTGAGTGGCACAGACCATCGCTGCCAGAGTTGAAGGTGGTGATAATAGGAGTTGGAGATAGTTTTGAAGGTTTCACAAAAAATGTTGAAATAGAGTTGGAATGTGAAGGGCAGAGAGTTGAGGGCAGTGGGGATAGTTGGGAGAAAAGGTTAAGTGTTTAGGTGCCTGAGAAAAGGCACAGAGTCAGGACTGAAGGATGGCATGGAATTCAAGAGCTGGAGACAGAATTGACTAGGTTAGGTCTGAGAAGTTTGTACTTTATTCCAGAGGTAATGATGAGGTGAGAAACCGGTGATTTGTAAGTGTAGGCAGATACACTTTTGGTTTTGCTTACGGGTTTTTTTTTTTTAAAGTTCTAGTTTTTTCCTCAATTACATAACTGATGTAAGTTAGAAAATTTGTAAACTGCAGAAAAAAGTGAAAAAAAAATCTTACTGATGATTTTTTGCATGAATTTTGGAATTCTTTTTCTACTGAGATAACTTCAAAGTGTTATATATATTCTCTTTGAGGACCTGTGATATCATATACCTCTGTTACTAACCTAGTTGTCTGTTTACTTGCTTGCCACCCTTGCTAGACCTTGGTTAGGGTCCTGAAGTGAGAATAAGGATTTAAAAAAAAAAATTTTTTTTTAAGTTTATTTTTTTTTTATTTTGAGAGAGAGAGAGAGAGAGAGAGAATGAATGAATCCCAAGCAGGCTCCTCACTGTCAGCACAGAGCCCAATGCAGGGGTTGAACCCACGAACCGTGAGATCATGACCTCAGCCAAAATCAAGAGTTGGACACTTAACCAACTGAGCCACCCAGGCACCCTAGGATGGTTTTTTATCTCTGCATCCCAAGCACCTAGCAGGTCTAGGATATATCGATGGTCATAGAGTGTGTGATCTCTAATCTCACAAGGTCTACTTTAACCAAAGAAAGGGAAAGCCAAAGACCGTGCAGGATTTCTAATATCCACTGTGGATGTAGAAATGAGAACTAAACAGAAATGAGTGAAAGGGCAGGCAGGCAGCACGGCGCCATATGGATGATAGATGTGCCAGAAAAATCACGAAGTTTGCTTTGGAATGGACCAGCCCACTCATTCTCAACATCACCAGGAAACTGGTTAGAAATGCAAATTCTTGGCTCTCGTTCCAGGCCTACTGAATCAGAAACTCTGGAACTGAGACACTGTAGTCTAAGAAGTACAAGCGATCATGATAAACGCTCAAGTGTGGAAACCACTAGCAGAGAAGAACAGTGAGACTACAGGACTGATGTGAAGACCACAGTATAGGAAGATTGGAAACCCACAGATGTGTGTGATGTCAGTGAACATAACCATTGAACAGCCATGGTAGCTGGAACGGGAAAACTAGGACAGTAAGATTATGTTGTTACAAAGAAAGCTGAGTACGTTGTAAATGGACAGGATCTACTGATCTTGTTTAGTTCACTGCCTTCCTGATCTTAGCATTTAGGTAGAGCAGGTAGATTTAAAATAGATTAGTCCTAGGAGAGGGACCCCACATTCAAAATCTACACTCAGATTGTCTCTCCTATATCTCCACACACCTGCCTACAAACTCTAGCTGTCTCATCGGAGCCTCAGATCTCTAAAACTACTGTGGTCATTACCTTTCCCTTCAAACCTGTATCACTGCTTGTGTTTCCTATTTCAGCAAATTGGGTTATCATCCACTCAGTTCAGTTATTCTTGGCTTATTTCTCCCTAAATCGTGTCAGTTCTACCTCTTCGTAGCTTTAAAGATACCTATTTTTCTCCAGCCCTGCTGATATCTTTATAATTTAGACCATCATTATTTTCTCATTGACCACTTTAATAATCATTTAACAGTCATCTTAACTGGTCTCTAAGCCTCAAGTCTTTTCACCCTCAAATCTATTGTGAATATGGCCAGAACAGGCTGTCACAAATGCACATTTGATTAGTTCTTTTCTAAAAACTCTCCAGTGACTCCCCATTAACATAAAATACTGTTGATAAAATACAGCTTCCCCAACTTGGCTATTAGGGGCTTTACCACTGGTCTCCTGTTTCCTTTCCAGCCTGTTGTCCTTGCACCTTCAGGCCTTGCAGCTGCTCACCCTGTCCTTGGAATGCCATTCTCACCGTTCTCTACCAATCTGACACTGCTAGTCCTTCAGGTAGCCACTTAGATAGTACCTCTCCACGAAGCCTTCTCCGACCTCCTGAGGTCTAGTGTTAAGAATAATGCCTTGAATTTCCCCTTGCGTATCCCTCGTTGCACCTATTATTGCCTGTTTATTATTTTATATAGTGCATTCTTCCCCGCCCCCCACCACACTACATTATAGTCTCCACAAGGGTTGAGACTGTGTCTGTTCTACCATTACATCACAAGCTCTGACACATTAACTGGCAAATAGCAGATGTACAACAAACATATTGAAATAAGTAATAATCAACAATCTGGATATGGTTGTTTGAAATCATTTTGAAGGCTAATGGGTAGGAATTTGTCTTTTCTATCCTTCACCTACCCCTGACTTTATCCTATTCATCTAGCATGTGTAGCTTACATCCTGTGTACTGGGCACTGTGCAAGTTGTGAAGATTCACCTGTGACAAGATTCAATCTTTGCAACAGGCTTTATCCTCTAGTGGAGGAAATAGTTTTAAAGTAGTGTGTGTGTAGTACATAAAGGCCAAGAAGGTGAAAGAACAGAGTGCTAAGGGAACAACTAGAAGAGGCACCAACCCAAATTTGGGGAGTCAGGAGGCAGTTATGCCTAAGCTATTAATTAAAAATTTAGTACTTAAACACTGAAAACTGAGTTTTTCAATTAAAGAACAGGAACATACTGTTCCAGATGGAGGGAACAGACCATAAATGTTTACTAGGGAACTAGAGAAGGGGGCACCTTATGACTGCGGGTCATAAGATTGTGTGTTCAGAAGACTTTAGTGTGGGGAATGCATTGAAAAAGCACTGAAATAGGATAGACCAATTAGATGTAATCCAGCAGAGAGATAAGGGCAGCCAGAATTTAGGAAGAGGCTTGCAGGGGAAAGAGTAGTGAATGGATTAAAAAAATATTTGGGGCAAAGAGCAGACCTTGAAGATTGATGCGATTTATAGAGAGAAGAAAGGGAACTCTGTCCTAACCTCCTTCTTTTCCTGTAGTTCCTGGCTAGTATGAGGCAAGGATTTTACAGAATTTTCAGCAAAATCCCCACTGCCATAGCTCTGGGCTGTGGAATTTTGAGGGAGCTGCAGGAAGGGGGCAAAGGTGAGATCACCCCAGAAGGCAGATGACATTTATGGGATAGAAGTATTCCTGTCAAATGTCTGGTTTGGGAGGAAAGCAGCACTAAACAACCTGTTATTTAATAGGCACTTTTGTTTTCTGTACCTGAACTTGTAAAGCATGCAGTCTGCCACTGAGTCATCTAGGATCTGTGAGTAATTTAAAAACATCCCTCTTAAAAACCTCTTTAATTGTCAAAACAAACAAACCTCTTTAATTGTCAAAGATATTCCCTCTTTCAAGAGGTGCAAACTCTATTATAGGATGTACTTTCAGTTCTTTAACTCCTAGCAAATTATATGTAATATCTTTTTAGTAAAAATCATAAATAGAATTTGAAAGGACTTTAGAGGTCAGTTCATCTCAGCCCTCAGTTTTGTAAGTGAAAAAAATAAAGCAGAGATTAGGTGAAACAACTTGTCCAAGATCACCATTGCCACACCATTGGTGACAGTGAATTTCAGTGGGACACCTGCCTCCCTCTGTAACTTAGTGTTCTGTTAGTACGCCAGGCTTTTTGAAGGCCCAACAATCATTCATGATCAAGCTCCATGTGTTCAGGGCCCATTTTAGAAACTGAGTTTAAATAGATTGCTTGTCATAGTTTGGATTTACCAGTTGTTTAACAGTAAGTAAAATATCTAAACTGGTCTGTACATTCCTTGACAACAGCAGCCACTGGGTGGCTTGTACATAATAGGCATTTAATAAGCCAGTCATACCTAATTAACTACTAGTCAGTTTTTTCTATTTCTGTAAGGGATTTTTGTCCCCTTAGCACCTATATGATTCTTTAGTGTATTTGTGAAATGGTCCTAGTATATATTTTTACATCATAGTTTTCTTAGAAAACTGTATGGGGGCTCCTGGGTAGCTCAGTTGGTTGAGTGTCCGACTGGCTCAGGCCATGGTCTCATGGTTCGCGATTTAGAGCCCTATGTTAGGCTCACTGCTATCGGCAGAGCCTGCTTCAGATCCTCTTCCACCCACTCTCTACCCCTCCCCTGCTCACGCTCTCTCTCTTTCTCTCCCTTTCAAAAGTAAATGTTAAAAAGAAAAAACTGCAGGATGTGTACCTTCTTAATATCTTAACAGCATTTCTGTATTCATGTTGCTTTGTGCTAGTATGTATCTTCTACAATAGTGTGATAGCATAATAAACCCTGATTGTGCATTTTAATTTTTTCTCCTAACTTCCTTTATGGACATAAAACATACTTCAGAAAGATTAAATGACTTGTTAAAAAATATACCTTTGGAGTTAGTAGAAGTGCTGGCAGTTAAACTGGGGTCTTGACTTACATTCCTTGGAATGTTCCATAGAGTTCACTGTATTTATTAAGTTCATGTATTTCTCCATTCCTCATGTTATTATTTAGCGTCATCACTGTTAGCATCAGGATTTTATGATCTCTGCTAAAATATCTGACCAAGGAGAATACTTGGAGGTAATTTGTGGAGAAAAAGGTGCAACTTGCTACACCAGTTATTCCTTTGATGAAGGGTCAAAAAAGGAGGAAAAAAGAAAGGAAAAGAAAGAAAAGCAAGGAAAAGAGCAAAAGAGAAGGAAGAAGGTTGCAGTAAGAGGTGATCGCTCACTGCTCTCTGACACCTGCCAGCCCCGTCTGTGTGTCTTGGGTCATTGGTGTACCACAGTCGTAGTCATGTAAGTGGAGGAGATGGTATGAGCTCGCCAACGTCTGATGTTCCCTAATTGTACTTTACCCTAGGGACCTTCAGAGAAGACATGGCTTCCAGAGAAGAGAAGACAAAGAGGACAAACAGAGTGCTACGAATAAGTCAGTTGGATGCACTTGAACTAAACAAGGCCGTGGAGCAGCTGGTCTGGGCCCAGTTCACTCAGTGCTTTCATGGATTTAAGCCAGGGCTGTTGGCCCACTTCGAACCAGAGGCGAAAGCAGTCCTGTGGCTCTTCTTGTGGCGCTTCACCATCTACTCGAGAAATGCCACCGTGGGACAGTCCGTTTTGAATATCCAGTACAAAAACGACTTTTCCCCGAAGCAGAGGTACCAGCCACCGAGCAAGCATCAGAAGCTGTGGTATGCTGTGTGTACAATCGGTGGCACGTGGCTGGAGGAGCGCTGCTACGACCTCTTTCGAAACCGTCATCTGGCGTCATTTGGGAAAGCCAGGCAGTGTGTGAACGTCGTGGTTGGACTTTTGAAATTAGGTGGGCTGATTAACTTCCTGATTTTCCTTCAGAGGGGCAAGTTTGCAACCTTGACAGAACGTCTCCTAGGCATCCGTTCTGCATTTTGCAAGCCCCAGAGCGTGCGTGAAGTTGGCTTTGAGTATATGAATAGGGAACTTCTCTGGCATGGTTTTGCTGAGTTTCTGATTTTTCTCTTACCACTTATTAATATGCAGAAGTTGAAAGCTAAGTTATCCTCATGGCGTATTCCTCTGATTGGTGCTCCTAACGGTGACAGTACCTTAGCCACCAGCGGCAAACAGTGTTCTCTGTGTGGAGAGTGGCCCACCATGCCTCACACCATAGGATGTGAGCATATCTTCTGTTACTACTGTGTTAAGAGTAGTCTCTTATTTGACATGTCCTTTACATGCCCTAAGTGTGGCACAGAGGTACACAGTCTGCAGCCACTGAAGTCGGGAATCGAGATGTCAGAAGTGAATGCTCTTTAGAAACTAAGACTGTGTCCTCTGAGGAAAACTGTATTGTGTTTAAGTCCTTAGTATTAGTCATGCTAAGCATACCGTTTAGGTGTTTTTTTTCTGAGGGGAGGTGCTTCTCTGCCACTGTCTTCTGTTCCTTTCCAGGCATGACTAAATTCTAATCACTAGAAACCACATGATTCTAAATACATTATGTAAACAATAATGTACTACTTTCTCTAAATCATTGCATTCAATTTTTAGTGTTGAGAGGAGTGGACAGTTTTTGTCAGTATCCTAAAAATGCTCTTTCATTTTGCTACTTCCTGGAAAGAGGTTAGATTCTAAAACAATTTTGGAGACTCTGGGGTGAGTGTGTATTTATTTTCAGAGATGGAGTTGTAACATCATAATCTGACATTGATAAAGCCCTGTTGTTTTAAACCTTAGGATCTGATGCCCCAGTTGTAATTTTAAGCTTTTCTCTAAAACCCAATTGTAGGGGGTTCGCTTGGCTTCATTCGCAGGCAAAATGAAGGCCACCAGAAGCTCTAGGCTGATGTTCTGCCAACTTTGTGATCCGCCTGAAGTGAGGGCTTCCTGCCTAATAGTTCTAGCTAAATCTAGGACTCACTGTCATTGGTCTGCCTGGGACTATGTCCACATTTGTGAACCAGGATAGAAAACTACTACTCTTGATTACTCAGATGTGGGTGACATCCTCACGTGTGTCACATGGACCCGTAGTAGGAGAGTAGGCAGTTCACCACAGGAAACTGAAGTGGCTTTGAAAGAATAGTGGACATGGGGTAGGTAAAAACAACAGATCCCTATTAGAGTTTACATTTGCCTTTTTTACCAAAAGTCTGCATGCAGTTTTTAATTTTACCGGTGATCTAAGTTGATGAGGACATAACTGAATGATTAACTTACTAGATTGCAGATTTGAAAGGATTAAATAAATAAAGTCAACACATTTTGTTATAATAACAATTTGGTTACAGTGTTATTTTGGTAAAGTGTGTTCTGAGTAGATGCCCATACTGTCATAATTTTAACATGAAAATAGTATTTTACATATACGCTAACTGAGTTGTCAATATTATGGGGTTTTGTGTTTTTCCAGACACTAATGGCAGTACAATGTATTTTTTTAATTTTTTATTGTTATTTAACATCTCCCACCTCACTAAGTGATTACCCACATGGAGTCAGGGAGTATGATGACTGTTTTGCTCATCACTGGATAACATACCTCTCCAATAGAGACATTCTGTTAGCTGAACAACAAAACCTAATAATCACAGATCGGGTTTTTTAGAAGCAGATGTTGCAAGGGTTTTGAAGTTCTTTGGCCTGGATTGGGCCAAAGTAGTCTGACCTTCTTACCTACACCTCTGGGTCACTGGCCATGGGCTTCTCTGGGAAGGGTGTGGCCTAGAGCATGGCGCCTCTCTGCAGCTGAGGCAGACCCTAAAGGAGCTGACCCCATCCTCCAGCTGGGCAACAGCTCCATCCTGGGAAGAGCTGGGTGTCCAGCCTAGTGTTTACCACACCTAATACTGTCTCTCCGTTGTTTTCCTTCATAGTTTTCCATTTTTGTTTTTCTTGCTTGCAAGCATGCAGACATCACACTAATGGCAGGTAGCCGTTCAACTTAAAACCATTGGGTTTCGGACTGACTTGTGCACTCAAGTGCTTCAGGGAACTCCAGCTCACTGCAGAGACCCAGGCCTGCTGGCTAAGTTGCTCTGACAGTCCCAAACCCCATTCAGTCCCTGCCTCGCTGTGCACTGCCACGAGACTTGCTTTAACACTGGTGCTTCTATTCCTGTTCCCCAGTGGTCTTAGGGCTCAAGGTGCAGTATAACTGGGTCATATTTAGCTGCATGATGTATTTCTGCTTTAGCCTCAAGAACCTAACTATCATCTGTGAGTATCTCCCCTTGGGAAGATAAAAACTTTTACACTAACATTGTTTTTCCTCTCCCATGTAACTTGTTCTCAAATCAGATTTGCTACTTGTATATATAATGTATCCAGTTGCTTCAGTGATCATATCTAAAATAGGTACCAGTCAAAGCTAACCCAAGGCATGTCCTGCATCCTTGCTCCCAACAACCCCCGCCTCAGAACTCAGTTCTTTAACTCCTCTGAGATTCAGCTTGAAATGCTTGCTTCCTGTGAAATGGACATTCAGTTATATCTACCTTTTAGGACTGTGATGGGAATTAAATAACATCATTCTTTTAAAAATTACTTACGAAGCCCCTACAGGCATTCTTCTATATTCAGAGATTTACTCATAAATAAAAACCCCTGCTCTCATAGAGTTTATATTCATGGAGGAATAATAGACAATAAAGACATATGGAAGATCGTTTCAGATGTTGGAAGTACTGTGAAGTATAAAAGAAATGAAGAGTGACAAGGGATTCTGTTTTAAACTGAATACTCATGGAAGGCCTCTCTGAGGAGTTGAAGTTTGAAGAGACATCAGAATGAGCTGAGGGAAAAAGCCAAGTAGGGGACAGGTGCTGGGATAAAGATAGGGCAAGTGCCCAAGCTCCTAGATGAGAGCCCATTCCTGGTTGAGGAACAGTAAGAAATAGAGTGACAAGAGAGAGGGGTAGGAGGTGAGTGAGGTGAGGGGGCCCAGGGTCAGGCCACGCAGGCCGTAGTGAAAAAAATACCTGGATTTATTCCAAGTACGAGGAAGCCACTGGAAGATTTTAAGCAGAGAAGTTATAAGTTGAGATTTTCAAAGGATCCCTGTCATTAAATCTATGGAGAGGTATGAGGAAAAGCCAGGAAACCTAGTCAGATCTACAGCAAATAATCATTTGGTATGAACAATAGTTGTTATTATTTCCATTAGGTTTGTGGTACATTAACAGTGTCACTATCTGAACTGGTCAGGAACCTGGAAGTAAACAAAGATGTAGGAAACCAAAATACATTTTCATGGATTCCACACAGCAAAGCTACACTCGAGGTATTTCCTTGAGTCCCCATTAAGAAGCTGCTTTATTTTGAATAGAATTCTAATGAACTTTCAACAACAGAAGAAAATAACAGGTAAGAGGGAGGGAGAAGACTGATGAAAGCAAGCATGTTCACAGTAATAAATAATTAAAAAAAAAAAAAAAAAAACTTGTATCAGTGAACAACAACAAACAAAAAAACCCCTATAATCTGGTGGCAGAGCAGGGACACACAGTCTCTGAGGACCAAATGAATAATGATAATAGTTTAAGAAAATGACCTTGGATCATCAAAGTATACCTTATATTCTGTATAATTTGGTTAAGAAGGCAGGGACATTAGTATTCTTATATTTGAGGATGCCTTCAAGTTATGTTGGCACTTACAGGCAAAAACTTAATTCACTCAGAACATTTGCTTTTAACAAAAAGCTGTTTTTCCTAACAGCACTTAACAAGTGAAGTGTTACTGAATTAAGATCTTTTCAGCAGCAGAACAATTCCAAACACATTTTTTTAGCCAAACCAGTTGGCCATATTATCTATAGAACTGATGCTCCATGGTTCTCTCCAGCTAAAACTAGTAGATACAGCACGTTTATATTCATCACCAGTAAGTTGACAAGTATTTCGCTTGTATGTCTGGGGTTTTTATTCCTTCAAAAAGCATTAAATCGTGAAATAAGACACTATGCCTAAGTCACTTGTTTTCTCTTGATATTTTTGAGAAAAAGCTGATGGTTTTAAAATGTCATTTTTCTTGAAAGTAAGCATCATTATCATTTTGTCCAATGGCCTTCATCGAATACTGCCTTGAGTTGTTTTCTGGCAATTAGGACAATTCAAACAAGATTAATACGGGTAACTCCTGAGGCCAGAAAATCCAAAAGCATGGTATTCAATAGGTAGTTCACTTTCCTTCTCATTAGTAATAATTTCTCACTAACAGATTCAACCCATCCATTGCTGATATTCCAGAGCCAATAAAACAAATCTGTTAAGTAAAACTGATTTTAAAATCAAATGGGTGTGGACATGTTTATATGCATCGACTTTAGAATTTATCTCAAGGAAATGGTAAGAATTTGGATATAGACTTATTGAAATGAATTTCACCATAGCATGATTCATAATAAACATGGGAAACAGCACAAATGTTTAATAGTAGGGAAATAAAATAGTATAGCCATTTAATTGACTCAATGTCATATATAAGTACCTTGCAAAATTTGTGCAAAATTATATTAAATGGGAAAAGTGCACACAATGTAATATTGAAGGAAGTTGGATATTAAATATCTCTCAACACCCATATCTGTATCTTGAAATGAGACAAACAGACACCATGAGCTAATAAGCAGACACATACGTATATTACAATGAATGTCTTAGGGTAATTCAACTATTCATTAATCTTCTTTACGTTGCCTTTTATTTCCCAAATTTTCTGCATTAAGCATATAATATTTCTTGATTACACCAAAACCAGCTGTTTGTTTGTTTGTTTGTTTGGGGGCGGGGGGGGTGGAGAGAAAGAGAATCCCAAGCAGGCTCCTCACTGTCAGCATGGAGCCCGATGAGGGGCTTGAACTCAGGAACTGTGAGATCATGACCTGAGCCGAAATCAAGAGTCAGACGGTTAACCAACTGGGGGAACCAGTTATTTCTTTAAAATCTTGGCTAATTTTGTTTCATTCAATTAAAAGGTAAAACATCTGCACAGCTAGTAAGCAAGTTAATGTGACTTTAGAAGATAGAAGATCCTAAAAACCTGAGAGTATCCATTTTTTTTTTTTTTTGCATGACAATAAAATCCTGCCTTTCTGGCCAACCATAACTTGAAATAGTCTGAATTATTTCATACATTTTGAATTAAATATTAAACTTGATTCCACATAATATATACATTTCTTAACGAGCTAGAAGTATATAGGCAACAGAAAGGTAAAAAGTGCCCACTCCCTTTTCCAAAAGTATTTGATATTTTTATATAAATGCATGGTATTTTTAAATAAATGTAGTTTATTTATTTTAAAATATCTAGAACTCATACACCAGATCAAAACAATTGACATGAATATATTATCAATTCGCCTAAGCCTGTAAGATGCCTATGTTTCGTCAACTAAGAGTCAAGACCCAGGATCTGACCCAAGATTGTATATTCCTCCCAGATATGGATACAAAAATGCTGATATTTCTGAGGTATTTTGGGGGGTTGGTTACTAGTAAGACACTGCAAACTTGAACGTCAGTTGAGACTTTATCTAAATAGTCAAAATTCTGAATTAGTGGAAACAGAGAGTTTACTGCCCTGAGAGGTGTCCAGGATGGTTTCCTAATAACCAACCATATCTCACTAAGCATTCAGGAAATAGTATGCCTGTCCTGACAGCCTCTATCCTTTTAAATCCACACCAAATTCTAAGAGCGCCTTTTTAGTCAACAAAAATTATAAAATACCACAGTATGGTCAGTTGCTTTAAAAATGCTTTGCTCCAGACCAAATACAAAGAACAAAAATACATTCTTTGAGAGCAAGCACCCCCTATCCAATATTACATGTGATATTTCTTAGTGCCCTTTCTGAAACCTACTAGAATATTCAGTGTCAACTAGAGAACTCTCTCAAAAGCAAAATTGACTATGAGCTCAGTAAGGACAGACTCTTACCTCTTTCTCTCTCTGTCTCTGTGTCTCTGTGCCCCCCGTGCCCCAGCTCCCACCTCTCCTCTCTTTTCCCCTCTCTCTCTCTCTCTCTCTCTCTCTCTCTCTCTCTCTCTTTCTCTCTGTTGACACTGCAGCCGAAAACAGTGACTAGCACAATACAGTTGCTTAGTAAGTGTTTAACGAAGGCCAGAGAGTTGGGGGTTTGATCATGAAGCGCCTCACAAACACTGAGCAGAGCAACTAATGGAATTATTGTGGGGAAATTTCTACAGGCACTTCTTTAACAGTGTAGAGAGGACAGCACCCCCAGTTTGTCTTTTGTCGTGTATCTTAGGAGTGCCATTTTTAATTTAAAATGTTCTGTGGCATTCTTGCTTTGAGGGAAAACACAGTTGGAACTCAGGAGCACAATAAGAGAATTAATAACTTTTCATTGAAAATACATGCAATTTTGGAGCTGTCAATTTCAGCTATGTCTCTTTAAATACTTTTTCTTCTAGAATCCAACTGGGTAGATGAGATTTTTTTTTTAATTCCATTATAGAAGTAATAGCCCTGTTTTGGTGTTTTGTAAGCAGATAATATTCTGCTAGTGACTGTCTTTGCAGTAATGCATTGCTCTGAATTCTGAATTCTATTATTTTACATCTACAGCAGCTTAAAGTGTATTTTTTTATAAACAGCAAACTTCACCTCATAAAAATTCATTACATAAGGGCATAAACAAGTGCTTTTCCTTCTAGTCATTGGCAGTAAGTGATTCATCAGTTTTCCACAGAAAACCAATTTCGTTGCAGATGTTCTGTAATTTCCAATCTCCCTGAATTGTGGAACCATATCACACAATCCCAATGCAAGGGATGTAAAGATTTTTTTTTTTTTAAGGTCTGTGCTTAGCCTCTTTAAATAGGATTGAATATCATTTGCTGTCTCATCAGTTTTATTTTTAAAAATTAAGTAATCAGGCCCCTATTCTTTCCTTTCTTGCCTGTGTTGATTCCACACATGGATGGATAACTGGAAGAAGACTCAAAACCCCAAAATGACTTAATGTTTGAAAACTTATTTTCCCAAAGTCAAACTAGAAATATTAACAGGAACAAAATTTTTCCCAAGGCTAAATTCTTTTTTTTTTTCTTTCTAGATATTTACTTTTATTCTTTCAAGCCCACAGTGAATGAGAAACAAAGGTAAGGGCGATGGAAGGCTGAGGATATGTCCATCTTTCTATTAACAATACAGCCCCTAACAGATATCCTTGGGAAAATCACCTCCAAGACTCGCTTGAGCTTAGTTCGGTCCAGTGTTTCAAAGTTGACATATGGGAAATGGGCATTCAAGTATTAAATAGGGAGTTGAGAGGGAAGAAATGCCTGTAGATTCCATGATAGTCTAAGGCCATGTAGTATAAAATAAAAAAATTCTCAGAAATGCTGGCAAAGAAAAGGTTAAATATCTTCTTAAAGTCCAGTCTTTTTAAAAACACCTCAATCTTTAAATTGAGAGTTTGAATCAAAAGCATGGTAATTAAATTTACTAACAATACAAAGCTATAAGGTATAGCAAGTGTGAAGTGACAGATTTTCAAGACCACCAATTAGATTCTGAAGCTGATCCTTATTCACCTCTCTGCCTTGCATTGCATCTCTGGTTACCCACATACTTCTTTTAATGAGTTACGTAAGGAAGGGCCGTGGACTTCTCTCAGCAGGGCCATTTTCCGCAGAGGCCTCTGAGTGTGTTTTGAGAAGCATAAATATCTGCCCGTGAGTCTGCCATGCTCCTTGGAATCCCATCATCAATGGAGAGTAGTGTGTTATAAGGGAAGAGCATCATCTCTAATATCTAATACACGAAATTACATGGAATGTGCTGCCACCTCTAGTGTGTTTCCTGCTGGCACCAAGCAGAGACTAGAAGCAGCCAGAGAAAGGGCAAAATTGGCCACTATACATGCAGCCATAAACTTTGGAGACATCAGTTAAAACCTACTCTATCTTGGGACACCTGGGTGGCTCAGTCAGATAAGTGACTTCAGCTCAGGTCATGATCTCACAGTTTGTGAACTCGAGCCCCGTGTTGGGCTCTGTGCTGACAGCTCAGAGCCCGGAACCTGCTTCGGATTCTGTGTCTCCCTCTGTCTACCCCTTCCCTGCTCAAACTCTGTCTCTCTCTCTCTTAAAATAAAGCATTAAAAAAAAAAAAAAAAAACTATTCTGTTTTCTCATCCCCTGAACTCCTCAATTATTGCACATTTCATCTTTTTACTCACTGTTCAAGTGCATTTTAAACTGGCTTCTCCTTTATACAAACTGAAATTTAAAGCAATAAGAATGATTAACCATAGCTTTCCCCCTCCCTTCAATTCATAAAAATGATTATTGAACACTTTCTTCAGTATGTTGAGCACTAGGAATCCCAAGATAAGTAAGAGATCAGAGTCTACCAAAGGAGAAGAAGATACTGAGAGTGATTAGACAAAATGCCTGGAGAGCCTTGAGATGTGAATAGTTTATTCCATGGGGGACCTGTAAAAAGCCTTGGTAGGAACACAAGACATCTTCGGGTGAAACAAAAGGACATTGGCATGAAAAAAAAAAAACAAAACACTCTTGAGAGTTAACACATAAATCCTTAAATCCAAATTCAGATGAATACTCATTCAATAGATAATCTTTAAAGATCTACAGAGTACCAGACACTGCTAGGTAAGCACTGTGGATGGAAAGAGAGAGAAAACACAGGACATGTTTCTGCCCATAAGGAGTTCACAGTTTTCTTGAAAACCACTGTGGAAAACAAGATCTGGTTAGAGCAAGGGTTTGTACATGAGCAGGGTGAAGGCAGGTTCATAACATAAGGCATCATTTTGAAAAGAAAGCACACATTGGTCATCTCAAGTGGAGAGCCATGGGGTCCAACAGGAAAGCTAAGGATGCCCGGGAAGACACAAGTGGCAAAACAAGAGACAAGATCCATGACAGGAGACAGACCGAGTAGCAAATGAGGTTTGACTGAACCCCAAAATCTTTAGCTCTGCTCAGTGGCTGGTACTCTTCTGGAATTTTTTATTCAGTGAGAGGAGTGTTATATAAATCACACTTCACAAAAGAAACAATGAAGTAATTTGTCCCAGGTTACTGTGCAAGTATGGGAACTAAGATCTTTCTGACTCAAAACCCACCTCTTTCTACAATATCAAACTGCTATTCAATTTTATTTCTCAATTGCTCCCAGAGGCTCATTGTGCAACTGGTTTGTCCATACCTTCTGCATTACTTCAGTCTCAACAAAAATCAGGAAAATATCAGAAAGAAAAAAAGCTTGAACTACCCTTTAGAGTACTGGCCACAATAGAGCAGACACTGGTTAGAATGTCCTATTTGAGTAACCATACTATAATTGAGAAATAGAGAAGGTACAATGTATTCCTGAGCTACTTGGATACTTGAGAGGAAAAGTCTATGTAAGAATCTCTTTTCATCCAAGAAATGGAGATGATTCAGAAAGGAGGGAGTATTCTGTTTCCTCAGACTCCACACTGTGCCTAGTCTGTGATGGTATTCAATAATTATTTAAATCAATAGAAGAATAAATGTCAAAATGTAAAGCATCACAGAAGTTTATTTTAACCTACAAATGGTCACAGTCATTTTCTGGTGGTGCTGTTTTTAATAATCATACCAAGTATTGTTGGCAGTATACAGAAATGAGCATCTTCTTATATTACTGCAGGACTGTAAACTGTTTGGGGGAACAGATTGGTTATGTGTATCAAAAGCTTTAAAATATGCCTCCTTTTTCATGATAAATTACAGTGTGTGTTTGTGTATGCACATGCATGCACACTTGTGTGTGTGTGGAGAGAGAGAAAACGAGAGAGAGAGGGAAATCTTAATTGGCTTACATGATTATGAAGGCTGGAAAATCCAAAATCCGCAGAGTAGGCCATCGGGCTGCAGACCCAGGAGAGCCATTGCTGCAGTTCCAGTCTGAAGGCCAGCAGACTGGTGAATTCTCTCTTGCTTGCAGGAGGCTGGTCTTTTTGTTCTACTCAGGCCTTCAGCTGATCAGATGAGACCCAACCACAGATTGGAGGACAATCTGCTTTACTCAGTCTGCCAATTTAAATGTCGATCTCATCCAAACACCCTCACAGAAACACCAGGATAATCTTTCACCAAGTATCTGGGCACCCCATGGCACCAGCCAAGTTGACACATATTTTAACAAATACAACCTTGTGATGGAGGGCTGTCAGCAGAAGATCAAGGAAATATGCTTAGGAAGATCCTCATTAAACATAGGCATAAGCAATGTGTCTCTGAGGCCAGAGTGGAGTGAGGGGCTTTTTCTAGTTGTTAACGAAAATGTAACAATGATCTGATGCAATGAATGCTTAAAGAGTCGACACAGTTTTGTTACCTCAGGCAGTTGCATCTCTGGGAACTGGCCCACAAGGCCCAATCTTCAACTGGTAATTTGTTACGCAGCAATAGATAGCTAATACAATAATACTTTATAATACTGAACCTGATTTTAGACTGTACTCATGCCAAATGGCAATAAACTATGAAAGGTCGCCACATAAGTCAGAGTTAACATTATTTTCATTTTTCTTCTGCATGTTGAAATAAGGTACTTTTAATTAAGTAGTAGTGATAGTATCCTAAATTCAGTAATACCTGGTACACCACAAAGATGCACATTTCTAATCACTTAAAGCTACTTGGATTGAAATATTGTTTTAAGCAGTTAGCTTGTTTCATCAAATTAATGACAATGACCGATTTAAAAAAAAAAGGCATTGGGTGGTTTCTCTTGCTGCTATTGCTGTTTTCATCTTGACTGCCTGTCACATGGTAGGCATTCTATAACTGAATATTGGTGAATGGGTTTCCCATAAATTAAATGAGAATTCATTTTTTTTAATGATAAAGTATTTGAGTTTCACTGAGTTCACGGGTTTACTGTACCACTGATCTTTTGAGTATTTATTTTCCTTTATTTCCTATAATTCTGATGACACAGCTATCATTAAAAGTAGGTATAAGGCATCCCTGGATTTTTTAAAGTTCACATGATGCCTGTTCCAGTCATTTTGGGGAAAGACCTACATTAGTACCTGTTTTCGCTAAGCTCGATAAATCCCAAAATAATCTTTGCTATTATGAGAAAAAGGTGGAAAGCAAAAATAGCATTCAGCATTTTGTTTGAAGCAAACCCGTATGAAGGCATCATGCACCCCAAACAAGAGTGGCACCACCAAGCTCCTTACCTGGCTGGGAGCTACATGCTGCATCTCAGCATCGAGCCACCATAGCTTTGAAGTGTGTCTGTGAGCATCTGTGCTTTATCTTGATTTATGTTGTGCATTTGTTAGCAAGATCTGTCCTAAAGTCTCAGAAAAGCCTCAGAGAGGTTATTTTGGGGGTCTGGGAAGGCTCAAACTTTTTTTTCCATATAAATTAACGGTAACTACATCTTCATTTTATGCCATTTTGGCTTATGAGGGATTTCATGGCAATGCTCTGCTTCCAGATAGCAGGGCAACCTGTATTGTTTATGTGATTGCTAGAGCCAATATTTTACTTTGCTGAAAACATTAACTCCTAGGCCCTCCCATCTGTTAGAACTTGTTTCTAGTCTCCAATGAGGGTTAATTAGTCGGAAGATAGAACATGTTCCGAGATGAGCGGCAACCTCCTGAACTAGGAAACTGGATTTATACCTCCTTCTATTTATCCTTTGAAAAGGCAGAAGTCACATTAGCTGTGTAACTAACCTGCTGGCTAAGTTCCTCTTGTCTCTCTTAGTGAGCTGTTTTCCTTTGTCTGGTTTTTTTTTTTTTTCAACTTTCTCCGTTGCAAAAGTCTTTGAAAAGAAACTTGACTTTCATCAACTTACAGTCTTTTTCAAACAAAGTTTATTTTCCTTAGATTCGTTGGATTCATTAATTTAAATTAAAATGAGATCTGTGATATTTATCATCGTTACTTTCTTGCTTCAGTTAAATATAGATACTTTATATCCGAATACTTATTTATAGTCAGGCCGAGTAGCTGGGGCAGGGGATCAAGAGCAGCTGGCTCCAGGGGTTCCCAAACAGACCAGGTTGGGTCACCTGCTGCTGACAAAATCCAAAGGCAGTGAAATGAACAGTGGTGAAACAAGAAAGAAATTTCTTTCAGTGAGGCCAACACCGGGAACACAGTAGACTAGAGTCTCAAAGACTGTCTCCAAAGTGTTGAAAATACTTCCGGATTTACATAAGGAAAATGTGGGGCAAAGGTTAGTGGGCAGGCTCAGGTAGATGGTGAAGGTTAAGTGGATCATTGTCTTGGAGTCAATTACCAGTGGGGTTTTGCTGGCTCAGGGCAGTTCTTCTGACTGAGAGGGTAGTTTTGGTTCCCATCAGGGTATGCTTTGCCCTCAGGGTCTTACGCTTGAATGGAGAGAGGAGCTGGAAAGAAGAACCCACCTAGAAAGTTTGAGGTCAAAATGGAGGCAGCCAAACTCCTCTTTCAGCATACTGAACACCTCCATTTTGAGATAAAATTGATGTGGGAGATGTAAAATATATCAAGTCAAAGCAACTGAATTCAGAAACACAGACAACAAACACCAGGCTATGCAATTGTTTACATTAGAAAAATCTGGGGAATACAGACAAACAATCTAGCCAAATTTAAATCAGAATTTCATCCACCACAACTTGTGCTAGAGTAATCACTCCATTCAGGTAGGACTTTTAGGCCAAAGCAAATCTGGTATCTTTGGCAGAGTCGTAGTGAACTGTAGAGCAAATATTACACAGCTGTGCAAGTATTAAAAGTTAAGTATCCTCTGGGGCTTTTATATTTTTTCCCAAATCTTTTTATTTGAGGAAATATTCCTATTACAAGAACCAAACCAAGTTCTGCCTCCCCCATTCCAGTCATAGGTTTACTGGCCATGACACTCATTTGGCAAGTAATTATCAAATCTCAGGCTTGAAAGAATTTTGCAAGAATTCCTCCATAAAATTTTTGTCAGGTGGATATCCAGACTCTTATTTTGTTACTTCCAATGATTGGACTCACTGTCTCCCGGGAAAGTACCAGTCATGCTTTTGATCAGTTTTATTTACTTAAAAAGTTTACGTGCTATTTTGATATAGGTGCCTGTTGGTCAGAATTCTGCCCTGTAAAATCATTAGAAATAAGTCTAATCTTCCTAACCCAAGAGAATCATGTATCTCCTTAAAGTGAAAACAAAACATGGCTCTCTTCCTTTTCTCTTATCTAATCAGATGGCTCCAGGCTTATCTACCCTCACTCTGGCACCAACACCCACACACCCACACTGCAAAGGGTAGCTGGGTCAAGGTGTAAATTGGGGGCAAAATTCGGACCTCACTCCCAGTGCTAAGTGTTGAACCCCCAACATGGGGCTGTAGCCTCCCATAGAAGGGGTGCCTTTTATAATACTTACAAAGGCACCCCCTGTCAGGTTCACCTGCCAGGCCACTTGCAGAACTTGGTTTATCTGCAGAAATTACCTTCTTATACAGACACAGATGTTGTGTAGTTGGGGGATCTGTGTTCCTTACATGACATGACATCAAATCTCCCCTCTGTGGGAGATTTTTCTATTGCCAAATATTTCTATTGCCGTTGTCATGCCTGCATCACCAGCTTCTCTAAGATGAATTTTTCTGAATCTATGTTTTCTTCTAAAGTTACATATGTATGGGACACCTGGTGGCTCAGTTGGTTAGGCATCCGACTTCGGCTCAGGTCATGATCTCGCAGTCCGTGAGTTCGACAGCTCGGAGCCTGGAGCCTGCTTTAGATTCTGTGTCTCCCTCTCTCTCTGCCCTTCCCCCACTCATGCTCTGTCTCTCAAAAATGAATAAACATTAAAAAAAAATTAAAGTTACACATGATTAGACAATAAATTGTACTTTCACATCCTCTTTAGTATTCCATAATTTAGCTCTTCAATAGCTCTTGTCTAATTACTTCATCAAAGTTGAACTCTTTGACCTGATTTTCAAAGACCATCATAAATTGGGTCTAACTTGAGACTTTAACTCTGACAGGTTCAAAGCTTAATTATCATTATCCCCAAACCCACTTCTTTACTATGTTATTTTCACTGTATCACCTTCCATGCAGTCACCAGGAAAGGAAACTCAGGATCTGTCTCCATTTCTGCTCCTCCTTCACTCTCACATTCAACTGGCTCCCTAGCTTGGGGGAATTCTACTTTTGCCTTCTTACAAGTTGTTTCTACCCACTACCATTTCTACTCCCTGCCTGAGTTTAGATTGTTCTCTCTGACTTCCTTGCCTCCAGTCATCCAACCCGTCCTTTACAATGAGGATTGTATCCAAATTTCAAATTCATCAGGCTTCCACACTTCTCAAGTCTCTGATGGTTTTTTCTTTTTTGTAAAAGGAAAAATAATTAATTTGGCACTGCATTCAAGAGTCTTTGATTCTATCCCCCATTTGCTCCCCACAATGGAAACACCATCGACTTCCATGGTTGTGCACTTCAGATGATTCAGCTCCCTTTATGACTAGTGCTTCCTAATTCTTCCCAAATGCCAGCAGCCATCAAGGCTATAAGAGCCTGATTATCTTTGTTCTAGTGCATGCCAGTTAGCAGACTTAAATAATAATCACTCTTAATAATCAAATTAGGAACTAATAGTAGGGATTAATTTATTGTGACAAGAATAAGTCCCCTCAGAATGATACTTCAGATTTTAACATGATTTCTACTGTTATTCTGTCCTTAAATGTCTGCTATAAACGTATCACTTCCACTCTTAGTTGACTCTGCCCTGCTGTAAATGGCAATGTCATATTTGAGTACCAGTTATTTGTATCTTTGCTTGTTATCTTTCACTTTGTGATTTTTATATACTTTCATACATTTTTCTTACATTTCTCTTCCTTCTCTGCAAGTCCACAGAATATGAAATCGTCACATAAGAGCAGGATCACATGGGGATGCCTGGGTGGTTCAGTTGGTTGAGTCCGACTCTTGATTTTGGCTCAGGTCATGATCTCGTGGCTGTGAGTTCAAGCCTTGCATTGGGCTCTGTGCTGACAGTGTGGAGCCTGCTTGGGATTCTCTCTCTCTCTCTCTCTCTCTCTGTCTCTCTCTCTCTCTTTCCTCTGCTGCCCATGCCTGTGCGCATGCTCACATGCACTCTCTTTCTCAAAATAAATAAATAAACATAAAAAAAAAAAACAAACAGTAAGACCACAGACTTTTAACTATGTTGGAAAAAATATTTACTAATAATTTCCCCCCCAAACTAATAACTTAAGAGAATTTTACCCTATGAAGAAGTTAAGCCAGAATCTGTTTTAAATTTGCTCCTAATATGTTATGTTGAAATACTGAGATAGTTTAATGAAAAAAAAAATTAAATAAAAGTTCTTATCAGCAGAAAGCTGACTTGGCTCCTTGTCATCAAGCCTTCCTGACAGTTCAAGTAGATACAGGGTAGAAAAAAAAAATCTCCTTAGAGCTTAAAATAATCTGAAACCCATAGATAGGAGGGTGGGTTGAGTCAGATCCAAACCTAGACTATACCAGGGTATCTAGATTTCCTACATTTTTCAAAATGGATGGAGATCTGCTGTCTCGAGCCCAATACCCTCTTGTTTGATCAACATAGTACTTAAAAATAAACAAAGAATCTGGTGAGTGGGAGGGAGGGGAAAATGGGTGATGGGCAATAAGGAGGGCACCTGTTGGGATGAGCAACCAATTGGTATGGAAACCAATTTGCCAACAAATTTCATATTAAAAAATAATAAAAATAAACAAAGAATCAAAAACAACCAAAAGGAGGTGAAGATGTTACATTGACAACATTCTTCTCTTTGAGAGCAGTTTCAAACTTTCAGGAAACAGGTTCATGGTGGAAAGACCATGAACACAGGGAGAAAAGGTTTTGCTACACAGTGACAGATATCTAAAGAGTGAAGAACCTTTCTTCCAGAGAACTTTAGTATTGGGTTAATCAAAAGGTTAGCACCTAACTGGCTTTCTGTTTATCCTGAAGGAGTCAAGCCTCAAGGAGGAAAAGCTGCTGGACAGGTAATACCTCCTGGGGATGGGTCACAGCCAGACGGCTCCAGGAACCTGGAAATAAGAAGTGAAAGCTGGGAACCCTAGACTGAAGAAGACCATGCATGAAAATGGAACCTGGTAAGGCAGTCTGAGCCATCACAGATTAAAAAGAAAAAAAAAAAAAACAAACCCACAATTATTTCAAAATTGGTATCTCATTTTCTTTGTCCTTTCTATGGAGTATCTCATTAATATTTATGATGTTTTAATAGTATTTGCCTCATTTTGAAAAAGACAATTCTCTAGAGTTGGTTTCCATTGTTACCAATCGATGAGAAGTCTGGGGTAGGCTTTTAGCTACCTAGGAAGACAATGGAACCACCCAATTGTGATTAATCTGAACCATAGCCCCAAAGTCTAAGTCTTTAAGCATGCGTTTCAATCATTTTAATGCAAGCATCCCATTACCTTGTCTGAACTCTAACATTCTTCAAATGAGTGTTTTTCAAACTACAGATCAAGACCCATTAGGGGGTCATTAAATCAGTTTAATAGCTTGGGACCCATATTTTTGAAAACTAAAATCAAATAGAATTAAGAAGAACAGAAAACAACTTCCCTCACATATGGAAAGGGCAATGTATGAGTCAGGATAAGATAACCTATACTCGTATCTAAGTGCCTTTAACACAATAGAAGACTTCCCTATCCCTCATACAAAGACAGCTCAGGTTAACTGAGCCTCCTCTGTCTTACAGCTTCCAAATATGCAACATGTAGTTTCCAAGTCAGAGTGTTGCCTCCAGCAGCAAAGAAGTCTTTTGCCCTAAAAAAATGGAAATGTGCAAAAGTTCCTAGTCTGAGAAACATCGTCACCTTATTGGGAAGAATTTTTGCTCTGGTGAAGAATCCCTGTTGCACTAGAGAGTACTTGTCTGAGCTTCACATCCCTTTTGCTCAGCCTCTGTGGGCTCTATCCATTGTCCCTTCATCTTCTCAGCCTTGGTACCTAGCTCTAACTAGGTGCTGCTATGGACTGAACTGGCCCACGCCCCACCCTCCAATTCATATGTTGAAGCCCTAACGCCCAATGGGACTGTATTTGGAGATAGGGATTTTAGGAAGCTATCAAGGTTAAGTGAGGTCATAAAGGTGGGGCTGTAATTCAGTAAGACTGGTGGCCTTATCAAAAAAGGAAGAGACATGGGAGCTCTGTCTCAGCACGCACATATAAAGGAAAGACCATGGGAGCGCACAGAAGGAAGCAACAGTCTTTGAGCCAGGAAGAGAGCTCTCACCAGAACCTAACCAAGCTGGCACCCTGGTCTAGGACTTCCAGCTTCCAGAACTGTAAGAAAATGCATTTGTGTTGTTTAAACCACCCAGTCTATGCTTATGGCCACCCAAACAGACTAAGACAGGTGCTGACCTTGGATAATCAATAATAGCCTATAAGTGTTAAGGGTCTCCTCTGTGCAGTTTCCCCTCACCTATCCAAGCTGAGTTCATTCCTTCCCATCTTAGAGGAGCGTGAATACACACTGCCTACATCACATTCTATTGTTACTAATTGTGCACACATTCTCTCTTCTGCTAATATGTACATTCCTGGAGAAGAAAGATCGGTCCAAAGATAATGCCTGATGGTGGGTAAACATGAAATAATTATAAGAGGCATTAATTATTAAACGTTATTAATTCCATTTTGCAAACAAGAAAACAAGTTCTGGTATTACCCTGAGGCCTTGCTGTAAGCGGTCAGTTGAACTGAGATTTGAATGAATGTATGTCAATTTCCAAGTCACATTTTCTTTTACTATTAAGTTACAGCCCTCCCCTCATCCCTTTCCCTGTATCTTACCAAACTTTTGGACTTGGTCCCATCTCCACTTTCCCCACTGACTCATCTCTTCATTACTCACTTCTCTGCTTTTCTACCATCTCTGCCCCTTCAATCCTATCAGTTTTCTGTGTCCTAGGACTTTAACCCATTGTCATCTATCTACATTATTGGACTTGACACCTTGATTAAAACAATGCAATATTATAATATTGAGTGACTCTATATTTAATTATTTAACAATGCTTTCCTTCGTGGGCTAGTTATAATAGCATAGCTAATGAATCAATTTAATTAGATATAAACAAATTTGTTCTGCTTTCCTTTTAAAATTAATCTGATTCTCTTTTTCATCATATTTATTACTACAAAATAACAAATGCAATCCTTTGTTAAATTGCTTACATCCGTTGGTTTCATATTATCAGGCACAGAAATGTTTGCCATCACAAGTCTTTATTACTTTTCCCACTCATAGTAGGCACTCCCAAGTACTATATAATATGAATTTACTAAAGAATTATAAAACAAAGAGGAGCAAAATGTCAGGCTTCTGAAAAGCCTGATCATCATCATATTTTGATGATTCAGACAGAGCAGCAATATAAATAGATTAATAAAACTAAGAGTGATTCATATTTGTTGCCTGGTGCAATTAGCTTCACTAAAGAGAGCATGATGCCATTCTAAGGCTGAAAGAAGACCTTGTAGCTGAAGTTTTAAATATGCCACTTTAAAAAAAGTGCTTTATTTAAATTTGATTGACTGTCCTCAAAGCATAAGGCCTCAAAATATTTGTGAGTCATTTTGGGTTGAATGCAACCCACAGCAAGCCATAGTGGCTATAAAAAAGCACATTAAAAATACTAGTAATGACCCATAATATTATTTTCAAGATAAATGTTTTCCTGATCAGTGATAATGCTGTCTCATTCTTTGAGTTACCATCTTTATTTGTTAAAAAGTCTTGAAGTTTCAGCTCAAAGATGTTCTCACAACAGGGTTCCAAATAAGTTAATAGCCTGTTTTAAGAACTATTGGAACTAGACAGTAAAAATTGAAGCCACCATTGCAATTGAGTTTGCTCAAGTCTAGCTTATAGTTTTTTCCAGACTCTGGGATCAGCGGTTTCAGAGAGAGAGAGAGAGACAGAGACAGAAATCAAGACCCCCAAATTTCCAAAGAGCCCTATCCAATATATTCACTGTATTTCAATATGCCAGAAGAAGATTCCATGGTGTAAGATAAGCTCCTAGGGCAGTATAATATTAAATGGATGACAGCCTAGACCCATTGATTCTACTGCTTAAAAAAAAAAAAAAAAAAGAATGAGTATAAAGGAACTGGCATTGTTATTGACTTCTATTTAGTTTTATAAGGGTTGTTAGTCCCAGGCCAGTTGCTCCTTAATTGCTCAGCAAGGTCTTGGGTGGCTTTCTGCTCAACTTGTGTGTTCCCATGGAATGCAGTCTAATTGCAAATATTGGTGATCCATGAGTCATGTAAATCTCATTCTATGAAAAGCCACATGTAAGCTTCTCCTACTAGGAATACATTCATTCCAATGATCTGTTATTCTAGATTATTCACACTGCTGCCCTTGTTCAGTCATTCAATGTATATCTTTTGCATGTCTACCAGATGGCTGCTGTATTTAGCATGGGAAAAACAAAGTGATAAGATATAGTTCTTTCAACAGGCACACAAGATGGCAGACAATTGTTCGATGTTTCAGGAATTACTGGGTTGTAATCCTTAGAACGACTGCCTAGTAGGGTAGGTGTCACCATCTTCATTTACATATGGGGACAACGGTGAAAATAAACCTGAGCCTCAGAGAGGGTAAACATTAAGTCCAAGGTCACAGAGCAAATATGTTCCAGAACTTGCCTTCACATCTAAGGTAGTTTTATCTAATCCCCAAACCTATGGGCCTTTGATTATTGCTTTCTGCTTTCCTTTATCACTTTAAATGTACGGTTTAAATTTAAAAATGAATTAATTTTGTTTGTAAGTCTTCCTCAAACCATCCTTGTTCATTATTCTTAAACACTGACACTTTACTATGTAGTAGGCTAAAACTGTAATACGTTTCATCTCTTTAACAAAAATAATACTATTTAAAAATATTTTAAGCACTCAAATATCATACAGGGTCTTGTGCCATATATATGTTTTTACTTCCCCCACATGCAAAGAGAATAAGTGCACAGGGAGCAGGCCCACATGAGCCCCATTCTTCAGGCCAGTCATAGGGGTAAAACAGCTGAATGTAGAAAGAGTGTGGTCACGAAGAAGCATGTCCTGAAGAAGAGCCAAAAAGGACTCACAGTCATTCTAGAATTTGAGGAGTGATTTTTAACACTCCAGGAAGAAGTGAGTCAATAAGGAAGAATGTAAATCAAATGGGTACCAGTGAAAGGAAAAACACAGTCACTTTTATGTAAATCAAAAGATCTGCTTTCGCCAAAAGGAAATTCTGGGAAATCTCTCTCCTACACATCAGCAAAATGCAGGCGAGTTCTCATTTGTTTTCCTCCCTCTGTCAGGAACAATTTTCCCAGCCCAGTGGGGCATATAGGACTAGAATGGAGACGGATGGATTGAAACTTATCTTTGCTATGAAATCACGAATGGTACAAATACACCATTTTTTTTCCTTCCTTTTTGAGAAATTTTCAAGACTGCCATATGAGTCAGACCAAACTCTGAGCTAAAACTAAGTCTTTCTAGACCATATCTAGATTTAAATAGTAGACTGGAAACCAAGAAATCAATCATTTTTCATTTTGTTAATCTTCTATAATCATAAAAATTAACCCCCTTTTATTTTCAAAAAAAGTTTTTGTTCATAAAAAATAATGGTTTGTGGTGGACTTTTTGACAGTATCATCAATAATAAAATAATAAATAAAATTTTGATAGTATTAATAGATTACAAAAGGTTTTAAGAACTAATTGTTACACCAGCATTTCACACTTTACATATTATTTAATTTCTATTTTAATGGCATATAATTTGAGATCTTTTACCCCCAAGTAACTTTGTGAAAGTCTGTGTGGTACTTAAAAAATAAATTGTCCACACATTTTTGGAAATCTGACAAATCTTTATCAATATCCTCCTAAATATTTTCAGTTTTTCTAAAGTGTTCCATCCCCTATCAGCAAATTACTTAAAGTCTCAATTTATTCCTACAACAGTCCCTGTGTTTGTTTTTTATTGCTGCTGTAACAAATGAACACAAACTTAGTGGCTTAAATGACGTGAATTTATCATCTCACAATTCCATAAGTTAGAAGTCCAGCATGGGTCTAATGGGGGCAACAAAGTGCTGGCATGCTGTGTTCCTGTCTCGAGACCCCAGGGAGAATTTGTGTCTTGCTCATGGGGATATGGACAGAATTCAGTGGGGTACAATTTGCAGGACTGAGATCTTTGCTTCCTTGCTGGCTGTAGCTAGGAGGTATCTTAGCTTCTCAAGAAGACCTTTCTCTATAGTCTTTACATGTGGCCCCTTACTTCCCAGAACCAGCAGTGGAGGGGGAGAGGAGGAGCAGGTCCTCCCCATGCCATCACCTTGGACCATGACTGCAAAATGTTTCAACTTTCAAGGCTTCATATGATTAGATCAGGTCCATGGAGATAATCCAAGATAATTTCCCTATTTAATGATCCTTAAACTTAATCACATCTGCAAAGTTCATTTTGCCTTGTAAGTGATATATTCACAGGTTCTGGGGGTTAGGATGTTCTGCCTACTATAGCTCCTCTACTATAAAGAAAGGCTAGATTCCTTCAGATGGTCAAGCTTTTCCAGTAACTCTCAAATTAAGATGGTTCATTGCCCCAAATTTATATTTCAGAACCAGAAGATAACAGTCAAAATCCACCTCCATCCTGTTGCCAAATCGTCTTTGCTTGCCCAGCATGATTTAATTTTTCTTCCTTATTTTTTATATGATTCTATTTCTATTCTTACCATGATGATTTTACTTAACTTCAGGGTGTTCCCTTTATGTTTGGAGTTCTTGAAACCTGTGCCAGATTTCCTCTAGACCCACCTTTCATCATTCCAGTAGACCACCTGCCCAATAAACAGATATTATAGTTCCTGGACTAAATCCAACATATTTTACCCCCATCCAATTTTTTAAAAATGTGTATTGAGAGGGGTGTGGGGGAGTAGAGGGGCAGAGAGAGTGGGAGAGAGAATCCCAAGCAGGCTCCTCATTTCAGCACAGAGCCTGATGTGGGGTCCATCCCATGAACCATGAGATCGTGACCTGAGCCGAAATCAAGAGTTAAACGCTTAACCGACTGAGTCACCCAGGCACCCCACCTCCCATTCAATTTTAACTCAGCCACACCTTAGTACTTATAATTAAAAAAAACAAACTTTTTTTAATGTTTATTTTTGAGAGAGAGACAGAACATGAATAAGGGAGGGGCAGAGAGAGAGGGAGACAGAATCTAAAGCAGGCTCCAGGCTCCGAACTGTCAGAACAGAGCCCAATGTGGAGCTTGAACTCACCAACCGAATCGCGAGATCATGACCTGAGCCGAAGGTGGACGCTTACCCGACAGAGGCACCCAGGCACCCCGTTAGTACCTATAATTTTTAGAGTTTTTGAGTTTTAAATATTAAATTCTAAATTCTTTCTCTCTGGTATTTACTATTGAGCTTTCCACTGCCAGTCCTGCATGACTACCAAATCTTCTCTGTCATTCCATCCAGTCTTCCAGGTCCAACTTCTCTCTACACTAATCGTCATTTATATTAGACTCATTAATTTTTATCAGAGCAACTTAATTCACTAATTTATTGATCAAATAGTTATTTAAAACTACTATTCTCTGCTAGGTATTGTGTTGGTCAATGCAGATTTTACAGAGACATTACAGTTGTCCCTAATCTGTTTACAATCTGGTTTCAGTCTCCTTCCTATTCAGCCTGATCCTCATGAAAAGTTTCAACTGTTTATTCACAAGTATTCAAAATTTTCTTGACTACTTTGTACTATTGCCACTGTGTAATTAGTCCACCCAAATAAAGGTTCTGTGCTTTTCTAAGTCATTAATTAGGCAAAACAATAAGTATTAGGTGGTTGAATAAATAAACATGGGCAAACCCTAAACTCTACTTTCTCTTTTGAATTCCCTGACTTTTGAATGAGTCTGTCAAGCCTTTGCTAGACCAATACTGCTCACTGATTCATTTAATTAGTTAATTTACTACTCTCTTTACATTGATGATTTCAGAATTTTTCTGCTTTTCTTAAGCCATCCATATATCCCTGTTAACAACCTGTTCTATACATCACAGGAAAAAAAAAATGAAGATCGCCAAGTACAAATTCTCTTGATTTCTATCACTTACTTCTCTCCGAACTTACTTATAATGGTAGTCCCTACTTTCTAGGCTAACTCTGCACTCACTTTACCTCACTTTGTGGACAATGGTACGTCCCAAGTGACTGGATATTTGTTTCATCAATTATCTAGCTTCTTCTGCATCTTCCATGTTTTCTACACCATTGGCTACAAGTCTGATTGTCTCCTATTCTAAGAAAAACTTTCCCATTCATTTCTTTTATTCCCTTAACTACTAAATATTTCATGAAAATAATCTTTCCTCTATCTCATTTCCTTCTTAATCCCTTAAGATCTTATGACTGCCCATAAAATATCATTGCAACAATTATTTAAAAGGTCATTTAGAATCTATTGGTCACTTCTCTGTTCTCATCCAGCTTGACCTCTCTATAAAAAGATGCTATTAATAATCCTTCTATATCTGAAACTCTCCCTTGGCTTTCATGACAGTGTTGTACTTTTCTGATTGCTCATCTGAACAGCATTCTACACTTATGACTGCTCCATCTAAGCCCTTCACTGACTTCTTTCTTTCTGTCTGTCCTACATCCAGTCCTCCATAATGACTTCTTAGTCTATGCTGGGTCCAGAGGACACTTCTTCCTTATATATGGTGTCAGTAAATACCTTTGTCCTGATTACTCTCCAGTCTCTATCTCCAGTCCTGATATCTTAACAGATGCCCCATATCAAATCTTTAAGCAAGCCTTCTCTCAACCTTTGCAGGGCTTGGTTCAAGGGTACTAATGAAGCTGGCATATCATCTGTCTAAATATTTGAAAATTATAAATCCATCTAAAAAACTGATAAAATATATGTATTGTTGATTCTTCTATTCTGACAAGTATTCCTCCATAAAAACTTGGAAGTCCAGGTTCAAATTTAAACCTCTTGTGTTTCTGGGAACTTATCTCTAGAACATAACAGAACGGGGCAACCATTCTAGACGTCTCACCTCTCCTTTTCCTTTTTACCTTCTGGCTCTATTCAGTACCTCATAGGGCCTCATGTATAGGCATAAGGACCCCCATGCCTCAGGTGCAGTCTGCATCCATATCCTTGCAAACTTTGAACCATCTTTTGGACCTAAGGGAAGTATATCAGAGGATGTACCCAATGAAGAGGGCTACATCAATCCCAGAAGTGGACTTTGGGCCATTTAATTATGGTATGAAAGTGTCCCAACCCAAAGTTGATCTATTAATTGCCAGTGGATTCCAGGGCACATACCCCTTAGACCTGTGGAGTCCTCAGCCAAGGGGAAGCATATCCAAGCCAAGCCAGGAGAAGAGTAGAGACCTCCAAATTGTGGGTCCTAGGGCAAGGACTCCTTTGCCAGGATCTGAGGACAGGACCACAATTACTACCTGCCAATCATCTCTACGAATGTTATACTGACATATCCGATTTTCTTTTCTTTTCTTTTTTTTTCCAATCTGAGTTTATTTCACCAGGATTATTCTTTCTAATCCTGATCCTCCCCCTATGGTCCTGTATATGTATCCAATCTACCTAGCCACACAGGTCAGAGAAATCAAACTCATCTTCAACCTCATCACTTTCCTCTACCCTTATTCAAATGGTCACTCAGCACTATTGCACTGGTCTCTGAAATGCATTTGTCTCTTTAATTCTTTCCAACTTCACTTTCACTGCCATAGCTGAGACATTCATTTTCTTTCCCAAGTAGCTTTTCAACTAGTCTTCTCTTGGTGATCTCTTGACTCTCTAGTCAGTTCAAGTTATCTTTCAACAGGTCAGATAATGACAGGTCTCTCTTCTAGCTCTTCATTGGTTTCTCACTGCCAATCAAAACTATTTTTATGATGTCATCATATGCTTTTTACTTAATCCATCATGGATTCCTGCTCTGGCCATACTGGCTAACTTATGATGCCAACATCTAAAAACTTTTATAATTTTACTTTTTAAAACTTTTCTTCCTTTAGCTTAGAACTTTCCCCTACTTCTGAGTCTATTAGGTTCAGCTCAAAAGCTATCACTTCAAGAAACCTATCTTGATCCTACTTTCAGAATTAAATCAGTTCTCCTACTTTTAATTCATCTTGATAATTCCTCTACTCATTCATTCATATTTTCCTCCATCCCTCCATCCATCAAGTCATTCCACAAATGTTCATTGAAAACCTACAATGAAAGAAGCTGTCTTCTCTGTCTTGTGAGAGTTTCTGCTCTCATGGAGCTCTGATTAGTGGGGAAGAAAGATATTAATCAAATAATGACCCCAAAATATAAGGATAAACTGACATGAACTAAGAAAAGAGCTCTGAAAGAGAGGAACGTGTTTTGTAAGAATGCATGACTAGTTTTTACTGGGCAGTTGAGGAACTGATGGGCAAACTGAGATTTGAAAGACTGGTAAGAGTTAACTGGATGAAGAAAGAAGAAACATCCCAATAGAGGGGCTGAGAATATAAAAAGCTTCATGATGAGAGTGACCTTGGCTTATTTAAGGAACTGAAAGAAAAAGGTTGGAGTGCAGAAAGTAAGGGCTGAATAATGTGACAGAATCTGTTGTGATAGAGAGGGTCCATCCAGATTTTGTCTTAATTCTTTTATTTTTAAGTTTATTTATTCTGAAAGAAAGAGTGAGAGAGAGTGTTTGCACATGAGCAGGGAAAGGGCAGAGAGAAAGGGAGAGAGAGAATCCCAAGTAGTCTCCTGACTATCAGTGTGGAACCCGGAGCCTGATGTGGGGCTCGAACCCACAAATCATGGATTCATGACCTAAGAGGAAACCAAGAGTCAGGTGATAAACCAGCTGAGCCACCCAGGCACCCCAATTTTGCCTTAATTCAAAGTTTATTTTATTTATTTATTTTGAGAGAGGAAGAGAAGGGGAGGGGCAGAGAGAGGGAGAGAGAGAATCTCCACACTGTTAGCACAGAGCCTGATGTGGGGCTTGAACTCACATACGATGAAATCATGACCTGAGCCACATCAAGAGTCACATGCTTAACTGACTGAGCCACCCAAGCACCCTTGTCCTAATTCTAAAAGAAATGGAAAACCTCTGGTGAGTTTTATTCAGGGAGGTGACACAGTTGTGTAAAGAACTTTCTGGTGGTAATATGGAAAATTATCTGAGGATGACAGAAGTGAATGCAGACTATTCAGTTGTAAGACCATTGTTGTAGCTCAGGTGAGAATTGGTAGCTTGGGCTGTGGTTGTGATAAAGAGAAGTGTACATATTTGATAAATACTTAGATTTTGAAATCATCTAGACTTAGACATGGTTTGATATGGAGGGTGAGAGTAAGGGAGATGCTAGTGTTTTGAGACTGTGCATAACGACAGGTAGTACCAACCACCAAGACAGAACATTGGAAGATCAGGTCTAAGGGAGAAGATCCTTCTAGTTTAGGGAAACTTCTGTTTAAGGTACACTTAAGATCAGGGGAGAAGTCTGTGTTTGATGTAAATTTGAGATTCATTGACCTAGAAATCTCTTAGAAAATATGTAGCATTAGAGAGGATAAGAGCCAAGGACCCATCCTTGAGGAACATCACCACATAAAAATCTTTAAGGTGTGAGTTTGTGTGTGGAAAGGAGGGGTATAGCACTGGGAGGGAGGGGGAGGGGGAGATGCACCTGCAGAGAAGTCTGGGAATTTTTTCTGCTTTGGTTTATACTTACTTATGCTTTGTATGTCTCTCCCACTGAAAATTCCTTGAAGATAGAGAGGGTATCTTACTTACACTTACAGTTCCCCAGAGTGTAAGGAATATTGTGTTTATATGATGCTTGAACTGAATGTTGGTGACTTTTTGGCAGCAATTATTTTCTTCCTGCGGAAAACCATTGTCTTTTAAATCTGAAATCATTTGTATTCGTTTCATGTTTTTAAACTTAATTCAAAACTGTTTAGGCTATGGTTTAGGTAATTACTCTTAAAGAAAAGTTACAGTTTCATCCTACTCATAAGAGAATGAAGAGAAGGTCCTAGAATTACCTTTCTCTTTGTTTTGTTAGTGAGCAAAGAACAGTCTTCTGTACTGATTTTTAATGTGGCTGTCACCAAAACTTGAAACTATCATAAACTAAAAACATAAAATCTAACAATTTAAATTTTCCAGAAGTTATAAACTTCATTCTAGGTCAATTCCATTGCAAAATAACTCTGAAAGGTGAACTTTTTAAACATTTTCAGCAACAAAATGGTTTTGAGCTTGAATAGGTTTAGTTTATACACCTTCTATGATGTCATCTTTTCAGACATATAAAACATTTTTTTTAACTCTGGTGTCACTACTTTATGGCAAGCCAAAAATAGGGAAATATAATTGAGATTAATTATAAATCTGCTTAAACTATTCTCTTGTCACCTTAATCTTCTTTCATAATTTCCATACACTGATCTTAATGTTAAGTTTGCTTCTCTGTTTCCACTTTGTATCTGGCTCCTTCCTACAAAAGCAAAATTACATGCAAAAGGAGATGCCTATCTGAAATCTCTAAAGCAGAATGACATGAGTAATATTTTGCAAAGCATTCTGTTGATGACAAAGATTGAGAGTGACATTATATGTTTTTTGAATTGAGCTGAAACTTTTCCTCTCCTTGGTAATTCTTGATCAGATTTATATAAAAATATAAATAGTGTGTATTCACTTTAACAGTTCCCTGTCCCCAAAGCAGATCACTGACAAATGAAGGCAGTATTTATTACTTTGTCCCTGGTAGAAACTGATAATTACCTATGTCCACTAAGTGCCTATTTGCAAGAACAATAGGCTTGTGAAAATTCAGTTTCTGAAGAATCTGTTCAATCTGTTCTTTATCCCATGTATGTATTCTTACCATATTTTCAGTTCACTAAATGCAGGCCAGGGAAGTCACGACACCTCCCTTTTAATGTTCTGGCGAGGGGCTCAGTGTGAGTCTGAGAACACCATTTAATTACAAGAAGTTTTCAAAAGGGGGGCGGAGGGGGGACCAAGAAGCTACACTAGTTTCATTATCTGTGGCGCATATGCTGAAGGAAAAAGGAAAACAGATTTTTAGTGGTTAGTGAATATTGACCTTAAATTACTGGCTCACAAATTAGACAATAATTAGAGACTTCCACTTATATTTTGCTTATATTTCACTTTATAAGACTTTAATGGCTCGTTGGTTTTTCCTACATGAAATGGCAAACATCTTGACAACCATGTTATTATTCCAAGCTGTTCTGGTCTAGAAAGGACCAGTCCTGCACTTCCAGATAATCTCTGACTCTAGCTTCTAGTCTAAGCCTTTGGAAATGAAGCTCATTACAGAGATTAAGGGAAAATTTGAGCAAAACAAAAGATAAAAAATTACTGAGAAAAACATCACATAATACATGAAAATTATAAATGCTAATAAAACAGTACTTTCATAGTAAGTGTGTAGAAGAAGTCTTGGGATTCCTGGGGCAACAGAGCAATTTCTGGGACTCAGAGAGATCTACATTCAAATGTTTTTCACCTTTTACCAAATGCTTTATCTTAGGCAAATAATTTCATCTTTTTTGCCTCTGTTTCCCCATCTACAAAATGGTGATAAGAGTATTTCTGCTGACTTGCAAAAAAATCTATAATTGTTTCAAGGATTAAAGCAAAAAAGAAATGTATCAATGGTTAGCACAGTGCAGATAGTAACTATTCAATAAAAGCAACTATTAGTAAACAGTGAATTAAAACAGTCAGTTAAACTTTATAATAAGCAATTTGCACGTCATACCTAAAACCAAATGACAGAAAAAGACCCAAAATTAAGGCATAATCAAAGATATTACTAACAAAAGTATTAAACAAACCAAAAAAAGGCAATATAAATAATTGACCACATAGAATTCAAGACAAGTAATAAGGACGAGGACAAAGGGGGACTATAATCTGATTTTTCCTTTAAAAAAGTAAAGAAGCTATTATGTTGAGAATAGATTATGGTGAGAACAGGATAATAGTGGCAAGTTTTATTTCTCTTTCATTTGAAAAAGTTTCAGAGGTAAGTATTCAAGGCTGGATGGGAGTCTCGTAAGACATTAAAGACCCAAGTTCCTTCTGCTATCCTTCTTCTTTACAATCTTTTGAACATTGATTCCATTCTCAAAGTCACAAGGTGGTTACTGGATGTCTGGCCATCACATCCACAATTCCAGCAGGGGAAAGTAGGGAAAGCAGTCAACTCCCTTAAAAAGCTTGTCTGAAAGCCTATGTGAAAGTCCAACCCACTACTTTCCGTTTGTATTTCATTAGCCAAGGTTTAGGAACATGGTCACATTATGATAGGAAAAAGAAAAAAAAAAGGATAAAATAGGAAGAGAGAGAAAGGATTTGGTTTCTCGCTGGGTTTTCACGCTTCGAAAATCCTGCGAAAACATCTAACAACAAGGAAAGTGAAAAGGGTGGTTTTCAGACCATACAGATTGCTGCCCAAATTAATATCAGGTTTCTTTTATTTAGGTATGCCTGAATATTGGGTAGACAACCAAAAGCCTCTGCTCCAAATCGTAGGCCACAAAGAAACATATTTGGAGGGAAATATACTTTTATAGATATAAGTAGAAAGAAAACAGAAAGCCAAAAAAAAAGTACAACTAGGAAATTCAAAAGCTTTTTCTTGTTAAAGGCAAAAAAAAAAAAACATCTGATGAAGCGCATCAGTGACACAAAGAGAGAGACAGAAAGAATAAATGAGATTGAGAGGGAACAGATAAAAAAATATTTAAAAAAAGATATGATATAACCAAAGTTATTGGGCAGATTTTTAAGTATATGGAAATGTCATATATAAAATTTAACTAATAATTGAAAATCATGGTGAACTTTATGATATTCGTGGAAAATATAGATCCCAAAACTGAGTCAAGAAGAAAAAGTCTAAATAGATCAATAAACATGAAATTTAAAGTCCTGTCAAAGAATTTTCTTCAAAAGGCATGTGATTCACTGTTTGATAATCAAATTATTCAAGAATTCCAAGAAGATAAATCCCTTTCTTTTTAACTGTTCCAAATAATATGTAAAAGGGGGAAATTTTAAAATTAATATAAATAAGCAGCGTAATAGTGAAATTACCCTACTAACAAAACCTAACAAATGATAGTGACAAAAAATAAGAACTATCTCTCTTGAAAATGATGCAAATCCTAAATGAAATGATAGCACATAAACCAAGCAATATGTGAAAAGGAGAGTTTAACTATAATTTAATATTAGTAATCAATATAATTAATTCTCCTAATAGGTTGAAGGAGTAAAATCAAAGATTATTTTGATAGATGATCTAAAGGCAATTGCTAAATTTAATATGCATTCCTATTACAAATAAAACTCTTAGCAAAAAGGAATTGAGGAATAGTTTCTTAACTTGATATAAACATCTATGTCATCTTAATAACTGTCATCATGCTTAATGTTGGAATAGAAAGTAATTCCATTTAGAGTTAAGAATAAGGCAAAGGTATTCAATTCACTGTTAGTATTTAACGTCTTTCTGGAAATGCTAAGTAATGCAATCAGAAAATGAAATGAGGTCTTATAATTCTGGAAAGAGAGGACAATTTTTTAATCTTGAAATGATGTGATTTATCCACATGGAAAAAAAGTCAAGAAAATTACCTGAAAAACCATTAGAACTAGCAAGAGATTTCATTAAATTGGTCACATAATGAACTCAATAGCTTTCTTATATACTAACTACAATCTAAGTTCCTTGGGGGGAAAAAAAGTCTTTTTTTCACCACTGAAATTCAGTTCATAATAAGTAAAAATATGACAGAAAGCAAAGTCTATATCAAATAATAAGCAAAATATATGCCATCCAGGAATAAATCTCTCTCTCTAATTAATTTCTAGATTTCAGCTCTTCATCAGTGTACATAATTTATAGCAAAATGCCAAGATAATTCTTTCACAATTTATTGAGATATAGCTAAAATATAATACACATAAAACAAAATTCACCTCTTTCAGCCATCATTTTGATGACTTTTAGTAAAAAAGCAGCATAGTGCAACCACCACCACAATCAAATTTTGGAACAGCCCATCACTTTTAAAAGTACTTCCATTAAAAAAAAAAAAGTTCTTCCATGGCGTCTACCAGTCAACCCCTCCCCTCTACAGCGTCTTTCGCTTGCTACAATTTTTTATCTTTCATTGAATTTCATATATATAGAATGGTGCAGAATGTACTCCTTTGTGTCCAGTTCCTTTTGCTTAGTATAAAGACTCTGAAATTCATCCACATTGTTGCACTTATCAATAGTTCATTACTTTTTATTACTAAATAGTATTCCATTGTATAAATAGACAATAGCTTGTTTATTCATTTACTAGCTAACAGGCCTTTGGATTATTTTAATTTTGGACCATCATGAATAATGTTGTTGTGAACATTAGTAGAGAAGTCCTTGTATGGACTTTCTGTTTAACTTTCATGAGAAACTTCCAAACTGTTTTCCAATGTGACTCTGATTTTAAAGTTCTACTAGTAACATATGAGATTTCCGTTTATTCCCATCCTTATTAAGCCTTTTTAATTTTAGCCTTTCTAGGAGATGTGCTGTGTTTAAGAGTCGACTCTTTACCGACTGAGCCACCTAGGTTCCCCTGTGATTGTAGAGTTAATTTGCATTTCCCTAATGGCCAAAGTTGTTAAACATTTTTTAATGTATTTACCAATTATTTGCATATCTTTTTTTAAATGCTTATAATTTTTTGTTATTGCTTTATCTTTTTACTGTTGAATTATAAGAGGTCTTTAAAAATGGCCAGATACATGCTTTGCAAATATTTCTCTCTGTGTCTTGTCTTTTCATTCATTTCCTTAATTGAATCTTTTGATGAGCAAATGTCTAATTTTGATAAGTCTAATTTATCATTGTTTTCTTCTACGATTCATGATGTAGGTATCCTACCTAAAGACTTTCTCTTATATTCCCTTGAGCATATGTTTTCCAGCTTCCATGTGTTTAGTTTCTATATGTAGTTCTAGAATTCATTTTGAATTAATATTTATATAGGATGTAAAGTAAGAATCAAGTTTTAATTTTTTTCAAAAGTACTGACATATTTTATATTTAAACTTCATCAAGTTCTTCTAAAGATCATCTGGAGCAAGAAACATGCGAGAATAGGAGTACCAATCTGAAGAAGAGCAGTAAGGGCTATATACTCTACCTGGAATGAAAGGCAGCCTACAGCTACAGTCAGTTCAGTCATGATCAAACAAGTTAGCACAACAAAATAAAGCCCAGACAGAACCAAATATGTGTAACAGTGTAAAATACGGTAAAGGTGGTAATTCAAATGGAATAGCCACAGTTGTATTCAATAAGTGATCTTGAAATAGTTGGCTTACTGTTGAGGAAATTAAAAAAAAAAACCCATTGTGTGATAGATTTCAAGTAAAAATAAAATTATAGGTAAAGATTTATATAATACTGAGGACAAGGAAGACCTGTCTAACCTAAGCATTTATTCATTCAACAAATATTTGTCAAACAACTTTTGTGCACCCAGGCAGGACTTTACACATCTTTTCAGGCACTGGGGGCTGGGCATGGGTGAACAAGACAATATTCTTGTTGCCTCTTTGGAGCTTTGACATCCTGTAGTGGGGAAACTAAAAATAAATATAATAAGCATACCAACATATGAAGAAACAAAGTCAAATGATAAAATACCAAAGAAAATAACTGATAGTTTATATGACTTGCATTCACAAAACTAAAAGCCAGGATTCAAAAAAGGTTTGTCTGACTCTAGATATTATGATTTTATACATTTAGGTATAAATATTTGTGCTGAATCATCTGTCCAAAATACAAATAACAATTATTTCTGGGTATGTGAACTTTTCTTTTGCATATTTATGATTTCCTTCCTCTCCCAATGGTGCCTATATTGCTTGTGTTTAAAAAAAAAGAAGTGAATAAATAAACACCTATATAGTACTTAACATTGTATTTTGCCAGACTCTTAGTAAGTATTTGGCACATGATAATTCATTTAATCCTTATGTTATAATCCTCACTTCAAAGATGAGGAAACAGAAGAGAATAGAGTTTAAGTGACTTGTTCAAGATCATGCAAAGGCTTTTGAAAGACTGACTGCTTTTAGAGAATACATGTTGAATGTCTAGGTCAAGAGGAAAGACCATTTAATTGCTCCTTCCACTTGTGTCGATTCTACCTGTTGAATTAGTGAAAACTTCATTTCATTATCTCTCACTTGTTCTAAGTCAATGAGTCTCACAATGAAATCATGCACACACTGGAATCAACTGGAGAACTTGAAAAACAAGTGGGTCCTGTCTTTAGAGATTCTCACTTAACTGGTGTCGTCTAGGCACCAAACTTTTGGAACATCCTAGATAATAGGAACAGCCAGGATTGAAAACTAGTGTCCTAGGTGAACAAAAGGGAAGCATTCTGCCCCCTAAATGTTTTGATTTGATTAAATCACTTTATTATTTATCATTTTATCTTATTTGATTGAATACTTTGATCAGTTTTCAATTTTGAAATCAGGTCTTTGTATGCGTATATGGATGAGCAAATGGAAGGCTTTATTTAACAAATGTTTGGACATAGTGTACAATCAAACATTTGTCGAATGAAGCTTTCCATTTGCACATCCATATACGCATACAAATACCTACTTCCAAAAATTGAATGTTGATCAAAGTATTCAAATATCTTTTGGTACTTGTGCCAAATTTAAATTTTATTTTAATGTACAGTTCATGGAAGACTTTTTTTTTCAATTAAAGTGTAGTTGACACACAGTGTTACATTAGTTTCAGGTGTACAACATAGTGATTCAACAACTCAATATATTATGCTATGCTTACCACAGGTGTAGCTACTATCTGGGAAACTTTCATTTCAAAAAGGATAGTCTTACTCTTTGATGAGGTTCTTGTTTTATCATGAAAATCTCCTGAAATTAGAAATTATTTTCATCTTCAAACAAGTTCACTTGGAATATATATATTTCTTAGCCTACTATGCTATAATATATGATTTCTTGATGCTGTTATATAAATTTTTAACACTGCTTCTACATTAGTATTTATAGTATTAAGGACTTAGGAATGTAATTTCACAAAATGAAGATCTGAGAAAATTATCAGGCCACCAAAATACTTTTGCCCAATAATTTAGATGTTATAGGTAGAAATTCTACGAGAGCTTGGAGCATTTACATAATTATTTGTTTTCTTCTTCACTTTATTGTTATTAAATTGGTATAGAAGCACTTTAAAATTTTATCTTAAGACCAATTATCTGTGGAAAATGTGAATTAATCATGTAATGCTTTACCTTTTGTATCCAGACAGTTATTTAACACCTCTGTTTCATTTTTGTACTTGGGACATTCTATAGAATCATACAATGCTAACAGTGTTGTAATCAAATGAATTCATAATATTTTCTCATAACAAGAAGACCTCGTAAGTCTGAGGACTACATTTTTTTCAGATGTTATGTTTTCACTTTAAAATATCTCGTATGGATCTGGAATCTGTTCTTTTTACAAAAAAAAATTGCAAATGTTTTTTTTAAACTAAATTATCAAACCTATTTAAAATACATCCCAAATTTAGGGTAAATATTATGAATGCATACTGCTAGAAATGTCTATCTTGAATTGGAGCCCTGTATGGGTAAGAAATAGGAGATAGGAAGAAAAATATTCAGCAAGTGAGGATACTTATTAGCCAAACTGTCTTCTCTTTTAAAGGAGATTCTAAATTTTAAGCACTTAGACTTGGGTTCTAGAACTATTCTATTTTTATTCATAGACAGAAAACAGGCCTGAACCAGGGATTAGGAAAGCTTACAGGTTATTAGGAAAGTCCTTTTTAGGAAAATCATAGCTATTAGTCTGCTGCTGAGAAAGTTGGGTTTCGTTCAAAGAATCTCTTAATTATCTCTCCTACTGCTGAAGCTGCAGTTAACATATAGAAAAGAGTTCTTCCCTTTAATGAATTCCCAAATGCTGTGGCATTTATTAAGGAAATATTTAAGTAGAGCCATTGTTCAGAGGATATTTTATTCTTTCCTTACTACCACTGCCCCTGCCTCAGCTTATTAGTTTCCTAGTGGGAGGTTATAAGAAATCCGTGAGAATTTATTGTATTCTCTGTCTGGCCTTATTCCTTACTTAACTTTGTACTTAACTGGTACAAAAATAAAAATAGGTTCAGACCCTAGAGAGTGCTGATTAAGAAAACTCTTAAGCAAGTTACAAGTTATTTAGCTATAAGATTCTGTTTGCTTAGTCCTTTCCCTTAATCATCTATATAAGGAAAATTAAAGTTCATGACTATTCATTTCTTTTCAGTGATTATTTGTAGAGCACTCAGTATGAGCAAGGCTTGGGATTCCATTTTGGTATATAAAGATGGATAATGCAGTCTTGGTCCTGGCCACATAAACTTATGGTCTAATATGCAATTATTCGTTGTAATAAGCACCAAATTAGGAAGAACACACCTGATGAGAACTCATCCGGGCTTGGGAGACCAGCATGCTTCCTGGAGAAGTGTGCAAATCTGCCTTTGATGGGGAGACTGGGTGAATATAATTGAAGAACAAGAAACATTTTGATGTAGCTGGACCTTCAGAAGCTGTGGAGAGGTGAAAGAAAGTAAAAGATAAATAACATTAAATTAATCTCGGTCTGAATTACATTAGCAAAAGAAATATTGAACAAGGGGCACGTGGGTGGCTCAGTCAGTCACACATCTGACTCTTGGATTTGGCTCAGGTATTGATCTTATGGTTCCTGAGTTCGAGCCCTGTGTCAGACTCCATGTTGATAGCTAGGAGTCTGCCTGGGATTCTCTCTCTTCCTCTCTCTCAGCCCCTCCCCCTCTCATGTGTGCTCTCTCTCTCTCTCAAAATAAATAAATAAACTTTAAAAAAAGAAATATGGCGCAAGGAAGTTAAGAATATTGGCAATAAAGTGGTTGACATGGAGTGCTGAAGTCCAGGATCCCTGAACCCCAGGTAGATTCCTTAGTCTTAAGAGATAGACCTCCTCCCAGTCTGAAACAAATATAACTACTATCATAGCCCCAAAAGAAGCGCTACTTGCCTGTTTTTCTCAGTCTCATGATGCCCACCTGGTTCAATGTCATGTGAAATGATTCAAGACTCTCCATCTTAGTATATTGGTACCTGAACTTGGAGTACTTACCTTTGGGACTTTATAGAAAGAGCAAAACAGGAGTTGAATTTAATATAAGGAGGCAAAATTATATACAAATAAACTATAATGACATAAAGTTCAAATAATAATCTCATATTCTTCCTCAATAAATAAAACCTCTTATCCAGATAAGTTGGAAAAAGAGAAAGATCTCCTGGGAAGTCTATGTTTCTTTCCTCTTTTTGTCTTTAAAGCTGAAACTCTTCTATGTATCCCACACTGTTCTCCTACACAAGTCTGGGAGGTCCTTGTACAGAGCACTTATTAATACCTCCAGGTTTTCTATGACTCCATTAGAAATCTTCAGATGACTTTTCATTGCTGAGATTTGTAAAGACGCTTTTTTTTTTTCAATTTCCTCTGCAAAATTCCTGCCACTGCTTATTGCTGATAATTCTTTATTTTTGCTTCAGGCTTACCTTTGTTTTCCAACCCAAACACTTTTTACTCATTCACTATTGTCTTTATGTTAAGCCCCTGATGTGGAAATGAGCAAATTTTAAATTCCATTTTTATTTTTAATAAAAGTAACCTTACAAATGAGGTCTGGGACTTAAAAGTGATTTCCCACAAGATGCTCAGTCCATCAATCAAGAAACATTTATGGTGTGCTAATGGACTTCCAAACATCATGCTAAGCATGAGGGATAATATAATGAATGAGATCAAATCTTTGCTTTCAGAGGGCTTATAGTCAGGTGGGCAGAAGCCTGGGTGCGATGATGCTTTTATGTAACATAATCCAACAGCCTATTCAGCCTCAGTAGCTCAGGTGTTTTATTATTTGGCCACTCAATGTTCAATGTCATGTAGAATGGCCGACACCCTATATTTATCTCAAAGCAGTCTATCACCTTATTGCAAGACATACTTCCCTTGTCTATGTTTTCCCCACCCATTCTATATATCTCTATTACAACTCTTGAGACAATCAAATTTTCAAGTCAAATCTGTTGCATTTTTTGAGAAAAACTCACAACCATATGCATCATGTACCTACCACCACAATCAAGACATAGAAATTTTCCATCATTCCAAAAAGTTCCTTTTTGTCCCTTCCTACTCAAATATCTCCTTATGCTTCCATCCTGCAACTGAACTGGTTATTCTCCCTCTAGTTTTGCATTTTACAGAATGTCATATAAATATAGTCATACAGCATCTAGCCTTTAGTGTCTGGCTTATTTCATTTAGAAAATACTTTTGGATTTCATCAGTGTCATATGCATCAGCACTTTTTTCTTTTTATTGTTGAATAGTATTCCAATGTAGGATCATGCCAAATTTCATCATCCATTAACAAGGTAATAAATATTTGGGCCATTTACTGAGTTTGTCTATTGAAATCACTTTTATTTATTTATTTATTTTTCCCTTGCCTTATAGCACTGGTTAGGACTTGCAGTACAAAGCTGAATAGTTGTGGTGACAGTGCACATCCTTGACTTGTTCTTGGGTTACTGACTTGTTCTCAGTCTTCAGGGGAAGGTGTTCAGTCTCTTGTATTCAGTTTAATGCTAATAACAGTCATTTCAAACTGATTCTTCCTTTCATTTGTTCCTCAGGAATCATCTTCATGGGGAATGTCTCACAGCATCTCATTTGACATTGGGTAGTACCTCGCCTCCACCTTGATGTGTACAACACAATCCTCAGCTTCTGCAATCTATGGCATACCACAGGCTGCTGGCTACTATGGGTACCTCATATCTCTCAGAAAGCTCTCTTGGACTTTAAGGCAATCTTTGGACCTGTTCTCTTCCATTAGGTGTTTCTCAGTCCATGGGAAACACATGCAACTCTCATCTGCCATCAACTCACTCACACTGTTGCCACAGTGTTTCTGCCACCAATAGCATCTTGCAGATAATGGTCAAATATGTCATCCAAGCTCCAGGGTTCATGAAGCACGTTCTCTAGGTGGTATACTTGAAATACCTCTCTCGTGGCCTAACTGAAGGGAAAGTAACACCCATTCTGCTCTCAGAGGGAAGGCAGGGAAAGCACCCAGATTGCAACAGCTTTCTCCAAACACATTCTCTCTCTCAGTGTTTTCAAACTCGGCCATTTTCTTCCCTTGAGTGAGTGGGCTGAAGGTCATAAAACTGGGTTTGGAGCTAGACTTTTACAAAACCCCTGTAGAGGAGTCAAATGACTGTTTCGAAAGGTAGGGATAATTTTCTCTATTGTTTTATTCCTTTGAGAACTTTAATTGATAGAGAGGCAGAACAAGTCCCATTTGAGAACTGTATTACAAATGAAGGAACTGATACTAAAAGACCTTTCAACTTCAGTTATTTTTCTGACTATGGTACAGTATTTTAGTTTATTTCCAGTTTATTTTCTCCTTTGGTCAGAAGAGACATGTTCATTAGTAAGGACAGTAAGTAACAAATAACTATGTCCATATGTTCCTTTTAATCACTGCAGTAAATTCCTATGATTAAGGAATCACTGAGAAATTACTAAATAAAAACTGAAGGTGAGATTAGGTAAAACTGTCATAATTCCAAGAGTAAATATTTAACAGGAAGACAGAGTAGTTTTAAAACTTTTTTTATAAGTAGAACTTTGTTTTGAAGTGAAATCTTTTTTTGTTTTTCAGTCATTCACTGTATGTTTATTAAACTCCAGGAACTACCAGGAAGAATGTTAGACAATGTAAATTCTCTGACGGAGTTTGCATTCCTAAGGGAGAAAGAATAATCAATTAAACAAATAAATGAGTGTGGTCATTTTGGGTAGTGATAAGTATATAGAAAAAATAGGGAAATATGATATAAAGTGAATGGGGATCAAGAGTATTTGGATAGACCTGAAGGCCTCTCTAAGGAGGTGATATTGGAGTTGAGACAAATGACAAGAGGGATAAAGCTCTGTAAAGATATGATAGCGATGGTAACTTGTCCTAGGGAGAGGTAACAGAGAGTGAAAATGCCTAAGACAGGAATATGCTTGTAAAATTCATAGATGAGCTACAAAGCCAGTGTGACTCTAGCATAATAAGAGAGGTGGAGCATAGCAGATGATGACATCAAACATGCAGGCAACAGTTGGTTCATGTAGAGTCTTGAAGGTGATGGTAAGTCATTAGATTCATTCTAAGTGCAGCAGAAAGCCTTTTGGAGGATTTTTAACCTGAGAGTGATATGTTCTAATTAACTGATTTAAGAGATCATTCTCTCTACTGTGCAAAGATTGAGTTTTAAGCAGCAAGACCAAGTAGAAGGCTATTACAGTCGCTCAGGTGAGATATAATAATGGCCTGGACAAGGCACTAAAAGTGGACAGAAGTGGATGGATATGTGATATATATTGAAGGTAGAACTTACAGGACTTGTTTATGGATTGCAGTTGGAATATAAATGAAAGAGATGAGTGGCTACTCATCTTAAGCAATATGGGTGATTGAGAAGGCTGGATCAGAAACAGTTTCAGGTATCAACTTTGCACAAAGTAATTTTGAGAAGTCCGTTATATATATGGATGTGGGAGTAGGGTCAAATATACAGTTGCATGTGTATTGGAGGTCAGTGTGGAGATCATGGTTAGAGATACAAATTTGGGATTCATTGACATTTTTGATGACAGACAAGGGACTAGATAAGATGTCTTAAAGAAAGAATGTGGAATGAAAATGGTCCAATAATTGAACGCTGAAACACTCCAAAATTTATTGGTGAAACATAAAATTTAACACCAGTGAAGTAGACTAAGAGGAACACACTGAATTAAGAAAAGAAAGCAGGTGAGGGTACATTATAGAAACCACAAAAGAGAGTGGTCTCCCCTAGGTCTAATGTTTCTGACAGGTTGAATAAGATGAGGACAGAGAAATGACCACTGGGATATGGATGCCAATACTGATGGTTTCATTTTGTAACATGAAAACAGAGCCTGAAACAAAAGCTACAATGAAGGTACTTTATTTTGGGACATTCTAGAAGAAAACATAGGTGAAAATTTCAATGATTTGTAAGTGATTTAGGACTAGGCAATATTTCCTAGCTATGACACCAGAAAAATGATTTATAAAAGTAAAATGTAATCAACTGACTTGATCAAAATTAAACCATCCTGCTGTTCAAAAGACATTGTTAAGAGAATGAAAAAAACAAGGCATAGACTGGGAGATAATATTTGCAAGTAATTTATCTGATAAATTACTTGCATCCATAATATATAAAGAACTGTTAAAACTCATTAAGAAAATGAGACATGCAGAGGTTATAGAGGAACTACATAGAAGTAGTAGTTCTACTTCTATGACAAGACTTGTCTCATACACAAGAAGTAGTTTTACTTCTATGACTACACCTTGTCTCATCCCTGAAACACAGCTAGATCAGCACCAAACCAATTTGTACACCTAGGAAATTGATCTGAGGATTAACACAGGAATCTGTGTAACTTGAGCCACAGAACTTGGCAAGTACACGGTAGAGAGAGGTGAACTGGAGAAGAAAAGGCCATGGAGGGTAGGGAGCTGTTTTGCGGAGAGAGGACAGAGAAAGGGAAAGGGGGAGAGTACAGCACACCAGGATCATTCAGGAAAAACCCTCCCACAAAAGTAACTGGAGAGAAAGAGAAATAGTGGAAACACTCACAAGGGACTGAACAAGAAATCTGTTCCCCAAAACCACTGATGGGGAGAAAGGAGAGGGTTTCAATACCATTAAGATTCTACAAACAGAGGAGTGCAGAGTAAGAAATTCTGGAGCTCAACACCTGGCAGTGTTCTGGTGGGAAGGGTGAATCCCCAAGAGCAGGCAGCAAGGTCCAAGCAGTCTGTGGACCACATGGAGAGAAACAGTTCTCCCACTTGGAGGGCATTTGGTAGAGGCCATACAGCTGCCCCACAAGCAAAGATCCCAGCAGAGCCTGGAGAGCACCCATGTTCACTGGTATGGGAACAAAGACACCAACATGCATTGAAACTTCGCACCGGCTGTATGTTGTGATTTGCCACAATCTCTGAACCTCTGCCACTGCACAATCACATGAATGACATTTTCTGGGGCAAGACAGCACCTGGCCATTGCTCAGTGAGACCTTCCCCCAGATGGTCAGAGGGGTTCAAGCCACAGGATTCTTTGAAGTGAGGGGTTTGGAAACAAACCCCATCTGATATAAAACTTGGGAGGGAGGTGCCACCTGGCAGGATGACAGCTTGAACATGGACAGGGTAGAAGTGGGGAATGGACAGAGGCCTGAGACAAAGGAGGGGTGCTTGATTGTGGGTTGGTAAGAGTGGGAAGTTCCTGTGCCAGAGACTAGAACCCCCCTAGTCCCCCCCACCACCGCTTTCAACAACCAGACCAAAACAGACCTAGGATCTAACTTCCTTTATTTGACTTTTAGTGTTGTTTTTAACCTTTTAAGTTTAATTTTTTTATTTTATTAAATCTTTTTTTCTTCTTCCGAAATGACAAAACAAAGGAATTCACCCCAAAAGATACAACAGGAAGAAATGACAGCCAGGGGCTTAATCTACACAGATATAAGCAAGATGTCTGAACTAGAATTTAGAACCATGATAATAAGAATAATAGCTGGGATTGGAAAAAGCATAGAATCCCTTTCTGTGGAGATAAAAGAAGTAAAATCTAGTCAGGAGGAAACTAAAAATGCTATAACTAAGATACAATCTCGAATGGATGCCATGACAGCAAGGATGGAAGAGACAGAGCAGCAAATCAGTGATATAGAAGAAAAAATTGTGGAGAATAATGAAACAGAAAAAAGGGGGGAAACTAAGGCAAAAGAATACAATACAAGAATTAGAGAACTCAGTGACTTATTAAAAAGGAATAACATCTGAATTGTAGGAGTCCCAGGAGATGAAGAAAGAGAAAAAGGAGCAGAAGGTTTGTGAGCAAATTATAGCAGAAAACTTTCCTAATCTGGGGAAAGACACAGACATCTAAATCCAAGAACCACAGAGAACTCCCATTAGATTCAACAAAAAGCTAATATCACCAAGGCATATCATAGTCAAATGCACAAAATACACAACAAGGAAGGAATTATGAAAACAGCAAGGGAAAAAAAGTCCTTAACCTATAAGGGAAGACAGATCAGGTTCACTACAGACCCATTCACAGAAACTTGGCAGGCCAGAAAGGAGTGGCAGGATATATTCAACGTGCTGAATTGGAAAAATATGCAGCCAAGAATTCTTTATCCAGCAAACCTGTCATTTAAAGTAGAGGGAGAGATAAAGAGTTTCCCAGACAAACAAAAACTAAAGGAGTCTGTGATGACTAAACCATACCTGCAAGAAATTTTAAGAGGGACTCTCTGAGGGGAGAAAAGATGAAACAAACAAAAATGACCAAAAATAACAAACACTAGAAAGGACCAGAGAACATTACCAGAAACTCCAACTCTACAAGCAACAAAATGGCACTAAATTCATATCTTTCAGTACTCACTCTAAATGGTCAACGGACTAAAAACTCCAATCAAAAACATAGGATATCAGAATGGATAAGAAAACAAGATCTGTATTTTGCTGTTTACAAAGGACACATTTTAGACCTAAAGACACCTTCAGACTGAAAGTAAGGATATTGAGAACCATCTATTATACGAATGCTCATGAAAAGAAAGCTGGAGTAGCCATACTTATATCAGACAAACTAGCTTTTTTTTATTAAAAAAATATGTTTTATTTATTTTTGAGAGAGAGAGAGAGAGAGAGAGAGAGAGCAGGGGAGGGACAGAAAGAAAGGAAGACACGGAATCTGAAGTCAAACTCCAGGCTCTGAGCTAGCTGTCAGCATAGAGCCCAATGTGGGGCTTGAACCTGTCAACTGCGAGATCATGACCTGAGCCAAAGTTGGACACTTAACCAACATGAACCCCAGACAAACTAGATTTTAAAATAAAGACTGTAACAAGAGATGAAGAAGGGCATTATATCATAATTAAGGGGTCTATCCACCAAGAAGATCTAACAATTGTAAACATTTATGCCCTCAACATTTGAAAGCATGCAAATATATAAATCATTTAATCACAAACATAAAGAAACCCATTGATAATAATACCATAATAGTAGGGGACTTCAACACCCCACTTACAACAATGGACAGATCATCTAAACAGAAAATCAACAAGGAAACAATGGCTTTGAATGTCACACTGGACTAGATGGACTTAACAAGATATATTCAGAACATTTCATCCTAAAGCAGCAGAATACACATTCTTCTCGAGTGTACATGGAACATTCTCCAGAATAGATCACATACTGGGACACAAATCAGCCCTCAACAAATACAAAAAGATCAAGATCATACTGTGCATATTTTCAGACCACAAGGCAAGGAAACTCAAAATCAACCACAAGAAAAAATTCGGAAGGACCACAAATACTTGGAGATTAAAGAACATCCTACTAAAGAATGTATGGTTTAACCAAAAAATTAAAGAGGAAATTAAAAAGTACATGGAAACCAATGAAAATAAAAACATGACAGGCCAAAACCTCTGGGATGCAGCAAAGGCATACTCCCATAAGAGGGAAGTATATAGTAATGCTGGCCTTCCTAAAGAAGGAAGAAAGGTCTCAGATACACAACCTAAACTTATACCTTAAAGAGCTGGAAAAAGAACAACAAATAAAGCCCCCAAACCAGCAGAAGATGGGAAATAATAAAGATTAGAACAGAGATCAATGATATCAAAATAAAAAAAATAAAATAGAATGGATCAATGAAACCAGGAGTTGGTTTTTTGAAAGAATTAACAAAATTGACCTCTAGCCACATTGATCAAAAAGAAAAAGAAAAGAACCCAAATAAATAAGATCACGATGAAAGAAGAGAGATTGCAACCAATACTGCAGAAATACAAACAATAATAGAATATTATGAGCAAGTATATGCCAATAAATTGGACAATCTGGAATAAAAGGACAAACTCCTAGAAACATAAGTGACCAAAATGGAAACAGGGAAAAAATAGAAAATTGAACAAACCTATAACCAGTAAAGAGATTATATCAGTAATGAAAAATACCCCGACAAACAAGAGTCCAGAGCCAGAAGGCTTTCCAGGGGAATTCTACCAAACATTTAAAGAAGAGTTGTCGCCTATTCTTTTGAACTGGAAGGAAAACTTCCATACTCATTCTACGAAGCCAGCATTACCTTGGTTCCAAAACCAGACAAAGACCCCACTAAAAAGGAGAACTACAGACCAATTTCCCTGATGAACATGGATGCAAAAATTCTCAACAAGATACTAGCAAACTGGATCCAACAATACATTAAAAGAATTATTCCCCACAATCAAGTGAGTTTTAATCGTGGAATTCAGGACTGGTTCAATAGCTGCAAATCAAAGTGATACATCACAGTAATAAAAGATAGACTAGGAACAACATGATCCTCTCAATAGATGCAGAGGAAACATTTGACAAAATACAGCATTCATTCTAGATAAAAACCCTCAAGAAAGTAGGGATAGAAGGATCATACCTCAAGATCATTAAAGCCATATACTAAATCCAATGAGGAAAAACTGAGAGCTTTCCCCCTAAGGTCAGTAATATGACAAGGATGTCCATTCTCACCACTGTTATTCAACATAGTATTGGAAGTCCTAGCCTCAGCAATCAGATAATACAAAGAAATAAAAGGCATCCAAATTGTCAAGGAGGAAGGCAAACTTTCACTCTCCACAGATGACATGAAACTCTACGTGGAAAACTGAACAGATTCCATAAAAATACTGCTAGAACTGATCAGTGAATTCACCAAAGTCGCAGTATATAAAATCAATGTACATAAATTGGTTTCTCTACACTGATAATGAAGCAGCAGAAAGAGAAATCAAGGAATAACTCCCATTTATAATTACACAAAATGCCATAAACTACCTAGGAATAAACCTAACCAAAGAGTTGAAAAATCTACACACTGAAAACTATAGAAAACTTATGAAAGAAATAGAAGAAGACAAAAAAAAAATCAAAAAATATTCCATGCTCATGGATTGAGAGAAAAAATATGGTTAAAATGTTGATACTACGCAAAGCAATCTACATATTCAATACAATCCCTATCAAGATAACACCAGCATTCTTCATAGAACTAGAAAAAACAATCCCAAAATTTGTATGGAACCAGAAAAGACCCCAAATAGCGAAAGTAATCCAGAAAAAGAAAACCGATGGGGCACCTGGGTGGCGCAGTCGGTTAAGCGTCCGACTTCAGCCAGGTCACGATCTCGCGGTCCGTGAGTTCGAGCCCCACGTCAGGCTCTGGGCTGATGGCTCAGAGCCTGGAGCCTGTTTCCGATTCTGTGTCTCCCTCTCTCTCTGCCCCTCCCCCGTTCATGCTCTGTCTCTCTCTGTCCCAAAAATAAATAAACGTTGAAAAAAAAAAAAAAAAAGAAAGAAAGAAAACCGAAGCTGGAGGCATCACAATTCCGGAGTCCAAGCTGAATTAAAAAGCTGTAATTATCAAGGCAGTTTGGAACTGAGACAAGAACAGACACATAGATCAATGGAATAGAACAGAGAACCCAGAAATGGACCCACAAGCGTATGGCCAACTAATCTTTGACAAAGCAGGAAAGAATATCCAGGGGAATAAAGACAGTCTCTTCAGCAAATATTGTTGGGAAAATTGGACAATGACATGCAGAAGAATGAATCTGGGCTATTTTCTTACACATACACAAAATTAAACTCAAAAATGGATGAAAGACCTAAACATAAGACAGGAAGCCATCAAAATCCTAGAGGAAACAGCAGGCAAAAACCTCTTTGTCCTCAGCTGCAGGAACTTCTTACTTGATATGTATATGGAGGCAAGGGAAACAGAAAGCAAACATGAACTATTTGGATCTCATCAAGATAAAATCTTCTGCAAGGTGAAGGGAACAGTGAGCAAAACTAAAAGGCAACCAACAGAATGGGAGAAGATATTTGCAAATGACATATCAGATAAAGTGTTAGTAACCAAAATCTATAAAGAATTTATCAAACTCAACACCCAAAAGATAAATAATCCAGTGAAGATATGGGCAAAATACATGAAAAGACACTTTCCAAAGAAGACATCCCGATGGCTAACAGACACACAAAGTAATGCTCAACATCACTCATTTTCAGGGAAATACAAATTAAAACCACAATGAAATACCACCTCATAGCAGTCAGAATGACTAAAACTAACAACTCAGGCAACAACAGATATTGGTGAGGATGCAGAGAAAGAGGAGCCCTTTTGCACTGCATGGGGAAATGCAAACTGGTGCAGTCACTCTGGAAAACAATTTGGAGGTTCCTCAAAAAGTTAAAAATAAAACTACCCTATGACCCAGAAATTGCACTACTAGGTATGTATCCAAAGATTACAGGAGTGCTGTTTCAAAGGGACCCATGCACCCCAATGTTTATAGCAGTGCTATTGACAATACCCAAATTATGGAAAAAGCCCAAATGTCCATCGACTGATGAATGGATAAAGAAGATGTGGTATAAACATACAATTCAATATTACTTAACTATCAAAACAAAAAAAAAAAAGAAATCTTGCCATTTACAACAATGTGGATGGAATTAGAATGTGTATTATGCTAAGCAAGATTAGTCAGAGAAATACCATATGAATTTACTCATATGTAGAATTTAAGATACAAAACAGTTGAACATAAGGGAAGGGAATCAAAAATAATATAAAAACAAGAAGGGGACAAACTATAAGAGACTCTTAAATTTTTTTTTAAAGTTTATTTATTTTTGGGACAGAGAAAGAGCATAAAAGGGGGAGGGTCAGAGAGAGGGAGGCACAGAATCTGAAGCAGGCTTCAGGCTCCGAGCTGTCAGCGCAGAGCCTGACGTGGGGCTCGAACTCACGGAGTGTGAGATCATGACCTGAGCTGAAGTCGGATTCTTAACCAACTGAGCCACCCAGGTGCCCCAAGAGACTCTTAAATAGAGAGAACAAACAGAGGGTTATTACAGGGATTTGGGGTGGGGGGATGGGCTAAGTGGGCAAGGGCATTAAGAAGGACACATATTGGGATGAGCAGTGGGTGTTATAAGGGATGAATCACTGAACTCTACTCCTGAAATCATTATTGCACTATATGTTAACTAACTTGGATGTAAATTTAAAAACAAAATAATTGATTAAAAAAAAGAAAATAACGAGACACAATTAGAAAATGGGGAAAGATTTGAACCTATTCACCATTAAATAAATTATGTGGATGACAAATAAGCACATGGCAAGGTGCTCAACATTATTGTTAACTAGGGAAGTAAAAATTAAAATCTTAGTGGACTGCCACTACACACCAACTGGCCTGCCTAAAATTCAAGTGGCTCACCATACCAAATGTTGGCAGGTATGAGGAGCAACTAGAACTCCCATTTCTTCCTGGTCAAAAACAGTCTGGCAGGTTCTTTAAATGTTAATCCTTTACCTACCATATGATGAGACAGCATTTCACTCCAAGGTTATTTATCCAAAAGAAATAAAAGCAAATTTCCATAAGAGACATATACATGAATATTCCTAGAAGCTTTAATGACCCCAAACTAGAAAGAATCCAAGTGCTCATTAGTAGATAAAAGGATAAACAAATTGTCATATATCCATTCAATGAAATACTACTCAGCAATAAAAAGCAATGTAGTATTGATACCTGCAACAATACAGAAGAACCCCGAAAACAGTATGCCCAGGGAAAGTAGAAAGACACAAGCATTGGGGCGCCTGGGTGGCTCAGTCGGTTAAGCGTCCGACTTCAGCTCAGGTCATGATCTCACGGTCCGTGAGTTCGAGCCCCGCGTCGGGCTCTGTGTTGACAGCTCAGAGCCTGGAGCCTGCTTCCGATTCTGTGTCTCCCTCTCTCTCTGACCCTCCCCTGTTCATGCTCTGTCTCTCTCTGTCTCAAAAATAAATAAACATTAAAAAAATTTAAAAAAAAAGACACAAGCATTACATATTTTATGATTTCACTCATATAAAATTCTAAAAAATATCAATTAATCCGTAGTGATATAAAGAGGATCGATTGTTGCCTAGGGTAGCATGTGGCAGGGAGATGTGGGAGGAGGTCATTGATGGGGTGTGAGGGAATTTTGGGGAGTGATGGCTACATTCATTATTTTGACTGTATTTGTGCTTTTACACATGTATTCGTGTGTCAAAATTATCAAAGTGTGTGCTTTAAACATATTCGGTTTATTGTATGTCCATTATACCCCCATAAAGCTAATAAATGGGGAACAATACCTGGTACAGGTAAGGCAAAGTGCTGCTGTGTTGTACATGTGCTAAATTGTTTGCCTTGAAATAACTGGAAAAGGAAAGATGATCCAAAAAGATGTGAGAGATACCATGAGAGGTGTGTAATATAATGTAATGGAGTGTGAACAAAGAAGCCCAAATAGTAACGTAGGCAGAACATACAAAGAATAACAGAAGCTTACAATTATGTGATGTTTATTTTCATCAGACTCTTAGTACTATAAATACATATATTACTCATATAGACATAGTAGTAACTTTTCTTATAATAAACCCAATGGTAGAAAATAGTATCTCCATTATTTTTTTAGGTTTGTTTATTTTTGAGAGAGAGAGAGACAGAGAGAGAGAATGCAAGCAGGGGAGAAGGAGAGAGAGAGGGAGAGAGAGAGAATCTGAAGCAGCCTCCACACAATGAACATAGAGCTCAATGCGGAGCTGAAACTCACAAACTCTGATATCATGACCTGAGCCAAAATCAAGAGTCAGATGTTCAACCAACTGAGCCACCCAGGCGCCTGTCATCTCCATTATAAAGATGAAGAAACAGAGGCTCAGAGAGTATTAGCTTGTGTATTGGTCAGGGTTGTACAGAGAAACAGAACCAATAGGAATTGGTTCACACAAGTATGGAGGCTGATAATTCCCAAGATATTTAGGGTGAGTATGTCAGCTGGAGACCTGGGAGCCTAGGATGTAGTTCTAGCCTAATGGCCAGATGACTTGAGACCCTGGAAGAACTGATGTTTCTGTTAGAATTTGAAGGCAGGGAAAAGCTGATTTCCCTGCTCAAAGGCAGTCAAGCAAGAGGAATTTTTTCTTACTTACAGGACGGTCAGGTTTTTTGTTCTATCCAGGCCTTCAACTGACTAGATGAGGCCCACCCACCTTATGCAAGGCACTCTGCTTTAGACAGTCTAGCCACTCAAATGTTAATCCCATCCAGAAACCTCATGTACACACAGAGAATAATGTTTGACCAAATATTTTGACACCCTGTGGCTTAGTCAAATTGACACATAAAATTAATCATCATAGCTGGTAAAGATGAAAATATTTTAAAAAGAAGTATTTTTTATAAATATCTGTAAATGTAAATGTAACTATGGACAAATATAGACAGTAACTCAGAGGGATAAGTAGGGAAAACCCAAGCATTAAGAAAATATTTTCATTTAAAGAGAGTAAATGTTGGTGCATGTATATATGTTGATAGATGATACAGAAGTAAATGTTGGTGCATGTATATATGTTGATAGATGATACAGAAGAAAGGTACAAAAATTATGTTTTGGAGGAAATAATATAACTGCGAGAGAAAGTCTGGGGAAGGTGAGTCACTCAGTTGATTCCACAATGAGCTAATAGGTTGAGACCCTGCATTAGAATTACATTCAAAGAGCATTTAAGAGGTGCCAGGGTGGCTCAGTCAGTTAAGTGTCCAACTCTTGATTTTGGCTCAGGTCATGATCTCACATTTCATGGAATCAAGCCCTGCATTGGGCTCTGCGCTGACAGCATGGAGCCTGCTTGGGATTTTCTCTCTCGCTTTCCCTGTGCCTCTCCCCTGCTCACACATGCACATGCATGCAATCTTTGTCTCTCATAGATAGATAGATAGATAGATAAGAATTTTTTTAAAAGCTCATTTAAGCTCAGGACCCAACCTACTTTTTCAACCTCTTCTTTATCACTCTCCATTTCACACATTTAAAATCTCTAATTATTGTAAACACACTGTGTTTTCATTCTCCTGGGACCTTGCTCTTCCTTTAATCTCATATAAGAGCATCTTTCACATTGCTCCCGTAGAGTCAACTCCATCCACTTCATTCTTCAAATGTCAGTGCAGCTGACACTTCAAGTGTCAATGCTGCTTCCCCTGTGCATTTTCCTCCAACTTCCTCAGATCAAGGCTGTTACTCCCACCCTTGGTACTCTGGTAATACTTCATGTGACCCTTTATATCTCTGATCACATTACATGGTGATGTTTATTTCTTTATCTGCTTCTTCTGTTAGATTGTTACATCCTTGAAGATTGGGCAATAGAGTTTCTTTCTAATCCCTTATTAAACACACTGTCCACCATAGAATTTTTCTCAAAATTTTGTTCAGTGAGTGAAAGTATAGACAAAAAGTAACTGGTTCAGCTGAATCTCAGAATATATTTACATGTAGAAAGAACTTCCAACATTTGGTAATAACTCAGTAGGGAACTGCTATACCATTTTGAAACTTGCCTCTGCAAACACACGAAAATATAGAGTGCAAAATGCCCAGTGACAATAAGACACTGCTGCTAGGGTTAAGACTAACACCTAAAGCATTGCCAGATCACTCTTGGAAGTGAACAGACACTTGCTTTTCCCCCCAGTATCAGATGACCCCTGAAAATGGCATGAGTATCCCTAGCTATTAGGAATTCCATTGAGGGAGGTTGGATAGTTTTCCAATGAGCTATGTAGAAAGATGAAATTGACCTTTGTCAATTCTGAGGGATCTGCCTGAGACTAAAGAAAGAGTTTTACTCTGAGTTTTACTCAGACCCCATTTGTCTGTTTGGAACACAACCCTCTTTACTTCAGCAAAGCTGCTAACGGTTTAAACACTTACAATAACAAACCAGAGAATATCAATAAAGCTTTTCCTCAGTAATAGGCCTTTCCATGGGTGTCAATTCTCTGCTACAATTTTTCTTCAACAAGCTGAAAGAACTAGTGAAAGCCATTCTCTCTTTCTTTGTCTCTCTGTACATGTGTGTATAACTTCTTAGTTCTAAAGGTGATCGTAGTATACTATGCCTCATGTGAGCCTTAGACTTCCTGCTTGAGACTTACAGCCACTTTTGAACTTGCTGCTGCTGCTGTTTGTTTCCCGTCCTATTTCTCCAGGCTAGCAAACCTGTGAATAGTTTACATGTAGGTTTAATTTTTCAGTCTATTTCCTTGTCAAAGTCTTGGGCTTTGAGCCTTCTCAAACGGCAGAAGTAGTCAGGACTGGACTTAGGCAGTGGGAAATGGACCCTAGCACAGGTGTTCCTGGAACCTCCTCTTCCATCCCTTATTCTTTCCCTTTGTCACCAAATTTTCTGCAGTGAAAAGTCCTAGACATCTCCGAAATGGGCTGCTCCGTCATTACAGAGGTCTATTTAGCAGCTCTACTTTTGTGTGATGGTCCAACCAGATCCTGAGTTCATTTAGTTTCTGTTATAGTCAAAACTGTCTTTGCAAATGCCTAGATTTAATGGTTTCCTCTTGGGACTCAAGTAATTCATATTTTCTGTGAAGTAACTTAATTTTATGATGTGTCTGGTATAAATAGTTTTTTTTTTCTTCTCTACTCCTCTAGGACAATGACAATTTGATTTTCCATTTATGGTAACATTAATGTAATCTCCTGGAATTTCAGTACATCATTTCTGTCTATTTGTAACAACAATCTCATTTGCTAAGCATCGGATTGAGTGCAGTGTTTGATTCAGACCCAGTGCCACCAATATCAAGGAGAGCTTTGTCTGAGTAACCGATCATAGATGAAGTAACAGATCATAGCTGGCGTAATGATGCATGTTAGATTTCCATTTTAAGTTCTATGAATCTCATCTTAGGAAAGGTCCTCAAACCTTATTAATTTGAAAGGCATAATGTTTCTTACAAAGAGAAAATACCTAAAAGCTTTCACTGTTTATCATTAATGATACCCATAAACTCCTCCCCACTGCCGATACTGCTGTCAATCAGGGAAATTAGTGCTAAGAATAGTGCCATGCTCAAAAAAGCAGATCGTGCCTGGAAGAGTTCATTCCAGTTCCATTGTTCTCAGGTACCATGCTGCTCTAGCATAATAGCGATGAGGCTGAATCTCTGACATCGTGAATTTTAACTAGAATATTTCAGCATTCTGTTTTACTTCTTATACTCATGTCTAAGGGAGAAAAAAGAGGATACTTTCTATTTTGTACAAGAAAGCATATCATTCTTTAGAAGTCACTTTAAAAAGAGTTCATCAAATTCAGTTTTATAGAATCATATATACCTACACACAAAAAAAATGCCCAGAAATACATGACCTATGTTAGCTCATAGTTTTTATTTCAACTCTTTCCAGCTAAGATCAATCCATCTTCTTCCACTGATTCTGTTAGATAGTTCTACCAAATTTCTTTGGGTATTCCTGTAAAACTCAGGCTGGACACAAGGAATTTATGAATTCTGATTAAAAATATTTATGGTCTTTTAATGCCAATATTGGAATATCATCACAACACTAGTGATACTCTGCATTACATCTTCTTTTCATCTATTCTGACAGTGCAGCTTTAGAGCTTACTCAGTGCCTGGCTGAGCTAAGGACTCACATGAAAGCTGACTGGCTGAGTTTCAAGCTAAATAAAACAGAGGTGAGCATGTTGGGGGTAAAGGGTTACAAAGGGCCCAGGGACATCATTTACAGACTGTTTAAACCTAGGAGTTTTCTTACTCACAGTTGTGCTCCAAAAACCTCAGAACTCGGTTAGGACAATGCCCGGTGCTTGACCCCAGAGAACTTGACCTGTCATCTAGACATTGTGAAGCAAGTAATTTCTCATGAACATGCTTTGTCCATACTTCTATTACCTGTGAATTATCATTTGAAAAATGACTGTAAATTGAAAATTGTAAATTCCTCAAAGGTAGGGTCAATGTGTTCACTTTTGCATCTCTTGAGTTTAGTATAATGACTGGCATATAATAAGAAACTAGTCCATATGTGTTGAATGAATAGATGGATAAGTGGATGGATGGGTGAATGAATGAATGACTGAATGAATGAACACCCTGGTCAAGTCACTAAGTGGTTCATGTTAATCCTAATCTTCAGTGCTGTACTGAAAAGTCTTTTGATTCTAACTGTGAAAAGAGCTTGGTAAGGTGTATTGCAGCTTCACACTTACGTAACACCCAGGACAGCAAAAAATAAAGAGCCTCTGTGCTAACTAAGGATGGTTCTCCTTCAAGGGCTTAGACAGACACAGCGTCACACAAGGATGCACAGCTTGGCAAAGTGAAGAAAGTCTGGATCTCTGCCCTGATACAGCCCCTTAGCCCTGAGCCCTTGTGCAGAGTGCAGCCTGGAGGCCCCATAAAGCCTCACGGAGATTTACTATAGAACATCACTCCACCAAAGCCCCATTTGTTGATCTTTATAACTTAGCAGGGAATTGTTCTTTGCAGATAGGATAATGATTTAATGTTAATAGATCCTCAATGGCTATTTAAGCTATTGCTATCCAAGGCTTATGATTTTTAAATTGCTAATGTTTTCAGTTATAAATATATATTTGTGCTCTAGAGCAGTTTTTCCGAGGAAGTAATTGAAAACATTAAATAAGGACTCTCCTCTGATTTACCAAATGAGACTTCTGGACAAACGACCACACTGGTAATGAAAATTAAAGGCTGGGACACTTCAATAATAAACCAACAAACATTTAATTGAGAATTTACTGTGAAATTAGTTATATTCTACACTTACAAAAGCTTGCAAATCCCTAGAAGCAAAGGGAAGGTCACAGCGAGGTGTCTCATTCTTCCCCGATAAGCAGCCTTCCCGGTGTGTCCTTGTTTCTTCACATGCTATGTTGCACAATATTGCACTGGAAAACAAGGAGGGGTATGCCGTCCATAATCTAAGAGATTTCTAATCATTTCAGCTCTTCACAGAAGACACACTCTGCTTTTGATCATATTAACAAGTTAACCTAAGTCAAAAGAACAGTTTTGAAGTATTTTAAGCCACTGTGGCAAGAAGAAAATCGTGGCAATGTAGCCCCTGTCATGCACAAGTGTTGCCCAGGTAGTTCAAGGCAGTGTTCACATGCAGAGTGGCTTGGAACAGGTAATCCATCTGTGGATACAATTCTCAGGTTAAGTCATCTTTGTAACCTATGCAAAACAAATGAAAGTAATGATGAAAATAATGCATAAAAAGAGATCACTTTTGTATTGCCAGATGTGCCTAGATATTTTTTACAGCAGAGCTGACTTTAATTTTTAATCTAAAAGACCACAAAATATAGGGTAATTTTAAAGAAATAAAAAGAAGAAGAAGAGGAAGAACAAGGAGAAGGAGAAAGAAGAAGGAGGAAGAAAAGGAGAAGAAAGAAGAAAGAAGAAGGAGAAGGAGGAGGAAGAGGAGGAGGAGGAGGAGGAGGAGAAGAAAATATGCAAAGCAAAGGAAATAAAAGCACCTATTGTCCCGCAACCCTAGAGGCAACTACTACAATAGCCTTGGTGAATATTATTCCAGGATGCTTTTCACCCATCAGTGTATGTTGTTATGAAAACTAGCTCAAACTCTATATACTATTCATAATCTGGTTCTTAAAATTAATGATATACCACACATAGCTTTCTTTATGAATAGTTAAATATAGCACTGTTTGATGCTCTAGTTGTTCTTGGACAATATTCCATTCTTTCTCTCTGATGATATATATGCCATCATGTATTTTTAATCAGTGCACTATTTATTACTGAATCTTTAAATAGTACCCGATTGTTCACCATTATAAACATTGCTTTAAGAAGCAACTTTATAATTCAATCTTTGAGTACAAACTTTATGTTTTCTTAGGCTAAATGTAAAAATCCTGGATCGAACATCATTATACATAATGTAGCAGAGAATTTGACATGCTCATCAATATCCATCTTCTCCTTCTCATCTTGGACACAGCCAGGCTACACTTCCCTGCCTGCGTTGCACTTGTATGTGATCATGAGGATGAGTTTCAGTGCATGATTGTCAGAGCAATAATGCCCAATATAAACCTCTTATGCATACTTCTGCATACATTTTTCCTTTTCAGTTGTTTGGAGTGACAATAACCCTTATGATAAGGTTGGAAGCCGTGTATTTAAAGTTGGCAGGGCTTCTGTTAGCCTGAGTATTGCACAACTCTGTAGAGAAGGGCACTATTCACATGATCACTGACCCAACAAGGTATCATGTAAGAGAAATGAAGCTCCATGGTGTTTGAGCTGTTATGTGTTTGGGGACCGACTTGACCCTCAAACAATACATACATTTTGAAACTTTTATAATATTTATTGTCATAATGACATCCAAAATAAATAATTTTCTAATATTTTACACAATTGACATTTGAGATTTTATTATCTTCTGAAAACTCTTTATCAAACAAGTGAAAAATGATATGCCCTTGTTCTAATTTGCCTCTTTTAATTATTAATGAGGTCGAATGCTTTTTTTCACACACTCATAAGTAACTGCAGTTGAAATAAAATATTGAATCTTGTCCTGTAATCACTAACTATCCTAAAGGTAATGTTAGTAATAATATTGACTTTCAGCAAATTGGAATTGGAAAGTATTGCAAATAGAGCTTCCAATATTAAAAGGAAATAAGAAAATAATATTCATTTATTTAAAATTATCCTGTTCTAAGGAATTAAGGTGATGAATTTATTATTTTCTATGAGACTTTAAGCTTACATAATAGCATAAATTATGGGAAAATAAACTTCACATATTATTATTGACTTATGATAATTATTTTATTCAAGCAGAACAGAAAATTGTATATAAACTACATCTTTTACAATTAAAACAAAGGAATGTCAAGGCACCTATTTGCTACTTGTTTTTTTTAATCTCATCTTCAAAAGTTAAGTGTTGTCTACTTATTAATGAACGCACACGCACAAATCTCACACTTAAAGAAAATACAGGCAAATAAAATTCTTCACAAAATATTCAAATTTTAACTAATTCGTCCCCTTAGTATTTTCTGTTGCTTGATGATCTTTTCATCAGGGCAGCCAAACCTTGCTGCCCTATAACATCCATAGCCTTCAGGCAAAACAAATTGTGACCTCGAAATGAGCTTTCAAAAGCCTAGCCCTGAGTTCACTAGGGATTTAGAGCACTCAGATGAAGCCAGAGTAAGACTTCTGCCCTGCTCCCAAGACCACCGCCCACCCTCCCCATATGGGAGAGGGTCAACAAGAAAACAATGGGCACCTACAGGTTCAAGACTGGGGAGCCTGAGCCTTCCCAGCTGCTCCACACAAAACTTCATTGGAGCAGGAGTGACAGCAGCTTGATAAGGCCAGGAAAACTAGAAAGCATAAGAGACCAATAGCCTTTTTCTAAGGAGTGTAAAGAATCCAAAGGTAGAGAAGACTTTATAGAATAGTTAGGTCAGAGGTCACAATTGACACCTGTGGTGGGCAGAATAATGACTCCCCCTCCCCCCATCCCACTAAGGCCACAATCCTAATCCTTGGAATCTGGCAATATGTTAATTTACATGGCAAAAGGAAATTTAATTTTAATTAAAGTTAAGGGCCTCGAGTTGGGGAGATTATCCTGGATAATCCACATGTGTCCAATCTAATCACATGAATCTTTAAACATGGGAAGCCTTGGGGCACTTGGGTGGCTCAGTCGGTTGAGTGTCCTACTTCGGCTCAGGTCATGATCTCACAGCTCGTGAGTTCGAGCCCCGCGTTGGGCTCTGTGCTAACAGCTCAGAGCCTGGAGCCTGCTTCCAATTCTGTGTCTCCCCCTCTCTCTGCCCCTAACCCACTCGCATTCTGTCTCTGTCTCTCTCAAAAATAAATAAACATTAAAAAAAAATTAAACATGGGAAGCCTTTCCCAGCTGTAGTCAGAGAGAGCCGTGACAATAGAGAAGGGGCCAGAGAGGTATGACACTGCTGGCTTTGAAGACAGAGAAAGGGGGCCATGAGCCAATGTATGTGGGTGATCATGAGAAGCTGGAAAAAGCAAGGAAACAGAATCACCCTGAGAATCTTCAGAAAGGTGCATAGTCTGTCAACACGTTGAGTTTAGCCTAGTGAAATCTATGGCAGACTTCTCACCTGCTGAATTGTGAGATAATATATTCGTACTGTTTTATGCCACTGAGTTTGAGATAACTTCTTCTGACAGCAATAGAAAACGATTATGGCTGTCCACAGGCTAGATGTTGCCTCCTGCTGGGAAGTTTCACATTAAAACCTTATGGCCACTTTCTTGAAAACTCAGAAAATCTGTGGACATCAGTCCACATTTGTGCATAGAAGCATTCCACTAGAACCGAAAACAGCCTCCGTTTCTAACAGGACAAGTTGATCTCCAGGTCCCCACTATCCACCTACCTCAGCTACCTCTATACCCATCTAGCTACTACAGGGATTTAATTTGTGGCATAAGTCTAAGCCTATGCACTCAAAGTAGCCTCACATAGTTTACCGGATGCTTAGCATTATATAAGAACAGTATATAATACTCCCAATGTGGCCAAAGAATATCTTGGAGGCAGTAAAGTCTAAAGGTAGTCCTGCTGAGTTTCCCACACCAGGGAAAGAGTTAGGGGCTTCAGCTGGGTAAAAGAGCTGAAGGAATCTTGCAGTCAAAAATCAAGGACAGTGGTGCCTGGGTGGCTCAGTTGGTTAAATATCCAACTCTTGGTTTCAGCTCAGGTCATGATCCCATGGTTTATGGGCTCGAGCCCATATCAGGCTCTGTGTTGACAATGCAGAGCCTAACTGGGATTCTCTGTCTCCCTCTCTCTGCTACTTCCCTGCTCAGACACACATGTTCTCTCTCTCTCTCTCTCTCTCAAAATAAAAAATAAGCTTTTTTTTTTTAAAGGACAATGCAACAAGAACAAACAAGTTACTAAGAATGAGGGCATCTCAGTGGGTGCCAGCAATTACCCATGTTTTGACAGTGATGTAAAGAAGCTTCCCAGAATTTAGTATTCACAACACCAAGGAATAAAGAAACCCTAAAATGACTAAGATTAATTTTATTCCAGAGTGATAAAAGAGAGCATAGTAAAAACCTTAAAAAAAAAAACACAATAAACAATCAGTGGGGTGTATAAAATGCAATCATGTAAAACAATCAGTTACATAAAAGAAAGGTTAATAAAAATAGTTTGGGGTTCATCTGTCAGAAAAGAAAATAGAAGAATAAAGATAGTGAAAATTATAATGTAAGCCAATACAATGAACTGAGAAGTTCTATATGTCATCATGAGAGGTTTTCCCTATCTTTCATACCCACATACAAAAGAAGATATTAAAAAGATATAACTTTAGCCCATTCCTCCTTCCCTCTTTGAGATCAGGAACAGACAGAGGACAAGAGTCAATCTTCAATTATATTAACTCTTAAATTCATCCTATGGCAAAAAGCATAAAGTCAATGTGGTATTCCAATGGAATATTATTCAGCCATAAAAAAAAGAATGAAACCTTGCCATTTGCAGCAACATGGACGGAGCTAGAGAGTATAATGCTAAGTGAAATAAGTCAGTCAGAGAAAGACAAATACCATATGGTTTCACTTGTGTGGCATTTAAGAAACAAAACAAAGAAAAAGAGAGACAAACCGAGAAACGGACTCTTAACTATAAAGAACAAACTGATCGTTACCAAAGGGGAGATGGGGGCCAGATGGGTGAAATAGGTGATAGGAATTAAGGAGTGTACTTGTGATGAGCACTGGGTGTTATATGGAATTGTTGAATCACCTGCCTGAAACTAATATAACACTGTATGTTAACTGTACTGGAATTAAAATTAAACATTTAATAAAAAATAAAAATAAAAGAAATTAGATTCAGTAATTAATTTTTAAAAATTTATATTTCCTGTGTGCTACATTTATGAAAGATTTTTTTCAACATACTTTAAGATAGGGGCGCCTGGGTGGCTCAGTCAGTTAAGCGACCGATTCTTGATTTTGGCTCAGGTCATGATCTCACAGTTCGTGAGTTCAAGCCCTGCATCAGGCTCTGTGCTGATGGTGTGGAGCCTTCGTGGGAATCTCTCTCTCTCCCTCTCTCTCTGCCCCTTCAGAGTCTCTCTCTCTCTCTCTTTCAAAGTAAATAAATAAGCTTTAAAAAAATAAGTAAATAAGCATTAAGATAAATTTCATATCTAATACAATGCATTGAATATTTTATGTGGAATGAATTTTGATTTGATGAATTTTGATTTGATGAATTTTGACAATGTATACACCTATGAAACCATCCCCCCAATGAGGACACAGAACATTTCAACCACCAGACACTATTATTTCTTCTGAGAAACAGTATTGAACTAAAATCCAACAACAGATTTTTAGATCTAATAGTTATTTTTTATTACAGCAAAAGGAAACAACAAAAAATAACTTTGTCCCTCAGGAGTCATGTTCTAAGTCTAATTTTTCTTAGTAACTATCCTCTCAACTTCTAAAAAAATGATATAGAGTGATTATCTCCTATTTATGCTTTATTTAAAATTAAAGCACCAAATTATATATATTTATATAGATAGACACACACTATACATATACTATACACACACACACACACACATATATATCTATATATATCTATATATCTCTATATATAGTATATGGCTTTAGACTGCTGTGATACAGATGTTGCATCATTAAAATCTACAACGTATGGCTAAAGAATCTAGATCTTAAATGTGCACCATGGCACAGTTGCAAACAGTAAGCAACATAGCTCAGTATCACAATGGTCTGTTTATTAGTCTTTATTTCCATTAGACTGAAAACTCCCTGTGGGTCATGGCTGTATCGCTTGCAAGAATGGAATTGTTACTAACACATGGTAGCACTAAACAAATATTCGATGAAGGAATGAATGTAACAAGTGTCAGAATTGAAAAGTACCAGCTCACATTCTGAAGGAAATTACTTGTGCTTTTCTAATTTAATGCCAGAAGAGCTTGAGCATAAGAACACATGCTGGGGAGCAGGACATTTTTCTATTAGATGCTTTCTTTATCCCTACATCTTTCAGACAGGCAGAGGGAATGTGCTCTAGGAAGGAGAGTGGGATGCTGGGTGTCAAGTCTCCAGGGTTTAATTCCCAGCTCTGAATCTCACTAGCTTCAAGGCCTTGGGCAAGTCACTTAACCTCTGTTCCAAACAGAAATAATATCACCTCCTCCCAGGAGCACACCAAGGCAAGTTTGATTGATGGCTAAGCTCTTGGAGTCTTTGATGAAATGTGCTGACTGGCTGCCAAGTATTACTACTGCTAATAATAATAATGTTTTTCTAACTCAGTCCCACAGAGCAATATAAATCTGCAACAAGGGACAGATTGCTCCAACAAAGCAAATTGTGACCAATTCTTTTTGAAAGAAAGACGATAAGTTTAATTCTACAATGGTGCTGTTTTCTGTGCTCTGTTCTCTCCTTGTTTATAAGGAGAACAAGTTGTCATGTGTCTGTATGAGGCGTTTGGGCTTCTTTGCAAAGGAGAAATAAAGGGAAAAGATTGAAACCCAAGCACAGACACAGTCCTATTACTGAAACATCATGTTTCTTGGAGGGGTTGGTCATCTATATAAAAAATAAATAAAAAGGTGATGAGTAAGGCAGAAATGCTGTCATTTGTTATTTCAGCAGTGATGTGGTTTTATTATAACTCAAAAGAAAATTTAAGGAAACTCCAATCCATTGGTTTGGTTTCAGAACATCTATTTCTTAAAATAGAAATATTATCCTATACAACTTAGGAGCTTTTCTCTTTTATCTAATATTTATATAGTATCTAATATAATTTATATTATTATATATAAATTTATATATAATTAATTATATATTTATTTATATATTTATTTAATTATTATTTATATATTTATATATTAATTATATAACTAATTATAATTAGTTATATAATTAATATAACTAATATATATAATAATATATAGTATCTAATATAATTTTTAAAATAAGATTTATTAGAGAATTAGATAATTTTCCTGGTTACAAAATAATGCATATTTACTCTGGAATATTTGGACAAAGGTATAAAGCCTAAATGAATAAAAATTGGGATGTTACTATAACATCGTAATTAAAAATGTATTCTCTGCAAAGACTGCTAAGGTGCCACCCCGTGTTTACCACTGTTAGTTTGAGCAGACATCTGAATTTCTGTGCACCTCAATTTATCTTCTAAGTGGGACAAATGCCTATCTTCCTGGTTGTTTTAAGGATTACATTAAATTAGGGCACCTGGGTGGTTCAGTCGGTTAAGCGTCCGACTTTGGCCCAGGACGTGATCTCACGGTTTGTGAGTTCCAGCCCTGCGCCCAGTTCTCTGCTGTCAGTTCAGAGCCTGCTTCAGATTTTCTGTCTCCCTCTCTCTCCCCTCCTCCTCCCACTCGTGCACGCCCTCTCTCTCTCTCTCAAAAATAAATAAACATTTAAAAAGTATTATATTGGGGCGCCTGGGTGGCGCAGTCGGTTAAGCGTCCGACTTCAGCCAGGTCACGATCTCGCGGTCCGTGAGTTCGAGCCCCACCTCGGGCTCTGGGCTGATGGCTGGGAGCCTGGAGCCTGTTTCCGATTCTGTGTCTCCCTCTCTCTCTGCCCCTCCCCCGTTCATGCTTTGTCTCTCTCTGTCCCAAAAATAAATAAAAAACGTTGAAAAAAAATTAAAAAAAAAATAAATAAAATAAATAAATAAAAAGTATTATATTAAATTAAATAGCACATGCACATTTAGAAGACTGCCTGGCACAGAGAACATTGTTCAATAGGATACTGTTATTATGTAATTCCTCATAATCTCTAAATTTAAGGGCAATCTTTCTGAAGTCCTTTCTGTGTATATAAAATTGTATATTAAGTGGGTAGCTTCTTTTGCAGAATTACAATCTGTTTGTGTTCCCCCCAAATTCATAGGTTTCAATCTAATTCTTAGTGTGATGGTACGAGGAGGTACCTCCTTGGGGAGGCACTTAGGTCACAAGGGCTCCAAGGGACTAGTGCTCTTATGAAAGAAACCCCAGAGAGGCTTCTCAGATTTCTGCCAGGTGAAGGCACAGCACGAAGACAGCTGTCTGTGACCAAGGATGCAAGTCCTCATCAGACACTGGATCTCGTGGTACCTGACTCTTGGACTTCCCAGCTATCAGAACTGTGAGAAATAAATATTTGTTACTTTAGCCAGCCAGTTAACGGCATTTTGCTATCACAGCCCAAACAGACTAAGGTACGGTCTTACTGCACAAACTGTTTGTAACCTGCTGCTCATTGCTTCATACATTACAAAGATTGTCTCATGTCATTAGATACTTTTCTGCATTTATGGTACAATCATGTAGGACTGCACATGGTTCTGTGGGTGGGTTTGTCATAACCTAAAGAACCAACTTTTTATCATCAGCTATTTATATTTTCTCAGTTTTTATTTTTATATATATGTATTTTAAAAAGCTGCTACAAATGACCAACATTTGTGTGCACATTAGCTTTGGGATAGATCTCTAAAAGTAGAATTTCTTTTTCTTTTTCTTTTTTTATTTAATTAATTAATTTATTTTTGAGAGAGAGACAGCATGAGCAGAGGACGGGTAGAGAAAGAGAAGGAGAGAGAGAATTCCAGAGCCCGATGGAGGGCTTGGGAGGCCCAGGGCTGCTCGCCCCGGGGCCTATCTCATGAAACCATAAGATCACGATCTGCATGGAAACCAAGAGTTGGATGCTTAACCGACTGAGCCATCCAGGCTCCCCTAGAAGTAGAATTTCTGAAAAGCCAAAGCTGTGCATATTTTTAAAGCTTTTAATATTAAATTGTCCCTCAGAAAATTTTAGAGAGTAGTATATATTTCATACTAATTTAATGTTGTCTTATTAAATCTCCATAAACATATGTTGTTTATCCCTGCATGAGATATGCCTACGATACTCTTTTTGTTTTTAAGGTTTTTTTTAACATTTATTCATTTTTGAGAGACAGAGAGAGACAGAGCATGAGCAGGGAAGGGGCAGAGAGAGAGGGAGACACAGAATCTGAAGCAGGCTCCAGGCTCTGAACTGTCAGCACAGAGCCCGACGCGGGGCTCCAACTCACGAACTGCGAGATCATGACCTGAGCCGAAGTTGGACGCTCAACTGACTGAGCCACCCAGGTACCCCTATAATACTATTTTTTGCAAAGTCAAGAGGCAAAGGAATAAATAAAGAGAGAGGAAAATAGACTGAAAGAGTGTGGATTACTTTTGCACTTTTTCAAGATCGATTTCTATTGAAACAGTCTATGGATGGGCACCTCAGAGTTATAAACCTTAGTGAAAATTGACAAGCATAGACCCTACCCCTCCAGTCTAGAATAATTTGTTTTCCAACCTCTCTTTTTTTCCCCTAATGTACATGAAATAGGCCATTTTGAAATAACCATATTCTGACATAATTTACATTGCATTCTTAAAATTTACTCACTTTAAAATATCTGTTAACAGAGCACCAGGTTCTCCTTTGACATTTTCCCCAATCCAGTAAGATGTAACTCTTGACAAAAATACGGATGCAAGTAAAGGTAGCTTCTGATGTGTACTAGGAACCTGACGTCAGTTTTTATTTTTCTGCTCAATAACTCATCCGTGACCAACACTTGCCTCTTCACCTTTTTAACCTTGCTTTTTGTTCTCTGAACTTCCCTGTAAAAAGACTACAATCATTTTTAAACTAAGGTTATATTCATTGAGTCTAAAAGTAAGCAATAAATGGGTTCACTTTGGCAGAAGGAGAAAAGAGAACAGAGCTCAGTTATTTGAATCAAGTCCTTCCCCTTAATGTTAATGCATCTAGCACCTACATTTAATAGGAACATTCTTCATGTATTGCAACGAATGGTGTACGTCTAAATTCTACATATAAAGCTGTAATTTCATTGAAGGATTCTAGTGGCATTGATAAATGATGTCACTGGTAAGCTGTGCTTGAATTACAACTTTAATTATTTACACCTGGGTCTACATTATTCCTGTGTTATACCTGTCATAGCACTATCTTGTCCTGGGCCTGCTAACAGGACCGTGATGATAATTTATTCCAATAGTGGGTCAGGTAGAACAGCATAACGGCATCCGTCAACCACTTCACAGAATGGTAAGACTAATGCGGGACTGGTCAGAGTGTGAGGGTAGAATTTACACAGAAGCTATTTTGCCAACTTTCTTAACTAGGAAAAGAGAGGTTTCTAGGGTCTTGAGGGAGTAGCACCTCTAAGCTGCTAACCTAAAAGTAAAAACTGTCTGTCATTCTCTCTCTCTCCCCACCCCCACACATCCTTTCCCCCTCATTATTATTTGATTTACAGATACCTCTGAGATTACTTTGAAAACCACAAGGAACCCAGAAGATATGGTTTAGGTATTTTCATTTTCAACTGGTGTGTGCCTTTGAGCGGACCCTAGTCCCTTTTAACAAAATCACCTTGTTTGTGACTTGTCTTACAGTAAAGGCCCCGGGGAAAAGGAATCTGGTCTGGGCACATAAAGGTGATTGAGATTTTGGATCCATTTTATCTACCCAACATTTCACTTAAAGGAAATCCTCAAGTGAAACTTAGTTTTATTTATTAAAGAATAATTGTATGGTACAAATGAAATTAACCATGACATTTTGACCTAAGTTGGTTAATTGTAAAGCTCAATGCTAGGTAATGGTATTTTGGGGAATGACTCCTACATGGTAGGGATGTTTATGTACCTTTTCAAGTACTCTCCCATGAAGACGAAAGGGATGATGTGAGAAGGGCTTCAACTGGACATTAATCACAGCTAGCATTTGAGGTCCCCAAGGAGCCCAAGTAATTCACAAGACAGCCTGAATGAAGAGAAGTTTGTTGAAAAAGAAACACACCAGTCATGTATGATACTACCAGCCATATGTGAGTGGAAAATATTTTGAAATCAGCTTGTATAAAACTCAAATACAGATTTTATAATGGTTTCAGCTGAGAAATAAATACTCTTAGAGAAAAGGTACATAAGACTAATTTATTTTCTTGAGAAAGAACATAATAGAGGGAGAGTCCAGAAGGGAAAATACAAACATGAAAATAGTAATTGAGTTAGGTAGTTGGGATTACTGATGCTCCTTACTTATTTCAAAAAAAGCAGGGGTTCCATTTGTGTTCTAACAATAAAGAAAAAGCGAAGCCCATCAACCTAATCAGGTTCAGTCTCCTGCCAGGACAGTAAAATCTTCACAAGCAGATCAGGCACTCCAAAATTACTATTTATAAACTGCAGGTGCCCATTTGTCTACCTTTACAAATATATATGGTTTATTAGAACAAAAGCCACTGTATAAAGCTCTAAACACACAGACCACAATATCATACTTCTGTACAAAAATCATATGTTTTCAAAGCACTTTCAAGAAGAGTTTCAGAACTGTTTCATATGAATTGCATTCTTACTAAAACATGCAGGAAAGCTATTGTTAAAAATCCCATGGATCTATTTTCTAACTTGAGTTAACAAGGCTATGGTTTTGAACGTAGGATAAGTCTTACAGATGGGCAGGAATAAACATCAACATTTGCTCTAGATGGTCAGTGTGGTTTTATTGTCCACACTACAAGGACCGCGTTGCTGAACAAATGACTAACCTGCCTTTAGCCACATTACTTACATTTAATTTCCGGGGCAGAATATTAGAATAGTCCTTGGGATTTGGTGAACGGATCGCTATGCAGTTCTTAGTTTTTTAATATTCAGGCAATTATTTAAAAGCCAAGTCTAAAGTGGTAATTCGGCCTCATATTCCCAGAAGGGAACTTCTAATAGACTCATACCTTTGGCCTTTCTTGCTCCCCCATCGACTTATCCCTTCTTGTGGGATTTTCTGACTGGCAAGTTGGAAGAAACCAAGGTAATTCCAACTTCTCTCGTTCAAGCTGCCTTCCCAGGCAGAATCTGTGTTCTGGTCTGCTCTCTCTGTGTGCTAAGCTTCTTGGGTCAGGAGGTTCTTACAGGGGTATCCTGTGGTAGCCCAGCTCACTGTGACCATGTGACTAAGTATAAATAGCGAAGAATTAAGAAAATGCACACCTAAGCTATCTCCTTCAGCTCAGGTTTTATCAGTAAGAAGCTAATATTTTGATCTTCATCTGCTTTCTATGGCTACAGATCATTATTTATTCAGAGTTTCAAGAAAAGAAAGGAATGATATAGTGTATTAACCTTGAAAGATGGACACAGGGACTGAACTGATATTTACAGACCAAAATAACATGTGGTAATCTTTGCTTCTGATGGTACAGCTAGGAGATTTCATTATTTAGCACTTTCTAGATTTAGGTCTTGTAGCATTATACTCTGGTATACTGAGGCAGCATATATGTGGCTGTTTTTTTCCAGTGGTGCAGCTGGTTATTAGCTGGGACAGACCCCAATAAGCTGGCTGTCCATGCTTTAGTGTGCATGTCTTTGTTGCTGCCCATGAATCACACAGGGGTAATTTGGCCTAATATTGCAGGAGAGGCCCAGAAAATGATTAGCAGATCATGGAAAAAGAGAGTCCTTTTGTCAGCTATCACTGTCCAGGCTCTTTAGGCACTGGTTGTGTGGAATGATTTTAACTTTGTTGCATTTTTTTAAAATCAAGGTCTTCAGGCTAGGATGTTAAATTTCAGAAGCAGTTAAGTTCTGTTTGAGCAACAGAGCTTCATCACAGGAATAGGTAGAAATCTGAGTCAATCTTTTTCCTGATCTGGATTTAGTGTCTAGGGGTTGAAGTGTGGAAAGCTCAAGACCTGTATTCACGTGGTTTGTCTCAGAAGATCTCTACCCAACCCGTTGCCGTCTTCAGATGCTTGGATTCAGACTCCGTGGGACAGAGATTACATCATGAATAGTCCCCACCCCCTGCTAGAGCTGCCCTTATTATATAAGGGATGGACCATTTTTGCTTGAGGTGCAGAAGCAACCTGATGAAATTTATTCAAACCCAAAGCTAAGAAGGTGAATTAAAATAGGTCTGTGCCAGGAAAAGTCTGTCCTCAGGAACCAAGTTTCTTCAGGTAACAAGGAGGAACTGGATTGCTTTAAAAACTATCAGAATGTGATCATTGGGACAATGAAAGAGAAAGGAAGAGAGAGAGTTTCTTAAGGGCAATGCGAAAGTCTTACAGAAGAGGGTAGCCCAATATGAACAGGAAAAAGGGACCTTGGAAGTCAGTCTGGGCAAGTAGGGATGAGGAAAGGCAAAGCACCCAGGTTTAGTTGTCCCTACAGATGGGATTAGAGAAGAGCATTTCAGATGTTACCTGATCAGAAAGGGTGATTGGGGTTCAAAGAAAAGTACCAGAGGAAGCGGGGCAAGAGCTACAGTAGCTCACTTCAGTGATTCTCCCAGAAGGAGCCTGGGTCCAGAAAACCAGGGAAAGGCAGATCCTCAAGCCTGCAAATATTCACTGACTTTGGGGTGTTAATTAGCTGGTTAGGTATATAGCAGAAGACTAGAGTATGATGTTTAAGGCATCAGTCAGCACATCTGAAGGTGCTCTAGTGATTGTAGGTGCTATTCTCGATCTTCAGAGGTGGAATGCCTGAGAAGTATATGAGTAAGAGAAGGCATGGGGAAGACAACACATCATACCTATTACTATATATTGTGAACAAATCTCAGAATTTTACATCGGCGTTTATTTAATATTTACAATAATCTCACAAGGGAGGAATGCTAATAATCAGGTTTCACATAAGGAAACTGAGGCATGGTAATTTAAATGATTTGCCCAAAAATATATAGCTAGCATGTGAAGGAGCTAAAATTCAAACTCCTGTGGTTTAGTCCCTGAATCTGGACTCAAGCACTATATCTTACTCAAGTTCAGTGCCAAGTTAGAGGTCATCTGATGAGAGAATGCATCCTGGGTGGGATCATTCATTGTGGGGTGGCAGTGGAGGATGTAGACACATCCGTTTGAAAAGTGTCTACTTCCGGCAGACATGCAGTTGATTGTATTCATGCTTCCTACAGGACAGGCATGCTTGTGGCTGTGCAGCAAGGCTCAATCCACAGGAGCGTGTTAGAAAAATAAATGTTTGAAAACAAAAGTGGCAGATCCAGCAAAGTGAGTGAGCTTTTCAGATGGTAGAAAAAGAAAGGGACAAGTTGAAGTAATTGTGAAAACAAAACACAGTCTCCCTGGAATGAATTTGGGGATAAAGAGAACACAAGAGTCATGTCCCAGTGCTCCAGAAAAGTTAGGGCAGAAGAAAATATTATTGTTGACATTAAAGTTTCTGAGTTATTCAAGACTTGATGAGATAAAGAGCTGAGGAAATCCTAGGCCCCAGGGAAGGACACGTGGCAAAACTATTGGGCCTGACTAGGCGTTGAGGGACATAGCCTCTCAAAACTCCAACATTAATTTTGTCCAGAATCTGCTGGAGGTGATTCTCTAGGTGAAACAAAACAAATGAAATCTAGGAGGCAGATTCACCAGCCTTCCTTATAGTATCAGTAGGAGTAATAACTCTAACTCATAAAATAGAATGGACAGGGCAGTGAAAACACTCTCTGCGATTTTGTAATGATGGATACTGTATGTGTCATTACTCTTTTGTCCAAACCCATAGAAAGTACAACACCAGGAGTAAATTCTAGGAAGACCAATGGATTTTTGATGGTTGTGATGTGTTCATGCAGGTTCATCCTTGGGGGAAAAAATGTGCCATTCTGGTGAGTGTTGTTTATTACGGGGAGGCTATGCTTGTGTGAGGAGGGGTGGTACATGGGAAATCTCTGTACCTTTCTCTCAATTTTGTTGTAAACCAAGAACTGCCCTAAAAAACATGTCCTAAAAAAACTAGGAAGGAGCCTGTGTGGTTAGACCAAAGACATGGCTTGCTCAGCATGGGGTTCCTGAATGCAAAGAGGCCAAAAACTTGACCCAAAATGGAAAATTGAATATAATAGAAAAGAAAGGTGACCCAAAGAAGATGGGAAATTTTAAATTTTGCAGCAAAGGAGTGATTTTGTAAGTATTGTTTCCTGAGAAAGGACATAATGCATAGGTGAATTTACCCTCCAGTATGATAAATCTCTGCGTCAAACTCAGAATGGGAGAATTCTACCAATTGACTTCATGTTCACAAGCCATAAATTCATATAATTGCACTGCACTTATTGGCAACTAGACTGTGGAACGCTACTGAGTTTCTTCTGGTAGCTCTCTCAAGGTCTAGATTTTTACTGGTCTTTAGGAAAAATGTACTTGCATAATGGCCTCAAAGGCCTAGACATCTGCTTGTGTTTCAAACTTCTTTGGGTGTAGGACACGTGCTGGGGTAATCTTTAGACCCCTAACTTTGGACAGTGAGAGGCATTAATGTGAAGTGGAAAGCAGAAGAGAAGTCGTTGAAAGCAGGAAGCTCAGGACAACAGTGGTGGCTTCCCTGGGCTTCTGGGGGTTCTTTTGAGAACCACCTACTTGACTTTGCTTGTGGTGAGTTTCCTGTGAGTCACACTTGGAAATTTCCTGAAAGCGGGCTTTTGATCTTACCTCCTGTAGCTCTACAAATGGTTTTATAAGTTTCTAATTCCATATGATAAATAACACTTTAATTAAACTAACGTGGAGTGGCTCCTATTTTCTGACCAAATCCTGATTGATAATACCAAGGTCAAAATAAGTCAAATTCTGAGGCCTAATGGACTTGTATTCTGGTAGAAGACAGACCAAGATGGAGGTAGTAAAGAAACACCGCTCTACTCAGATATTAGAGTGAACTGCCTTTGGCTAAGAATGACTGGACTATGAAAATTTGGTGATAGGGATACTTCTTGGAATTTAATACATTTCTCTTGAACTTGAGAAGGCAAACTTTATTTTATTTTGATTCAGTTATTTTTTTTAATTTTTTGATTTATTTAGAAAAGGCCAGAAATTTAATTTTTGATAATTTCTTCCTGAGAATAAGCAAGGGCACTTATGTTAAAATTTGAGACATTTTGATATGATGATGTTCTGTTATTTTGAATACTTTGTATTTACCACTGTACAGCCTCAAGTGAGCTAATTATATAATGTGGCTGGGCATCTTGAAAGATAGAAAGTGGTTCAAGAAGTAAATTTTTATAGGCAGGGCCTTCAAGTTAATTTAATTAATATTCTAACCCAATTCAGAGTCTTCTGCACACAAAAGTATAATTTGCCCAGAGGTTTTAGAAGGGTACACAAATAAAGAGTAGTTCATATGAGGTGGCATAGCTTCTTAAGGTGAGGTAAGGGCTACCTGATAAGCTATTGTTTATTTACCTCAAAGGATTTGCCTCCCCCAAGCTGCCCGTAAGACTCTTAAGCCATGGCAGGTGGGTTGGGAAAGGCAGTGATAGCTCAAACATTACCATCTGAGAAGAGTGTGCATAGGGGAATTCACTGCCTTTTAACTTCCATGGTTTCATGTTTCCGAGGGACCTTCCATGAGAATAACTTTCCATACCTCTATTCATCGTTATCCTCTTTTGTCTAGACTACTCATCTGGACTTCTCTCTAGTTCTACCCCATTGGTAAGGCAGTGAGAAGTATCTTATTGGTGAGTTTGGCAGCAGGAGCGCTTCTGAGTTCTTTCTCTTTTGGATCTCCTTGTCCAGAGAGTCTGTCATGAGGTGAGCTTATTGGAGCAGTGCTGACCCTGATGAGACCTGTAGTTATTTAGCTCTGCATGCAACTAAGTGGCATGTATGGCATCGTGGATGGCCATCGTGGGTGGCATCGTGGACCCACACCTAGGCTTCTTGTGTGAAGTATTAGGAAGCCCACTGTGGTCGCTCATCTAAGCCAGGACCTCAGTGTGGCTTTGGCAGTAACATGACTGATATTTTGTTCTCTATGATTAATTTTGAACTTCTCAAAGAAAATGTTAACACAACGTGAGGTAATTCTCTTCAGTGGAAAAATGTATTGCAAGCATCAAGCTCTTCTATAGTCTTACTAGGACTATCTGTTTAGTTTTCTTGGTGTTGACCAGATGCATTGGTCTTCAAACTCTTTTCAACTACAAGTCATAGTAGGAAATACATTTTGCACTGTGACTTGGTACATGTATGGGAAATCACAATTTTCATAAAATTTTCTCATTAAGCCTACTGCCTCTGATATTTTTATGTTCCTTCATGCTTTAAAAATGATGATCGTGTCCCCTATATACATTTCCTGGCCTAGTAAGAAATCACAAGCCACAGCTGAAAAATGCTACACTAGAGTATAATATGTTCGTGTATTAGGAAAGGACAGACTTTGGGAACAAGTTCTAGACAGAGATGTTGTTTAAAAGCCAGTATCATTTCCCTTTCCTGCAAATATTTGTAGTGATTTTCTTTGCCCTCCAAAACAGAAAACATTACATGAAACTCAGATGAGAGTCTCCTTAAGGAGCTGATGACAATCCTGAACATATTTTTTTCACCTGTTGAGTTCATGGAATATCCAGGGCACTATAATTTATATATAGTCATATGCAAAATGTTGCTTAATAGTTGCAGAGCAGCGTATCTTTTCAGCTGGATCATGTGCTCCTTGAGGGCAGGTACCATACATTCTACTTCTCTTATATCCTTCATCCACATGTAATAGGTGGAGGACATGGTCCCTAAATTTGGGGACTATACAGTCTGGTTAAAAAGAAAAACTAAGCTGTCATTATTAAGAACATTTGTCATGTAACCAAGAGCCAATTATTTTTATAGATTCACAGTTGAAATTCTGAGAGCAATGTGTAAGTAGTTGAAATCAAGTGCAATTAGTGCCAATTTCTGGAATAGGTAAATTCTGAATTGACTTTTAAATTATTGACAGATGATTGGGGGGCTTCTGTAGAGGCTATCCTTTCTGGGTCTCAGCACAATGCCTGTTTAAGAAAAGCAATTTCATTGTGAAGGACTCAGACATTCTTTCCTCTGGATGTGTGCTTTGAGCCAATTATAATTCAGTGTCAGAGAGAACCAGAGCTGAGGCTTATCTGACATACTGGTGCAGCATCACTAATCTTTACAGATAGAGGAGAAAATAAAGGAGTAGTTTGTAATTTGCAGGGCTGATGTAGAGAATGTAGAGGCATGGGGTTGCCTTTAACAAATTACTTAAGCAATTGGTTAGTTTAGGACAAAAGAATTATGTACCAAACTAGTCTGATCCTAAGAATCACAAGGGATGATGAATGAGAGTTCATATTCAATGAATTCAATGACCATATTCAATGGTCAGAAATAATGACCTATTCGTCTAGAGTAGGGCCTAAGTTTGGGTATCACTGGTCAAAGAATAAGCAAAATTAATAAGTATATTTCAATAATTGTCATTTTAAAAAGCAATTATTCCTCACCAAGCACCTATGGTGTATTGGACATTGCTTCTATGTCATATAACTCAATCTTGACAAAAACTCTATGAAAGAACACTCTAACCTCCATGTCACAGATGAGGCTCCGAGCCTACTCAATTCATGCAGCTGGTAAGTCAAAGAGCCCGCATCTGTCCCACTTCAACCCCTGCACCCCTGACCCCCAAGTCCGTCATCAACACCTCCAAAGAGGTGAAGATCTCCACAATTTAGCCCCCTGTTTAGGATATTGGGCTAACTAGAGTTGTTAGGGCCAATTGCTTAAAATATATTAGAAAAAGAAAAGTGCCTTCATTGGAGATATTGTGCCTTTGTCAGCCTTAGGCAAATGTGAATTCAGTGTGTGTGGAAATGAGAACATGTGTAGTTTTTAAAATTTTTTTCTTGGAAACCTGAACTTTACAAAGTTTCTCTTCCCTTGGGTTCACTTCCCCTATTTTTCTCTGATGAGAGACTGCCATTTTCTCTTGAGACTACAAGATATTCATCCTGCCCCCCCCCCCAACCACGCACACAAAAAGTTGCTTCAGTACGGCATTTCAAAACATTAAGAGAGTGTACTAAATTACTCTTCCTCTTACCACATGCCAGAATATTTTCTCTTACACTCCCAACTAAAAGTAATGTGTCTTAAGTCCTAACAGATTCAAGGGATTAACTCCTATGACTAATATTGGGCAGGCTCACCCAGGATTTATTAGGGATCAATGTGACCAATGAGCTTGGCAGCTGGTAGTGGTCCTCCTTTCCTCCTAATGCTGTAAAAATAACATTGTTGCCATTATTACATCATTTCAGTGTCTCTAAATATGTTCATCAGTCTGACCACTGCTAAATGTTTTTAGAAAAAATCTTTCTGTTTCTCAAAAGGTTAGCTGACATCGACGTGCTGGCAAGTTACCAAAACACAAATCTTGGTCTCCTTCCTCACCTCCTACCGCCCAGCTGATTGAACAAGTAATAGTCAAAATATTTGCTGAGACTGGTGTTGCCCACAGGACCATCAGCGTTTCTTCTACTGATTAATTCTTACTGTTCCAAGTTAGCAGTGCAATATTGTCCCGAGTGCTAAAACTGCCAGTAACGGTCTCACTTTTGTCTGAAAGACACCATGTCTGGGCTTAATGGCAGCGCTAATTCTGATTTATTCCCCTAAATGCCAAATCTGGAAGGAAAGGTCAAAATGGTCAGTGGGTTCCAGTTATGGTGAGCTCTAAAACAGAACAAGAGGTAACATGGCTAGAAGAGGCGGATACGGAATGACTTCATCTTGCCCTCATTTACTCAGACAGTCCACTTACAGCTCATCTGTCACCCAGATCACAGTGAGCCTTCCTGGGTGGCTGGTGCCACAGTCCCTGAAATATTTTTTTCATTCTTTCCCATTGGAGCCAAGTGTCTCTTAAAAAAAATAAAAAAATGTACTGCTTATGTTCCTAAGACCTCAAGATTACCTCTCCCTTAAACCCATGCCGACTCGGAAGGGCCTCTCCTGTCTCAATTCCCTCCTTTCACAAAAGTTTTCTCTCTCGTTAATCTTTGACATTCAAAACATTTCTGGCATACGAGGCCTGTATGTAATTAGTACAGACACTTGGAAGTCTCAGTGTCTTGGCCTTACAAGGAGAGGAAGGAAGAAATGTCTCGGGCCCAAAGATCTGGCACTTTGAAAACTAGCAGCTTCTACCTATCATCTCTCAGCTCCTGGGGTGAGAGAGTGGAAGCAGCACTAAGTTTATCAACTGTTCGGAAGCAGCCACTATTAGGATGAGCGCTCTACCTTATGCGAACAGGAGAGTTATCAGACTCTGGCGACATGAGCCCAAAGGGATCCAGCTTGCAGTATGTGAGCAGTGGATGAGGTACCTTTAAACCACCACACATAATCTGGTTACTCTTGCTGTCTTGTCTCCATCAGCCTGCTGACCTCGATGCCCACCAGTAGCTTCAGTGTTGGACATTCTTTTCAGTGGTTTCATGCTTCCCCTATACGGTCAACTACTTGCTACCTAACAGAGATCACCAGGGTAAGAAACGGACCCTGGGCTTCCTCCTGGGGGTGCCGACAGAGTTACTGATACTGACTGTTACAGTACAACCTCATTAATCTCACAGATATATACACATGCAATCCTTTTCCTCTGAAATGAGACTTGCACCGTTGTGATTAACAGTCATATTTCAAATCCGCAATATTCAACAATATCTTAATGACTCAAAAACATAAGATGGTTCTCCCTTTTTCCGCTTCGCTGTTTGGATGAGATCATCTCCACTTCTCTCCCATATTTTAACGTGAGGAAGACAAAAAGCAACAGATATTACTTTGTTTTCCTGGGGATAAAAGAATGTTCCAAAGACAATACTTCTGACATTAAAGACCACACGTGTATTAGTTTAGTCTACTTTAAGCATAAAATCTTTCAGCAATTCACTTAGGCTACATTATTCTCTACCTTCCAAGACACAGCTATGAACAAGGACTGTCCGTAATTTAGTTTTTCTCTTGCAGTTATTAACCTACAAACACTGGTACTATTAGAACCAGATACATAGACAATTTCTGTTACTCCTCCCCTTAAGCTTATTTGCTTTTGAATCATCATTTGCAAATATTTTATTGCATTTAACATGTATTTACTCTTCTCTTTTTCTGGGGGAAGTGAGCTTCCATTTTCCTTAGCTAACTCTTTTGTAACAAACATGTGGCTGGGGTGTTGGGTGGCTCAGTTGAGCATCTGTCTTTTGATTTTTGCCCAGGTCCTTGTCCCACAAGGGGGTCCTTTGAGCCCACATCGGGCTCTGCATTAGCAGAGTGAAGCCTGCTTGGGGTTCTCTCTCTTCCTCTCTCTCTCTGCCCCTCCACCACTCACGATCTCTCCCATAATAAATAAATAAACGCTAAAAAAACAAATGTGTGGCAATCAGTGTACAAAATTTTTCACTTGGAACTTCCTGTATAAGATCTACTGTCTGTGTATACTTTTAAATTCCCTGTCTTCTTCAATTCCTTTCTGCTATTGCCCTTCAGAATTCTGCATACCTTTCAATGCATTCTTTGAGAAATACACAGTTAAGATATAGAAAATAGAACAGTTTACATTAAATTCATCTAAGCAGCTGGACTATAATTTTCATACATTTGCATGATTTTATCCCCATCTCTTACCCAAATCCCGTGGACCTTCCATGTCTTCCCAACAGACAGGGGTCTTTTATTCACATAATAATATATACTATTGTTTCTTGAGATGACTTGTGGATGACCTGGATACAACAAGTCTTGGCTCTGCTTAGGAAGGATCAGAATAAAAACTGTGTTCTCTGTGTTTGTGTGTGTGTGTGTGTGTGCACATGTGTGTACATGAGCACATACATACACACATGGTCATTGTGTTAAAAAATAAAAACCCAGACCAGTGAGGCAGTCCTTGGAAATAAAGGTCATACTAAGAATGGGTCTGGAGTCTTGGTATGTGGGAATCAATCTCAAGGCAGAGGGAAAGAACGAGAATAAGCAGGGCTTACTCACTGGTCTCTGTCTCCAGCCTTTGTCCTCCTTCAGTTCTTTTCCACACTGTAGCTGCCAGAAAGTAGAAATCTGATCATGATAATCCCTTACTTAAAAGTCTTTAATAGCTCTCTGCTAACCCGTAAGATAAAGTCCAGACTCCTTAGCATGATATATAAAGCCCTTCATTATCTGGTTCCGGCCTTCGTGGTCAGCTTTATCTCTCTCCACTCCCCACGAAGCTAGAGCCTTACCACTTTTTTTTATGTTCCCAGACCATGGCATGAGAATAAGGTCTTTCCTTTATTTAGGACCACTATCATGAGAAGAATTCTCTGACCCCCACATTGGGAACTTTGTATCTCTAAGAGTTTTGTTTCTTCAACCATGGCTTAAATATGAGCTAAGTGCCTTGCTTATTAGAAAACATCACTTGATAGAATCGTGTTGACATGGGGTACTGTTTAAAAATACATCCATTTAATTTTACTTGCTAAGACTGCTTGGTCCTATTAAGTACTCCCTAAAAATCTAAAATGCACTTGGATTTAGTAGGGTATCAATTATTACTAGTTTGTTGTGCTTTACTCAGCTCCGTTAAGTAAATCACCTAGTCTATCTCTTCAAACTTGTGTGGTGGGTGGTAGCGTGTGTGTGTTTTAATATATACTTGGATAATTCCCCTCAGCAACTCATGTAGATGGTCATAAAAATTAAGAAATGTGATGAGAGACTGCATTTAATTTTGAGGTACTTTCATGAACATGACTATCTGAAAGACAGAGCTGGTCTGATTCCTACCCTGCCATGAAGCAGCTTCCTGGCCTGGTCTCAGGTTTCAGTTCTGCCCACCTTGAACTCAAACTCTGGCTGTGTGGTATGATCAAGTCCTTAAACTTCTCCATGGGTTGGGTGTGTGTGTGTGGCTACTCTTTCCACTTCATCCACTATGCAACAATTCCCAGTCCACAAACTCAATGAAAAATTTCAATCCTTATCCTGCTGAATTTCTTTATACTACTTAAGATTATTGATCACTCTCTCCTTGAATCTGCCTTCCCTGAGCTTCTTATTCTCATTATACACTTGGCAGTATCTTCTCTTTCATCTTTATGGGTCCTTTCTTCTTCCTACCCTTCTTCACATGTTGGTGTTCCTCATAGTTGAGTTTTGAGCCCACTGCTCATCTCATTTTCACAGCTTGCAAGACACCCAGTCTTGTGGTTTCATCTTTCATCCAAACTTTTATGATTCCCACACCTTCATCTCAAGTTTGCACCTGGCTTTAGGCCTTTATCCAATTCTTGCTGGTTGATGCCACCTGGATTTCCCACTGGCAACTTAACCTTAAAAGTCGAGAATAAATCTCTTCATCTTCCTCCTCTTCAAATAGGCTTTCCTCAGTAATCTCTGTCTAAATTGATAGTACAAGTCATCCAAAGTAAAAATCTAGAAGTTATTCTTCACTTCTTCCCAGTGTCCCATATTTAATCAGTTTTTAGTCTTGTCCTTTGCCCTGTAGCACATTTCAAAACTTTTTTCTCCATCCTTATTATATATATATATATATATATATATATATGTGTGTGTGTGTGTGTGTGTGTGTGTGTATATATATATATATATATATATATATATATAAATATAAAACTTTGATGTGTCTCTTCACAGACTCCTAACTAATTTGATTACCTCTTAACAGGTATTTCTCCTTCAGTCTTGTCCCTCTCAGGGACCACAATCTCCAGAATTCAAATCCACTTACAAATTTTTAATGGCTCTGTTTTTCCTATAGGATAAACCTCAAGAGCCTTAACATCTATGGAGCCTTCACTGATCTGGGTCTATTTATTCATGACTATGAATAGTCATTCTATGACGATTTATTCATGTTCTTATCATCCACACATTTTCATATCATATACCAGAACACCAAAATCCACGTGGCCCGATGATGTTGTTTCTCACTTCTATACTTTTGTTAAGCCTTTCTTTTTCGATACTCTTTGTCTAACTGTGGCCAAGAGTGATGTTCACCAAATGCTCAATATCCTCCTTCACCCTTGCACCTGAGTTGAGGTACGTGACTCATTTTGATCAGTAATCTGTAGTGGAGGTGAGATATACCACTTATAAGTCAAGGCAGGTAAGTTCAAGGCACCTACATCTCATCTCATTCTCCAGCTCTTTCTCCCAGCCACACAAGAGAACTCAAAGATGTAGAGTTGCGGTTTGGAAGCAGTCATAATCCCTGAATCACTATGAAAAGACAACCAATCTACTTGCCCTGGGGCATAGTTAAGAAATAAGCCTTTACTGCTTGTGTTTTGTTGTTATTGACAGATTTTACTTTCAAGATTGCACTCAGGAATCACTAATCCAGAAAACCTTCTTTATCTGCACCCAGACTGAATTACCTGCATCTTCCCTGGGGTTCCTAATTTGTGATTTTAATTATGTCATGGTACTTGTTAGGCAATAAAAAGTATCTGATGATATGTCTACCCCTTCTTCCTTAATAATCGATTGTGGGGGCAGCTGGGTGGCTCAGTCGGTTAAGGTCTAACTTCGGCTCAGGTCATGATCTCGCGATTTGTGGGTTCGAGCCCTGTGTCAGGGCTAAAAGCTCAGAGCCTGGAGCCTGCTTCAGATTCTGTGGCTCCTCCTTTCTCATGCTTTGTCCCCTCTCATGCTCATGCTTTGCCTCTCTCTGTCTCTCAATAATGAATAAACGTTAAAAAAAATCGACTTTGCTCTCTTTCAGGGCGAGATCTGTGTCTGCTCTGTCCTATAGGTTTGTTGTACAAATTAATGAGTTGATGTACGAATAATATCTTGAACTGTACCTGTACAGAGTAAGTGCTCAATAAATGAAAAATAAATAAATCACCATTATTGTCATTATTAGTGTTATTATGGTAATTTCCTCATCATGATGTTTGGCCCATCTGAGTACTCAGTACAAGCAAGAATGAAATTGTTTATGACGTAATCCTTGCCTATATAAAATTGAACTACTGCTTTCTCTATTTCACAAGGCCGTTGTAAGGAAGGGGGTTCGCTGTTCATTGTTAAACACAGTACCTTATAAGTCATTTTTATTCCAACTCTTGCAAATAGAAGTGGGAATTTCACTTATTCCTCTTCATTTAACTTTTTTCTTTAAGGAAGTCTTAGTGTTAGTCTTTACCCATAACTGTCCCTAGTGTATTAAACTTTGGGAGTTTGATGCAAGAGATGTAACACTGAAAGAAAGATTGCTGAGGCGTAACTATGAACATTTTTCCCAATATTCAACTTTTTAAGAAAATTTAAATAATTTTAAATAAATGCTTAGATATATATTATATATATAGTATATATATCACAACTACTTATAAACTATATATACGTTATGTATCACAAACATCAAATCAGCTAGAGAAACTTGCAAAAGCTGATATTTATGAAAGATGGTAATAAAAAAAGATAAAAGATGGTAGCATGTTGTATCAGTTTCCTGTTGCTGCTGTAACAAGTTACCACAAACTTAGTACAAATTTATTCTCTTATACTTCTGGATGTCAGAAGTCTGACATAGGTCTCAAGTGGGCTACAACAAGGTCTGACAAGACTGCACTCCTTTCTGGCGTCTCTAGGGAAGAATCCTTTTCCTTACCTTTCCCACCTTCTAGGGGCCACTCACATCCCTTAGTTTGTGGTCCTCACACTACTCTTTCCTGTTGGTTCTGTCCCCATGTCCTCTACTGCTGACTGATCCTCCTGTCTTCCCCTTATAAGGGTCCATACATTGGGTCCATTCAGATAACCCAGGCTGATGTCTCAACTGCAAAATCCTTAACTTAATCACTTTTGCAAAGTCCATTTTACCACTTATGGTAACACATGCACAGGTTCCAAGGATTAGGATGTGGCCATCCCTACCACACACTTTCGCCTGCCATACAATTTTTTTTTGTACATTTGAGTATTAAGTGTAAGTGTAAAATTTAAAGCAGAATAATGGAAGAAAATACAAGTCCAGTTGACTCTTTAACAACAGGAGGGTTAGGGGCACCAACACCCCTGGAATCGCGAATCTGCATATGACTTTTGACTTCCCCCAAGCCCAACTACTAACAGCCTACTGTTGACTGGATGCCTTGCCGACAAGACAAGCAGTCAATTAACACACATTTAAATGTTGTATGTGTTACATATTGTGTTCTTACAACAAACTAAGCTAGAGAAAAGAAAATGTTATTAAGAAAAACATAAGGAAGAGTAAATGCATTTACAGTATTGTCCTTTAACAAAATCTGGGTATAAGTGGACCCACACAGGGTCAACTGCAAATACAGTTTTCAAGTTTTCTTTAAACAGTTGTTTTATATATTTAAAGTGGCTTCTAATGGACTTAAAGAAGTCATTGTTTTAAAGTGACAAACTCAAGCACTCCATATGTACATGCATACAATACTGGAGCTTGCTTATTTACTTTCTTCATCCGAAAATAAGTATTATGCTTTCTTGATAATGACATATTCAGTTACCTCCTCTCCCCACTAGACTGTATCTTCTGTCAAAGGTGACCTGAGCCCATTCTCTCCTTCCCTTATTCCCTATGTCTCGTGGATAGCTGGTTAGGGTAGAGGCCTGAAAAGTTGTTTTGTGGCTGGCTTTAATCTTTCAATGTTTAATATTTAATCTTTCTAGCAACTATCATGTTCTTTATCACTAGCAGAATCCCAATTTTGTTCACTTTAACTTTTGTGAGCTATTTAAGGAAGGAGTTTCTTCCCACACCCCAGAGGTGAATTTTAATTAGTCAAAGACAATCATGGCAATATTATCCCCCATCCCATTGACAATTAATTTAAAAATGGGTATGTGATTACTTCCAAGCATGAGAAGTCCTCCAGGGACTTTAGGTGAAAGTTTTCCTTCCTGACAAAGAATGTGCAAGGGGAAACTGCCATTTTTCTGGGTCTTGATGTGATTGTCTGAGGATGTGATTCCTGGCACTATGGCGGCGTCTTGAAACCATGCGCTCATGGAGCAAGGGGTCACCCAGGAGGAAAAGTAAGTGGCTGAGGATGGCATAGCAAGATTAAAAAAAAAAAAAAAAAAAAAAGGCTTTTGATGAAATTATGGTTACTGAATTAACCAACCAGGAGCTTCCCTACTATCAGAATTCTTGTTATATAAAACATTAAACACCATCTTTTAAGCCACTTTTATGTGTATATTATGTTTTCTTCAGATGAAGTCATCTTAATAGATATATTTGTTAAATAAAAAAATGGATGGATGGATAGATGAGGTGTTGTTTCTTAGCACACTATGCGATTTTGTACTATGTTTTCCTCATTTGTGAGTGAGGAAGTTCAGAATGTTTTATCTTATAACTCTGCCATTTATCAATCTTCCCTTAGTCAGCAAATACAGAATATTAGCCCTCTAGCATAAAAATACAGTCAAAAGCTGGACTTAGCTGACATTTTGTAAATGATGTGCTTTTCATTCTTCCAGATTCCATCCTTGGATCAAGTTAGAAAACCAGAAAGTTATATGTGACATCTCATCAGGTTAGCCTTTGTTAAGATTCATTTGAATACTTTGCCCTTTTCTTTAAACAAAAGTAAATTCTTGCTAAATGCAATAGCAAATCGCACATATTGTTGATAACAATTGAATAAAACAGTGATTATCAAACCCATCTAACCCAGAAGGTTAGATTCCCATCTGTGATATTTCATTCAATATAAGTGCTATGAAAAGTATATTTCCTTCAAAAACATGCTTCTTCTTACAAACAGAAGAAAACCTTAGAGACAAATTTGAGACAGAAACACAGCAATTATTTTGGCTTTTATGATTGGCAGACTTGTGTTGTCTTTTCCAATTCTGTTTTTATTTTACCATTTTGTTATTTTTATTGTAAAATGCCTTAAGTAAACAGTTGGTGGAAAGGTATTGTGTGGTACACACTCAAATAAAAATTGTAATGCTTAAAATAATATCCTAAGGTTTTATTGATGTCATTTTATGTGGCTGCATGGCTAAAGCAAACACAATGAGAGAAAATGAATATAGTTTGTAAGAACTGGGACAGAAAGCTGACTTATAACCACCCAAAAACTTTCTTTAGAGTAAAAACTTACATTTTTTATTACCAATATAATATTTATCCAACAGGTTTTAAATAGCAAAAATAGAATATTAAGACATTTAAAAGGAAAATCACATGTGCTCTATCAGGCAATAATTTTTATCATTTTGGGTCTTTCTTCCTAGTTTTATTTATACATATATAATACACACATGTTTATTAATGAAGTCATGTGGACCAGCATAAATTGTTTTTTTCACATTCTATGCCACTTATTTTTTTTCCATATTTTAAATATACTTTGAATGTGATTTAATGACTAAATAATTTTCTTCTGGGGGGTAATTTTTAACCAGTTCCTTGCAATTATACCTCATAAAAAGTAGATGGATTTAGGAGATTGAATTTTTAAAAGATATCATGCAAAAGAAATAAAAGAATAAAAAATATCATATATTGCCAACCCTTAAGCAGTAAAGAAAATAATAATCTATAGAAGTAAAGGGACCCAGGTCTTAACTGGGTCATCCAGAAATAAAACTAAAAGAATTAAGACCTACTATGGCAGTAACATTACAACAAGTAACTTCTTTGTAGGAACTGATTAGATCTTACTGTAAAGTATTCTTTTTTCAAACATAAAGGCCATAGAGCTGTAAATAAATATCTGTCCAACATTAGAAGACCACCATAGGCATTTTATCTCATTAAAATGAATGAAGCCTCTACTTAAAATACATTACCATACTTTCTAACCATACTTAAGTAAAGATGAGATGAGGATCAAATAAACCTTTTTCAAAGTACTCTTCAGTTTGAGGAATCTCCTGCTGGGAACTAATCTTCAAACCAGGCATATTTGACAAATCTGGAAGGTACATTCACCATTAGAGACAGGTACAGAGGAATTCTTTCCTAAACTATAGTTATAGCTGGTGCTCAGTGGGTAGAATAAATATTTAGTTTTATGCCCCATTACTCCTACATAGTGATGTGTCCACATCCTTTACTGCCTCTGATAACCTTTCCAGAAGAATTTTTGAATGTGTGCTTTGGGTGAGACAGGAACTCTGAAAGTAATCTCCAGAAATCCTAGCCTCTGCTAAGTGTGTGTGTGTGTGTGTGTGTGTGTGTGTGGTGTGTTTTACCAGAAGCAGCAACAGATGAAATGCAGGAAGAATTTTATTAGAACCCCACCTTCTCAAAGTCTGACAATTTATTTCCCTTGGGAAAAAAAGAGAGGAAGAAAGAATGTTTGACTGGGAACATATCACAAATCATTACCCTACTTTGCCACATGTAAACTCTTGCTTTAATCATTCCTCACATTGCCAGATTAGAGAAAAACAAAATCAGATGTAAAACTCTTTATTCTCAGAAGTCAAGTGTAAGTAAAGTAAATTTTATGTTCAGACCAAGTCGTCCTGTCTTACTTGGGATCTGGAATACTAATAGTAATGTTATCTCAAAGTTAGTTATGTAACACCTAAGAACTCCAGGGCCTGCATGTTTACCTTCACATTTTTGTTTAGATGAGGCGGTGGCAGATGTTCCAATACAAAGTTCACAAAGAAAGAAGCTGAAAGGGAGTTTGTAATGTGAAAAACGTATTGTCATTGAATTTTAGAACTAGGGTCTGAAGTTACAACCGTTCACATTTTGTTCAGAGCTCTTTCTCAGACGAAATTTTGAGAAACTTTTCTGCCTCACAAGGCATAATCTGTTAGTGTTTCCAAACTAATACTGAGGTTTGGAGAGGCCCCAACTGACACCCCTGTGTCCAACTTCTGAGTCCAGGGTCACTGTGTCTGGTTGGATATATTGGGAACTTCAAACTCCATGGGAAGCTCTTCACATTCACACAGACCAAGGCCTTACTATCTTCAGACAGTCACATCTTAAGGAGAAGGAAAAAAGGAAGGACAAAGCTACAGATGCCTAGTTGTTCCAGATCCCCCAGCCAGAGAAGTTTCTTCATCCTGCAGAAGAAGTAAATGAGAGGGTGGAGAGAGGTCTGGAATATTACATCAATGATGCCTCCTCACCACAGAGAAACATAAAGCCAAGGGCAAAGCAGGGGCCCCTTAACCCATGTAAAAATTAGTTTTCATAAAAGGAACTTGAGGGCTATTATACCCAACAAATAGTGTAAAAGAGTTAAATGCAAAAAATGAAAATATCAACCGATGAAAATGAATTTTATATTCTGCCAGTAATCAATGAACTATGTCAAGGAAGTGAGTAGAACTTTTCTGTGGCCACTTTTATTTATTTGTTTGTTTGTTTGTTTAGGGCCTGAGAGTGCAAGTGCAGGAGCATGCGGGGGGGGGGGGGGGGGGGAGGGGCAGAGAGAGAGGGAGAAAGATAGTCCCAAGCAGGCTCTGCACTGACAGCCCTGACGTAAGGCTCCAACTCATGAACCATGAGGTCATGACCTGAGCTGAAATCGAGAGTCAGAAGCTTAACCAACTGAGCCGCTCAGGTGCTCCTGTGGCCACTTCTAAAAACAAAATGAGGGAAATAAATTCTTCATATTATTGTGAGTAGTTTTGTCTAATAAAGGATAGTAACTCCAAGAGTAATGATACACAGTGAAAGGCTTCCTTTTTCTGGTGAGAATTCAGAAATGTATCAGGAAACACGCACCCCTGTCAGAACAGTTCTTTTCGTTTGCATGCTGTGTGCTCAGTGCATTTCCACTCCTAGCTAGTGACACTTCAAATCTTATCCATAGACATAAACAGTTGCTATTTAAATGTCTGTAACAGGGGTGCCTGAGTGGCTCAGCTGGTTAAGTGTCTGACTTCAGCTCAGGTCATGATCCCCCAGTTTGTGGGTTTGAGCCCCATGTCGGGCTTTGTGCTGATGGCTCAGAGCTTGGAGCCTGCTTCAGACTCTGTGTCTCCCTGTCTCTTTGCCTCTCTACTGCTCATGCTTATGCACTGTCTCTGTCTCAAAAATAAATAATTTTTTTTTAAGTTTTAAATGTCTGTAACAGCATTACAGAGAAAAGGCTAAAAAGATTTTTTATCAACTTTAAAGAGTGTGTTTATTAGGATCTGATGTGAAAACTATGCTGTATGTAAGGAAACGTACTCCAGGGGGTGGGCGTCTGGGGGAAATTTCAGAGGCTCAGAATATCTTGAGGTTGCCTCACCAAGAGACCTGGGGATGGATGGTTTCAATGTTGATCCTCAATAAATACAGTAAGGACAGACACTGAATTGTGTCCACGAATGCGAAATGACTCAGCTTCTTATATGGGTGATTCTAGAGTGTTCCAGGGTGAGAAGAACTAGGGTATATTTATTTATTTTGTTTGGATTTGTTCTCTTTTTAAAGACAGTCCAAAATAATTTTTTATGAAGAAGTAAAAAAAAAAATGAGTGAATTAATTTAACCAGCTATTTTTAACTAGTTCAAAGAGATCCAGCTTTGGTGATGGAGTACGTAAAAACAGATTATTTAGCATAAGCTTCAAATTCTTCAAATACATGAAACCTGTTGCTCCCTCTTCCATATTAAGAATGGAGACCTTCACTTCTTGTATTGTTCGTCATTAGGCCAACAACTAATTGTCCACCTTACCTGGGACACTGAGCAAAGAACTGTCTTCTTTCCGTAACATTGCGTTCATTCATTCATTCATTCATTTACTCATCCATTTATTCACTTTATTCTGGGAGTCAGACATACTTTGGGTTCATTCAATTTCTGATTTTGCTACTTAATGACTATGTGACCTTGGACAGGTTGTGTGACCTTGGACAGGTTTCTCACCTTTTCTGGCCACATAAGTATTCAACTCACAGGGCTGTTGTGAGTATTCCATGGAAAATTTCGTATAAAGCATGCAAGAGTTACTTAAAACACAGTGAGCATCAATTTAGATATATTATTATGTTCATAAATATGGACCACACTACTAAGCCTCATGGATTCAAAGATTATTAAGAAGGTGAACCACCTCCAAGGACGGCAGACAGACAAGTGGCTAATTATAACCTTATGTAAAGAAGTTTAAGGTGGTAGCTAGATCATAAGCCCTGAGGTCATCGGTCTGTCTGATTCACTGCTTAATATCCAGAATTTAGAGCAATGACTGGCCATCATATGCAGAAAATATTAAGCAACTTAAAAAAAAACCAAATGCATAAACGAGTTAATGCCTGAATAACTGGACAAATGAATTATAGAATGATGTCCATACTACTACGGATACACCAATAAAAGAATGATTCAGTCTTCAGAGTAAATGGAAGTAAGGCATGGGTTTTTCTTTGGTAAGAGGGGATAAAAAGGTTAAGAGTGTGGGCTGGGGAGGGAAAGATTTCTCAGGTACACTGTTCAGACTGAGTAGAAAATTTCCAGGTTGTACAATTAGGATAGTGCATTTGGTTTTCTTTTTTTCTTTAGTACATGTATTCATTTATTTAGAGAGAGAGCACATGTGCACATAAGCTGGGAAGGGGCAGAGAGAGGGAGGGAGGGAAAGAGAGAATCCCAAGCAGGCTCCATGCTGTCAGCAAGAAGCCCAAATGCAGGGGTTGATCTCGCAAACTCTGAAATCATAACCTGAGCTGAAATCAAGAGTCGGATGCTTAACCATCTAAGCTGCCCAGGCGTCCCAGGATAGGGTATTTGAATTTGAAGATATAGCAGGATCAAAAGTTCAAAGGTAAGAATGATGATGACACTTGTAAGGGCTAGATGGGGCATGGGCATACAGGACAAAATGAAGGAAAAGAAGAAGAGGCAGCAGAGGTCAACTTGAAATACACCATGAATTGCGGTTATAGATTCTGAGACATTTGAACTTCATCCTGCAAACAACTGGGATCCACTGGCAAACTCTAAGGAAGGGAGACACATCTTCAGTTCTGACAGTGCTTTTGTGTTGAAAAGTTTTAGGACATTCACCATGCAGCTCTGCCCCCCCACAAATGCAGTGTCATAAATGAAAAGGCTGTCATTTATACCGTCTGTGTAAGTCCAGCCCAGGCATGTGTACACGAGGGGTTTTCCCATTTTATCTCATAACATCTAATGCCAGCAGCTTTGAAGTAAGCATGCTTTCTTTCAAGTTGCTTGGTATGCTTAATTCTGTGGTTACCTGATAAAGTACCCAGTGTTGTAAAGTTTAGAGCTTATTCCTTAACATGATACATAAATCAAAAGAAGAGCGCTCATAGTTTCAGATTGGAGTTCATCAAGGAAAGGTTTCTCCAAGAGTCAAGGTTTAGGTACTGAATATAATGCAGTGAATCCATTTTATTCATGATATTAAATGGGAAAAAAAATATGTATCTCAGAAGCAAATCCAATTTAAAGACTTCAGAGATCTGATATCTCCTTAAAATAGTGCTGGCCACAATACACTCTCTCACGGAAGAAATATTTATTTATTTATTTGCCTCATGAATCTTGGCCCTATGAGGGAAAATGGTAGTTGCTGAAATATAACTTAGGACTGCAGGAAAAGTGGATCGACATGAAAAGGAGAAAGCCGGGATGTTTTATGTAGAGATCTTAGAAAATATAATACAAAGAACAAAGTCAGATGTCCAGGATTTTAGACTAATTACTCATGTTGGAAAACAGGAGTACAAAATTATCCTTGAGAATTTTAGAAGTAAAACTTGATCTTGTGTTTAATACACAAAACCTCCTTGGTCCTAACACATCGATCCTCTATCCCCATTTACAGGACAAGAGAGTTCAAGCTGTTTATGGCAGGAATGTCTACCTTTGGGCTTTTTAAACCAGGTTCAAACCAATCCCAATCTCTTTCTTAGGTCTTAAAATAAGATCAAACAGTGCAAAATTCCCTTCCTAGTATTTAAGCCCAGTTGCCTCTGTCCAGATGACTCCTATAATCCAGCCAGGCAGAACACCTCACCCTGCTGTTCCTGCTGCTTTTCTGCGCGTCCTTTGATTGTAAGTAATTATCTCCAGCTGTCCCTGCACCCTGGTCTCCTTTAACTCCTCAAGGTCTGGCCTTAGACACTGCCATGCTGGAGGAAACTAAGACCCTTGAGTACCATTATGTGAACTGCTTGAACACCGGACATAAAGATAAATACATTTTGGCATCTAGATGGTGCCGTGTCTTGAGAGTTTTTCCCAAGGTCCTGAAGTACTTCGGATGTGCAAAGTCAAGAGCAAGAAAAATACTTCCCAAGGAAGTCTTTCCAAATTCCAGTTCACTACGCTTTCCCGGGTGATGATGTGCTTCAATTGGGGGTAAGACTTGAGCTAAAAGGACATCACACAGAATGCTCTAGGAGGTTGGACTCAGACTGTCCTCTGTCACCAAGTGGCAGGATTAAGCAGAAATTATCACAGAGTCAGGCTTGACCTCAGTAAGTAAGAATCAGAAGACCTGGATTCAGAGCATTCTCCTTCACTGCCAGTGGGAGACACGATCCATATCATCTTATTGAAATACAAGCTGGAAATGTGCAACAAAACCCTTGAAAATTTATCCAGAAATTCTACTCCAGGAACTTTCCCCATAAAACATCCAGTCACGTACACAACAATGTTTATACGAAGGTATTCTTTGAGTGTTTTACCACTCAAAGCGTTACAACAACAGGTAAGCATCTAACAATATAGGATTGATTGAATAAATAATGGCACACTTTTTAAGTTGTAATACTATGTCGCCAATAAACATCATCATGTAAAAACATATTTAATGACATGGATAGATATTAACATTATTATAATTTTATATATTATTTGTTTAAATGAAAGTCACTAATTTATAATAAATAAGTATGCAGAGTATGATTCCAATGTAAGGAAATAGGTCTACTAGAGCTCCCAGACTAGTGATTCAGGGTACTAGCTTTTATGGTAAACTAGCCCAAGTATGAGTCACCCCCAGCACTGAGGCTAGTGACCTTGAGAAAGCTGGTTAATTTCTCTAGGCCTCGAGTTTCTCATTGGTAAATAGAGATAAGAAAATTACCTTCCACAGTACTTGGCAAGGCCAAAGTGGATTAATCCATGTGAAATACCTAGAAAAAGCTCTGGTTCATAAAAGGACTCAATAAATTTTAGCTATTATTTTCACTATTATTAACAGTACCATCTAAATTTATATGTAATTTATGTGTAAGAAATATAAGGGCAATCAGTAATAATTATTTTGTTCTTTGTGTGTTTTTAAGATTTTCCACAATGAGGTGTGCCTGGGTGGTTCAGTTGGTTAAGCATCTGACTCTTGATCTCAGTTCAGGTCATGATCTCACAGTTCATGAGTTTGAGCCCTGCGGGTGTTTCCACATGCTGCATTGGGCTCTGTGCTGACAGTGTGGAGCCTGCTTGGAATCATTTCTCACCCTCTCTCTCTGCCCTTCCCCCACTTGCACGCTCTCTCTCTCTCAAAATAAATAAATAAACATTAAAAAAATAATAAATAAAAAAATAAAATTTCCTACAATGAGGGTTTATTTATTTTGAAACCATATATAGACACAAACTCAATCCATGGTAAGCACTATTTGGTTTTTTTGTAATTAATTAATTTTTTTTGACAGAGAGAGTGCACCTGCATGTGAGCAGGGGAGGGGCAGAGGGAGAGAGAGAGGAAGAGAGAGAGAATCCCAAGCAAGCTCCAAGTCCAGCATGGAGCTCCAGGCTGATCCCACGACCACGAGATCATGACCTGAGCTGAAATCAAGAGTCAGACGCTTCATAGACTGAACCACCCAGGCGCCCCAAACGTTATTTGTAAGGAAGAAAACCTGGATGTGAACGGTAGTGCATCTCTTCAAGGTCAGGTTTTGTGACGTTCAGCCAGGCATTTGAATTCTTTTAGCCTCAGTCTCTTCATCCATAAAAGGGGACTGGTTATACACTGCTTTATAGGACTGGTGTAAAATCAGGTGAGTATCTATTTTAGTTACAATTTCTTAAGCAGTTTGTATGGTCTGTGTTCTGAGGTAAGTGATTTAAATAAATATATTTTCCTGTTTGATCCTCACCCAAAGAGGGGAAACAAACACACAAAATGACTCTTATTTTTATTTTCATATGAGGATTGAAAGGTTACGTAATCATTTCAATAAAAGCAATTGGTCCGAGTATACACCAAAATTAAAAATAGGCCTGGGCGTGAATCCTTATTTTTATTAAGACATTTTTCAGACTTTGGTCTTTCTTAAGCACTGGGAAATTTCTGTTTCATTCCGCAATTAATTTTAAGGTAGTAAAGTATAGTTTCCAGATACAAAATAATAATTCTTCTGTAATGTAATCTTCTCAGCTGTGTAAGTTACAGAAATATGTTCCTACTCTAGATCAAAGAGAATCTGCTCATTCAAAGTTTCCACAGTCTATGCTGCCCATCATATAGTAATAGCTCCCTCTCTGCCCTCAGTGGGCCATATGATTTCACCGTGCAGGTCAGCTTATTTTCCCTAGGATGGAGAATGAATGTGTGTATACGATACGTATGAGTTTCCTAGAATAGACGCTTTGTCTGGAGATGGATTTGCCTTCCTTGTATATAATGCTTCTGCCAAAACTACCATCCATGGATTTACAGAATGCTTTATCTGCCCTAGTGGTATTCTACGCAGAATTGCTTCTGATCGAGGAAGTCAGTTCAAAGCAAAAGAGTGTGGCAGTGGGCCCAGGCTCAGGAATTCACTGGCCTTATCATATATCCCATTATTTTGGAGCAGCTAGCTTGATAGAACAATGGGATGGTCTTTTAAAGACCCATTTAAAGCACAAGCTACATGGTAATAACTTGCAAGCCTAGGATAATGTTCTACAGGAAGCTGTGTGTGCTTTAGATCAATGCCAATATATGGGGCTGTTTCGCTCAAAGCTAGTATTCATGGTCCAGGAATCAAAGGTGGAAATGGCAGTGCCACAACTCACTATTACTCTTAGTGATTCACTAGCAAAAGTTGTGCTTCCTGTCTTCACGACCTTACGCTCTGCTGGTCTAGACGCCGTAGCTCAAATGTTTGCACTGGAGACACAGTAATGAATCCACTGACTATGCTCTGCCTTCATTACCTGCACTCTTTTTTTTTTTTAATGTTTACTTATTTTTGAGAGAGGGAGAGAGACAGAGAGACAGAGAGAGAGAGAGACAGAGAGAGCACGAGTTGGGGAGGGGCAGAGAGAGGGAGATAGAATCTGAAACAGCTCCAGGCTCCGAGCTGTCAGCACAGAGCCCAGTGTGGGGCTCGAACCCACAAACCATGAGATCATGACCTGAGCTGAAGTTGGATGCTCAACCCACTGAGCCATCCATGTGCCCTTCATTACCTGCACTCTTAAAATTAGCATCTTTCTCTCTATATGTGTGTGTATAATATATATAATACACATATAATATACATAATATATATACACATATATACATGCATAACTATATGTCTAAAATCTCCTCTTGTTTCTATTTCTTTGGCTGCAACAATAGGACACTGTGCTCCATACATTCAGTATATATGAATATAATAGGACCTCCTGAAACTTGATCCGTGCGTTTTTATTTCTTGATGCCTTTGAGGCTGGAATTTACACTCAGGACAGAATCTTCTTTTATTCTTGGAAAGGCCCTTTTAGTAACATCCTTAGGATTTCCTAGAAGTTTCCTAAATATATTTGCTTCATACCGAGGTGTTTGTTATTCATTCTGTTTTAGTGATGTAAAAGGTTGTTTTCATTGTGGCTGGGAGTATCTTTGCAGATAGCATTATAATGTCAATTAAATCTTGGCTTCTTCTCTGGGCTTAGGACCTATGAAAAAGACTCCCATCTGGAAGTGAAAAGCTGGCTTCTCCACCTTTGTTGCTAAGGTAGGAAATTGCAGAGAACTAACTGCCACGAAGGGGCTTGAGCCATGTTCTTATGGAGCAGCGATATGCACATTTGTTATATGTAACACAGTCGGTACATCCCTGTCAGGAAGGGTAATAGAGTCACTATGGATCGGGCTTACGAGATGCATCTATTCTTTGAAATGCACAAGAACACAGTTGAGGCCAACAGAGTTGAGAAGTTTCTGAGGAGCAGATACCTTGTTTAGTGAAGCATCTTGGGAAGACTGGCTGTCGCTCTAAATCTAGTTTAGCCACATCTAATTCACTACCCAGAGGCATGATAGATGTAATTTTTGGAAAAGGCATCATTAACACTGGGAATAAGAATCACCTCTCCCGACTTGCACTTCACGAAGAAATCTTTGGAGTCCACATTATAGTCCACATGCTGCTCCCATTATCGAAAAAGTATAGCCGGTAGTCCCAACATATTTATGTATCAGTCCCCAATAATCAGGGTAATAAGCTAGGCCATGTGATAACCTTGTACGAGTTACTAAGGGCAGATGGAAGTCATTACTCTAAGTTACTGGGTTTCCTATCTCTTGCGAATAAGGTAGATTCTCTCTGGTCTTTATTAGGAGTGGATTTCTTTAATTTACATTGCCTGAAAAATTGTATTAAGGAAGATTATATTTATGTATCTGGAAAAAGCCTTATAAAACATGAAAAATTAACTGCAGGGTTAATGAGGAAACTTCCAGTGTCTCAGAAAGGCCATATGGTATCACAGAGTAAAGTCTGAAGGGGAAGTCAAGGTTTATTCCCAAGGTCTACATCTGATTTATTGTGTCTCCTTGGACGAGTCACTTAACTTACCATCATCTCTTTCTCCAGCTGTAATAATATTCCTACCCCATATCTCAGGGGAGTGTTGCAAAGATTCTAACCAAACACAGACTCGACTTTTATTACTGCTAGGGAATAGCTTTTAGCACCTAGGAAGATAGGGTTGGAAAAAACCATTAACTATAAATATGATTGGGATGATGGCATTTTGTATCACATCTCATCTCCCTTCTTATATTATGGAAAAACTTTAAGTGACAATAGATCATGCTGCTGTTTTGCTGTTTTAGAGACTGCTCATAATTAACTTTAATATTTTCTCTTAAAAAAAAAACAAAAAACAAAACAAAACAAAAAAACACCAAAAAACAAACTGCTGCGTAGCTTTTGCCAATCTCTGTTCACAGCAGCATTTTTACAGAAATACTAGAGGTTTTATTAACTTATATTTAGGATGTGTGATAATAACAACTAAAAAAAAAATAGTAGTGCTATTTATACAATTCTTCTAGTCTCCTGGAATTAAAGCACAGTATATAATTCCTGCAGTAGGTGTTACCTTTGGCATTCAATATAAAAATGTGTTGAAATTCCGAAGTGTTATGTAAGTGTTGATTATTAGTAGCAGTACACCATGAAAGAAAATTTAAAAAGCAGGATTGGAGGTATTTTTCACTTTCTTTTTTGCTCACATTTAGAATTTCATGAAAACATATGATTCTGACTGCCCCCCCCATAATTATTCCCTTTTCCTTACAAGTGAAAACTAGATGGCTGTCCTAGTTTTATTAACATAGGTGACAGAGATGAATATACTATGTTTTCAATGATTATAAAAATCACACATTGAAAGTCACATGCAACATGCTACATCATGGGTGAACCTTAAAGTATTCAGCTAATTGAAAGAAGCTGGACACAAGAGGCCACATATCATATGATTCCATTTATATGAAATGTCCAGAGTGGATAAATCCATACAAATGGAAAATAGTGGTTGCTAGGGGTTGGGGGCAAGGGATAAAAGGAAATGACTGTTCATGGACAGAGGGATTCTTTTTAGGGTGATAAAAATGATCTGGGATAAGATAGTTGTGATATTAGAATGTTTTATGAAAGTATGAAAAACCACTGAGTTGTACACTGTAAAAGAGTCAATTTTATGGTATCTCAATTATACCTCAATAACAAAAATAAGACACAGAGAAATAGATAAGCAAAATCATTAATTTTAAGACAGCTAACGCTGGTGGTGGCAATAAAAATGTGCTTGTATGTTTAATTTGCATAAATTGTCTTATCATCCTAAATACCTTTGGTGAAGAACCATTCTCTTTTAGAAATAATACTTGATATTTTTTCTACCGAAAAGTTCACTTGCCACGTCCCACGTGATTTTCTATCCCTTATGGTGATTTAGAACCACAAGACCTGGGTTTCAGTTCTCTTCCCCATGAAATATGCCTTGTGCTATAGAATGTGACAGAACCAGTCTGGAGCTCGTGTGTGTGATTCAGAGTAGGACAGAAACTGCTATATACTCACCAAACCCAGTGTGTGTAATAGCCTAGGTCCAACCAGAAGGCAAAAACCATGCAATGATTTGAGCAGGAGTAGTTTATTACAAAGAGTTATTAGAGTAGGGTAGAGAACTAAACTCCAAAAATGTAAGGACAATTCTATCTAATGGACACCCTAGGGCTGAAGGACAGTGTCCAAGGGAGGATAACTATGGACCTCCAAGACTCGTTTTCAGAACTCCCCAGAGAACTGTGCTTGCAGTCAACGGGATTGTGAAGTTTACTGGCTTGTCCAGATCGGAGCTGGTCCACAGTCATAGAAAAGCAAGAAACAACACTCCAGGGTGCAGATGACCTGGGGGTGGTGGGCAGGTGCTCAGAGAGAGATGGGTCTTTCTGCCAGTGTAAGGCCTGGAGTGTGATGCCCACACCAGAGGGGATGCTGGGGGTAGTCACCAGTCTTACACTGGGGCTTCAAGGTTGTTGAGGGACTTTATGCTCTAGGTGTGCAGCTGGGACACGCCACTGTTGGATGTCACCATCCACACCAAGGGACTTCGGAACAGGAGCAGAGAAAGAAAACTCATCATACCGGATCAGGAAGAGAAGCTCCCTGTCAACTGCAACGTTCTTCCGCAACACTTGTTGACAAAGCTTCACGTTGAGTTTACTGCGCCGAAGGAATGTTTAAGGGGTCTCATTCAATACTGCAGAGCATGTACTACAGTGCCAAAAAGGAGGTGAGAGACAGTGAAATGCTAAGTGGTGCCCTCAGTTTCCTTCTCCTCCTGTGCGTACAGCTTAACCATATTTACCAGCTCCCCTTGCAGTTAAGTGAGGTGACTCAGATAAATTCTGGCCAAAGGGATGTTGGTGGAAGTAATGTGATCCACGTGCAGATCTTGCCCCTACAAATCCGGCTTTTCCCTAAAAACACCCACCCACAATACCGGAAACAGATGATTCTAAATCCTCAAGGGATGGCAGGTCAACAAAGAAATACCCTAGAAGCCGGAGTCATCTTTTTAAAGAAAGACCCCAGGAGAATCACCTGATCAAGACGATCGATGATAAGGAAGTTCCATAAATTAAAAACAAATCTTTCTACTGTTTAGGCATTGAAAGTTTGCAGTTGTTTGTAACAGTGGGTAGTTCTTTTTGACTCCTCTAGGAATAGGTATGGGTGTTCCCATGGCAATAACCCAAAATACGTGGCATTGGCTCAGCGGCCAGACCACGGGGCAAAGAGGAATGAGCTATTAGAAACTGAGAAGCTGGCATTCCATGTTACATAGTGGTAAAATATTTGCTGAACTGTCCTGGCAATAATTTGGAAGGCAGAGCCTTCCTGATGAGTTGCTATGGACCAATGCCTGTTGCCTTTTCCAGTCTTCCTTTTTCCAAATGGATTGCTGTGACTATCCTGTCCTTGCTTCTCCTTTGTATATCGGGTAACACGGTGGGATATAGACCATTTATCTTTTTAGTTCATGGGTCACTGGACCATAGGCACAGTGATAAGGAGGGCTGCTCATCCCTCAGAAACTGGGACTTTGCGGTGAGTGAAGGGATGAGCGCGACTCTGAGTTCTGTCTCACCAGGAGGAGATGTTTTCCAACATGTGAGAGAAGGAATGAAATGGGTGTTTGATGACTAGAAGGGGCAACTTTCGCAGACGTGAGACCAAACTCTTTCCTTTTCTCTTTGTGCAAAAAACTAAAGCAGCGACATGTTATCTACCTACATTTTTGCCAATAGAATACGGGTAGAAGTGCGACATGCCACTTCTAGACCTGCCTTGCGTTCGCTTTCATCTTGCGGCTTAGCATAGGCCTCTCTGGCCCTGAGGGACAGTAGAACCATGAGATGAAAGGAGTCTTGGAGTCACCATTTGGAAAGTAATTTCCCGGAAGTAACACAGGGCCAGGAACTCTCGTGTAGAACCATCGCATGGGTGAGAGATATACTTGCGGCTCGATCTAATCCACCGAACCTCTGTGGGCCTTACAGCAGTTAGCCCTCTCAGGAAGGTGCTCGGAAGCCTCTGGAGTTAGCCTGTGGAGCACATCTGTTTCCACAACAGCGACGATCTGGGTGGTGGGGGAAGAAGCTGAGCAGAACACCAAAGCCTGGCCATCAACACGATTCGAAAGCAGGAGGGGAATTAGGGGTCGGAGAAAAAATAGGGGAACACAAAGAACCAGGCAAGGGATGGTGATGATGCATTTCTAGGTCACACCTTGCTACCTGAGCAGACTTTTGAGTATTCAAGCACAGGTTCGCTCTGACAGAATGATGCTTGGCACATGGTTTAATCCCCGTCACCCTGGAGGGGCCATTACTCGTTGTCCTAACCAGACTTCTAGTCAAGAGTGTCGGAGATGCTTTTAATAATCTCCCCAGAGCAACAGACAAAAACCATGATAGTCCTGAGGAAACTGGACGTGTGGTCGGTCACGTTCCGCTACCTACAGCTCCACGCAGTTTGAAGGTCCTTTAAGTAGCCCCAGTAAAATTAAATAAATAAAACTCCCGCGAAACGGGAAAGATCGCAGGTTCTTGTTATCATGACGCTCCCAGTGAACATTTTCAAATCAGTGAATGAGCGAAACACCCCATCATCTTGGTCTTGACAGATTTCTAAGTATCCGTTTCTTCAGGGGGAAGCTTGGGGGCCTCCGTAGCAACTTCTAAACATGGGGCATTTCTCATGAATTCTGCTCCCAGTGTGTTGTGAGGACACAAATCCAGCTCTCCGCTGCCACCCCGGAAGGGAGCTTTAACTCTCCCCTCCCCTCCCCCACATGCATCTCCGCACATCCGGCACCAACCTCCTCGTGGTAGCCTGGTAGCGAGCAATTCATTTTCATGTTTACCTCACGAAGGGATGCCTGCGGTGCGCCTGCCGCTGAGTGCAAAGTGCAGATTAGGAAGCAAAGCCCCTGCTCCCTTGGTGCATTAACACAGCCTCCATTAAGCTGCTCTTCCGGGGGGGGGGGGGGCGACCCCCGGGGGCCAGAGGCGCTTTCCTGCCCTAGGGGTTCTTGTCTCCTGGGGCCATTTTCGGAAGGGTGCCAGCCCGGCACAACTCCTTCTTTAGTCTCTTCCCACAAGTGTCTCTCCGACATCTGCTGCCCTTGTTCCCTTTCCCAGCCCCCAACCCTGCTCCAATATAGGGAACCTCCTGTTGAAATAATTGAGCAGATATTTTCAGCATAGTTAATCCCTTAGCTCTGCGTTGGATAAATTGTTATTAAAAAGACCACATAAAGCGAAATTTTCATTACGAATGTTGGAGAGAACCCCTTGGTAGGAAGGACGGTTACAACCACCAAGGATGGATAGGCTTCTGAACAGCCCTAGGACAGAGTCTCCGTGGATGTGGCCATTCTTCAAGTCAATACAGCTCTCCCACATGATCATGAGAAGCCCTGATGATAAGTACTATGAATAACTTCATAAGAATAGATTGACATACAAAAAAATCTTTAGAATAATGGACATATATAATAAATAATACGTAAGTATTTGTGAGCTTTTGTTGTTACTTAGAGTGGTTATAACTTATAGTTACTCTTACAGTGGTAGGCCATTGTAATAATAACCTATATTTGTTGGTATGTAATAATTAATATGCATTAGCATATATATGCTATATATAATATTAATGTATTAAAATTATACTAAATTATCATTTAAGGGTTGGGTTGAAGGATTGTTAAGTTTCATGCTAAGCAAGAGAAAAAGTAGTGATGAGAGGAGAGAGAGAGAGAGAGAGAGACAGAGAGAGGGGAAGAAACCTAAATCTGTGTGTGTGTTTGGGGTGAAGAGTGTGGTTTAAAGAAGCAAAGGAGAGGTAAAGGTGGCTATGATAACTGGATACGTGACTCAAGTTGGAAGCCTTCTCATCCTTTGGTAGAAAATGATAATACTTGTTCCATGTAATTCCACATACCCTGGTACCTATAGATGAAAATTACATTAAGACAAAATGTGTTCCCTGCTTCTGTAAATGGGAGGGAATAGTGGCTAATAGGAAGACTCTGGAATCTCCCGGGCTCTGTGTGTGTGTGTGCGTGCGTGGACTTCATGTTTTTAAACATCGAAGGAGATATTTAAGGTAATAAAACCAGTTTCTGAAACAGGACTAGGGTGTCTCAGGAGGTGGTGAGTTTACTACCCCCCAGGAGGGTTCACACACACACATACACATATTCTTGACCATCCCGGGACATAACTAATATATGCGGCTGGATAACATATTTAAAACATCAAGCAATTTTTTTTCTTTCCAGTATTTCACTTTCACCTCCTCTTTCCACCTTGACTTCAGAACTTCTTCTCTGTTGGGACAACTTTACTGTTATTCTTTACTTCAGAATGGAGTGAGAAAAGGGAATGCCTTCCTGGCTTTTGTAGTTGGATAGCTTGGGCCTTGATGGGCAATGTCAAGGACTCAGAGCATAGAAAAAACTTGAATCCGACACAAATCTGCAGAACAGGCAAGGACGCCCCAGCCTCAGGAGAGGGGAGTGGGTGGAGAGAGCGGGTATGCATAGCTGTCGTGGCTCCTTACAACAGGGGGTCCTGTGTTTCCTTCCAAAACGAGTCCTGATTGGGGGTGATACCCTTGGATAGATTTGGGACTTTGAGAGTGTGGATGTGCTTAGATCTGAGGCAGACTCTGTGCTCTTCCCTTGGGCACTGGAGCGGCCGTGGCAGAAGGTCGAAGGGTCTCATTGATGAGAATGAGGCAATCTGCTTGAACTGATGAAGAGCCAGACAGACGGCTTTCTCGGCCAATAGCAGCACAGACAGCGGACCCCGAGGATTCTTTTACTCCCAATGTGTGCTACGCAAGCCTCCCAGAATTCAGACATAACCACAGAGATGAAAGACATCCACAACTGGTTTGTAGGGCAAGCCTCATGTGTGTGTTTGCCCTACGAGTCGCTCCGAACTCTACTCAGAAACGGCCAGCGCTTGGTTTAATGCTCTGCTCTAACCATCTTGAAGTTCTTCTTTTTTGAACGAGAGGCTTGCATTTTTATTTTTGCACTGCACCCTGCAAATCATGTAGCCATCCCTACTTGAATTGTATAACTTCCCTCAGTGCCATTAGAAAGAGGGATCCAAATAGAAATTAAGTCACTTAGAGAAAAATAAAATTCTGTGTCTGCCTATCTGAGTTTGCAAGTTGGATACCAGTACCAATATATCCAAGCCAAGGTCTGATGGAGTAAGGCGAAGCATGCGCGGATCACAGGAAAGAACAGTCAGATGTGGCTAGAATGCAGAGCGTGTAACTGGCGAGGAAGAGAGAAAACTGGGAAACGTGTCTGGAGGCGTGAGCATGCACAATGTGGAATGCCCTTCCAGCAGAAGGTAGCAGAGTTGAAACCGCCTGGCATATTCAGAATTACAGATAACTCATACACACGGGAGCCTAGGGTATACAACCGTGTTTAAGACATTCACATATAATATAAAAAGTAGATGCTAACGAGAGAAGACGGCTAGGGGCAGTACTTCTGATTTAGATCAACCTGACACTAAATCCTAGCTCTGCTGTGTCCTCCTGAGAGCATCAAGCTTCCATTTTCTCCTGGCAAAACGGGGAAGACTCGCATCACCTACTTTTGAAGGTTTCTGTGGGGATAAAATAAAATGATACACATAGAGTAGAATATTTGGCACAGAGTAGGGACTCCCAGCCTCATTGCGTGGAACTCGGAGAAGACTATTTGCAAGTGAGATCATCTTTTCCTT